>NC_137787.1:74167742-74508694 GCF_963383645.1 Muscardinus avellanarius
TGCTAACAACCCTTAAGCAAATTAAAATGTGCAACAATAAAATATTTCTATCTCATGATAGAAATAAAAATTAAGCTATATTCATTTTTTTATGTATCAGATTGGCAAAATTTCAAAGGTTTTACCATACATACCATCCATTGCCAGGGCTGTAGGAAAACAGACATTCTCAAACATTTGTTGTTAGAGTACAAAAGATTGTGATCCCTATTGAGAAGTGTATAGTGGTATCTCCTTTTAATTTGTAATTCATGAATTACATATGGTGTTGAACATCTCTTCATATACTCATTTTCCACCTACATATCTTCTTTGGCAAGGTGTCTATTCAGATCTTTTGCCCATTTGTAATTGGGATGTTTGTTTTCTTTTAAGAATTTTAAGATTTTTTGTATATATTGGATAAGTCTTTTATCACATAAATCTTTTGTTTTTTAATATCCTTTTATTGGTGCACTTTAGCCTCACATCATAAGGTAAACCACGTTGACAGTGACATACATGCTCAGAGCACTTGGTGGCCTCTGCCAGCTGCTTGCCATCTCCCCCTTCCCTACACAGAGTACTGAGATTAACATTGGTATTTTCACATTTGTACACATAGCCGATGGTAGTAATTCCTTCACTGAACTTCACTCTTCCTCCTCCTCGTCCCTAAGACTACCTCGCTGGCTCCATTAACATTTCTCCTTCATTATCTGCTGTCCTTCTGTGACTGGTTAATCTCACTTAACATAATGTTCTCTAGGTCCTTCCATTTTCTTGCAAATAACATAATTTTGTTCTTCTTTATTGCTAAGTAGAATCCCACTGTGTATGTATCCCCATAATTTTGTAACCTATTTATCTGTTAATGGACACCAAGGTTGGTTCTATAATTTGGCTATTATGAATAGTGCTGCTATAAACATGGGTATACATATATTACTGTAGTTCTCTGGCTTCAGCTGCTTTGGAAAGATACCCAGTAGTAATGTAGCCAGATCATGTGGTGGATCCATTCCTAATTTTCTGAGGAATCTCCACACTGCTCTCCATAGTGGTTGAACTAATTTGCTCTCCCACCAACAATGTAAAAGAGTTCTATCCCCCCCATCCTCCAAGTCTATGATTTGTCTTTTCCTTCTATGAATCCTGTGTTCTTTTGAAACAACCCTGTTAATCTTTAAATTTTTTCTTACTTTCTGACACAAAGGTCTTAAGGTCATTTTATAATTACTTTCTCATACCAGGAATCAGCCATTTCTATAAATAGTTCTGGTTTCTTTGTGAAGGAGAAAGCATTACAAATCAAAATACGAGCCGCTCACCATAACTGGCATAATATTGTTTCTGGACAATGTGAGTTGACAATTTTGAATTAAAATTGCATTGAAATTTCTAATTTTTATAATCAATTTTTATAATTTTATAATGTTTTGTTACACCAAAAATGTCAACTGCTAATGACATTAGCATCTTTACTTGTTTTACTTAGAATATTTTTTAAATGTCATCTTAAAACTCTATCTTATTAAAGTTATATTTGTGACATGCATGCACACAGTACTTGGTGGCCCCCCAGCTTCCTCCTCAACCCCGCCTTCCTCATACAGAGTACCGAGATTGACACTGGTATTTTCACATATATACACAAAGCCAATGGTAGTAATTCCTTCAATAATTCTCACTCTCCCTTATCCCCTGCCCCTAGACCACGTCACTGGCTCTACTCTGCCAGGTTTCTCCACCATTATCTGGAATCCTTCTGGTACCCAGTTGCTCCTTCAATTCCACATATTAGAGAAGACATATGCCCCTTTACTTTCTGTGACTGGCTAATATCACTTAACATAATATTCTCCAGGTCCTTGTTCTTCTTTATTACTGAGTAGAATTCCATTGTGTGGCTATCCTTTAATTATTAACATTATGAGGTGAAACTATAATGCACCAAAAAGCATATTTAAAAAACTGAAAAAGAACAATAAAAGCCCGGCATGTTGGCTCATGCTTGTAATCCCAGCACTTGATGGCTGAGACAGGAGGATCATGGTTCACAGATAGCCTCAGCTACTTTAGTGAGGCCCTTTGCAATTCAGTGAGACCCTGTTTCAAAATAAAAGAATAAAAAATAGGGCTGGAGGTATAGCTCAGAGGTAAAATGCCTCTGGGTTCCATTCCTAGTACTGCAAAATATATATATAAATAAATAAAAAGAATACAAATACACAATGAAACTGCTGAACAGACTTTAAATTTGTGTGTGTGTATGTGTGTGTGTATGTGTGTGTGTGTGTGTGTGTGTGTGCATTATTGGGGATTGAACCTAGTTGAGAGTTCAATACACTTAGATACAAACCCCCAGCTTTTTTATTTTCTATTTTCCATTTTGAAACAGTCTTGCTAAGCATGCTGAGGCTGGCCTTGAACCTGTGAGCCTCCCCAAGTATCTGGAATACAGGCATGAGCCACCATGCCCAATTAGATTTTAGTATTAAATTGTAGTTCTTTTTTTCCTTATATTGCCCTTCTTTAAGAAAAAGTTTCAACTGTTACAAAATAATTTGAAATAATCCTTTCATTTTATAAACTGTAATAATAATTTTACATAGGTATTTGTTCAATTTGTTTCAACTTCAGACTTCCTCTTTTGAGTAGGTACTGCATTTATTTGTTTAAAAACAAAATATGCGCCGGGCGTGGTGGCGCACACTTGTAATCCCCGCGCTTGGGAGGCGGAGACAGGAGGATCGCGCTGGTTCGAAGCCAGCCGCGCTAGCTTAAGAGACCCTATTTCCAAATAAAAATATAAAATAGTTCTGGGAGTGTAGCCCGGAGGTAGAAGGGTTTCCAGGAACCCCAGTACCACCAAATATATATATATATTTCTGTGTGTATATATACAGAAAGGTAGAAAGGCTTTTATCCCTTTCCTCTCCATGTGATAGCTCCCATCCTGCAGCTAACCATACATTTTATTTAGAGTTAAATTTTAAGACTTTGTTTTTGCAAATGAATGGAAATATGTGTATATTCTTTTTAAATTTGGGGTGCTTTATAAGTTGACAAATTACAATTGTATATATTTATGGAGTACACAGCCATGTTATGATTTACAAGTACAATGTAGGATAATTAATCAAGCTAATTAATATATCCATGGCCTCAAATATTTATTTTTTGTGTTGATAACATGTGATATTTTCTTTCAGTGATTTGAAAATGTATTATACTTCATTATTTACTAAATTCACCCACTGGGTTATATATCTGAAAGAAAAAGAAAACAATTCTCTTGTCTAATTGAAGATTTGTACCCTTTGACTATCATCTCTCAATTACCCCACCACCACCACTTTATCCTCTGGAAACCACCATCCTATTCCCTACTTCTCTGAATCAGACTGTTTACATATAAGTGAGAATGTGAAGTGTTTATCTCTTTGTCCCTGGCTTATCTCACATACCATGATGTTCTCCAGTTCTACCTATATCATCACAAATGACATTTATGGCTACAGAAGTTCCTCTGAGAACTGCTTTTGCTGCATTCTCTAAGTTTGGGTATGCTGTGTTTTCATTTTTGTTTCTCCAAAGATATTATTTAATTTTGCTTTTTATTTTTCTTATTGATCCATTGATTGCTCAGGAAAATATTGTTCAATTTACATGTACTTGTGACTTTTCCAATGTCCCTCCTGCTACTGACTACTAGTTTAATATCACTGTGCTTGGAACTTGATATAATTTTAATTTTAGGTGGCCTATCCTGGAATACGCTGTCTGTATGCATAGAATACGTACTGTGTTGTTGGGTGGGATGTTCTGTGTATCTCTCTTAGATCCATTAGGTCTAAAGCATTGTTCAAGTCCAGTGTTCCCTTATAAATTTTCTGTCTGGATAATCTGTCCATTATTTAAAATTGAATATTAAATTCCATCACTATTATTTTATTGTAATCTAATTCTCTCTTGGTATCATTTAATATTTTATAAATTTAAGTGTTCTGATGTGGGTATGTATATATCTATAACTGCTATGACTTCTTGGTGAGTTAACCCTTTTGTCATTAGGTAATGGCCTTGTCTCTTTTTAGGTTTTTACTTAAAGTCTACTTTGTTGGATATAAGTAAAGCTACTTCTGCTCTCTTTCACTTCCATTTTCATGGAGTATCTTTTTTCCATTCCTTCATTTTCAGTCTATCTGTACCCTTAAAACTTAGGTAAATCTCATGTAGGCAGCATGTGCCTGGATATTGAGTTTTTATTAACATTCATTAGCAACTCTATATTGTTTATTGGAGAATTTAATCTATATTCAAGATAATTATTGATAGGCAAATACTGTGGCCATTTTGTTCATTCTTTTCTGGTTGTTTTTAGATACTTCTTTTCTTCCTCTCCCTTTCTTTGTAGATTGTTGATATTTCTGTGGTGGAGTGCTTTGAATCCTTTCTATTTTTGTTTTTGTTTGTTGTATACTTTAATTGGTGAATCATCGTCTCATATCATAATGTAGATCATAGTAATAATGACCTCCATGCAAACACTTGGTGAGTTTTCCCCTGGCTCCCTCCCCATTTGCTCTCTTTCCCTTAGCCAACTTAATAAAAGAAATAGAATTGGCCCAATAAAAGAAAGAGAATTGGCCCAAATTATTAAAATAAGAAATGAAAAAGGAGATATCACTATAGGCAGTGGGGAAATCCAGAGGATCATCAGAAATAATTTTGAAAATTTATACTCCAATAAACTGAAAAACACAGAAAACATCTACGGATTTCTGGGCACACACAACCTACCTAAATTGAGTCAAGAGGATATAGGAAAACAAGCTGATCAATAGCAAGCAAAGAGATGGAAACAGCAATTAAAAAAAAAAAAACTTTCCATCAAAGAAAAGTCCAGGTCCAGATGAATTCCCATCTGAATTCTACAAAACTTTATAGAAAAATTAAACCCATATGAAATTTATGACTAGGTCTATAAAGACGCCGGGCGTGTTGGCACACGCTTGTAATCCCCACACTTGGGAGGCGGAGACAGGAGGCTCATGCTGGTTGGGAGCCAGCCTCACTGGCTGAAGAGACCCTGTTTCCAAATAAAAAGTATATAAATAAAATAGGTCTGGGAGTGTAGCCCGGAGGTAGAATGACTTCCAGGAACCCCAGTACTTAAAAAAAAAAAAAAGAATGACATAGGTATTTTAATAAGGATTACATTGACTATGTAGATCACTTTGGGTAGAATGGCCATTTTGATAATAGTTATTCTGCCTCTCCAAAAGCAAGGGGGATTTTTCATCTTCTACTATCATCTTCAATTTCTTTCTTTAGCATTTTATCATTTTCATTGAAGAAGCTTTTTTTACCTCCTTGATTAGGTTTATTCCTAGGTACTTTATTGGTTTTGAAGTTATTGTTAATGGAATTGTTTACTGTATTTCATGCTCAGTGAATTCACGGTTGCATATATAAAAGCTCTTGAATTTTTTTTAGGTTGATTTTGTATCCTGCTGCTTTGCTGAATTTGTTAATCAGCTCTAGTAGTTAAGTGAGATTAGCAAGTCACAGAAAGTGAAGGATCACATGTTTTCTCTAATACGCACAGCTAGGGAGTCGTTGGGTTACCAGAGGAACTTCAGATAATGGAGGAGAAACCTCAGTGGAGCCAGGGAAGTGGTCTAAGGGAAGGAGAGGGGAAAGAGTGAGATTCATTAGTGTAAGAAGTACTACCATCAACTATGTGTACAATGTGACTATACAAATGTCAATCTCAGTATTCTGTATTGAGTAAGGGGGAAATGGGGAGGTGAGGAGGCCATCAAGTGCTGTGTGCATATATGTCACTGTCAACATGATTTACATCATGATGTAAGACTATAATGCACCAATAAAAGCACATTAAAAATAATTAAACCCAATACTTAATAAAGTACTCAATGAAATGGAAAACTTTAAACTAATTCAATGAGGCTAGTTTCACCTCAATACTGAAACCAAATAAAGATTTCTCAAGAAAATTATAGACCAATATTCTTGATGAATATAGATGCAAAAATCCTAAACAAAACACTGGCAACATGCAGTCAAAACCATATCAAGAAAACTGTACACAATTACCAAGTTGGTTTCATTCCAGGGATGCAAGGCTGGTTCAACATATGCCAATCAATACATGTTATTCACCAGATAAATAGAACTAAGGGCAAAAATCACATGATCATCTCAATAGATGCTTAAAAAACATTTGACAAAATCCAGCACCAATTCATGTTAAAAAAAAATAAAATACTGCAGAAAATCAAAACAGAGCTAGAGAAATTGGTCCTAAGTATCATATGGGGAAAAAAAGACCTAAAATAGCCAAAGCTATTCTCAGCAGTAAGAATCATGCAGGAGGCATCACAATACCTGACTTCAAATTATACTACAGATCTATAGTAATAAAAACAGCATGGTATTGGCACAAAAACAGACACATAAACCAGTGCAAGAGAATAGAAGACAAAAAACAAATCCACATACTTAAAAGCCAGTCAATTTTTGACAAAGGTGCCGAAAATATACATTGAAGAAAAGACAGCTTTTTCAACAAATTGTGTTGGGAAAATTGGCTATCCATCTATTTTTTTTTATACATCTGCTAAAGATTTTTTTTTTTTTTTTTTTTTTTGGTGGTGGTACTGGGGTTCCTGGAAGCCCTTCTACCTCTGGGCTACACTCCCAGACCTATTTTATACTTTTTTTTATTTTTGGAAACAGGGTCTCTTAAGCCAGCTTCGCTGGCTTGAACCGGCGCGATCTTCCTGTCTCCGCCTCCCAAACGTGGGGATTACAAGCATGCGCCACCATGCCCGGCAGGCTACTAAAGATTTTTTTTGCTTTATGGTTACAATGAGACATGTACCAACTATCTTATCGTTATAGCAGTCTATTTCAAGTAATAGCAACTTAACCTTGATTGCATACCACTCTACAACTTTATTTTCCTTCTATATTTTTTATTTTCACGTCAGAATTTACATTGTTTTGTAATATATCTCTTGACAATATATTTTATTTATAGTTATTATTAGTTCTGTATTTTAATCCTCAAACTAGGGATGAAATTGCTTAACAAACCCACAATTACAGTCCTAGCATATTCTGAATATGGGATTATATTACTTATATCATTGCATTTTGTGCTTTCATTAAGTTTGTCATTAATTAGTGATCGTTTATTTCAGCTTTAAAAACTTCCTTTAATAATTCCTGTAAGGCAGTCCCAATTGTGATGAACTCCCTTAGCTTTGGTCTGAGAGTTTTTTTTTTTTTCTTATTTTGCAAAAACAGATTTCCTGGGTAAAATGTCTTTGGTTGGCAGTTTTACTTTTTTTTCCAAATTTTGCATATAACATTCCATTTTTTCCTGGCTTACAAGATTTCTGCTGAGGAGATATCTGCTGATAGTTGCATTAAAACTTTTTCATATGTTATATATTTCTTAGCTCATGCTGCTCTCAGAACTTTTTCTTGTTTTTGATTTTCAATAGTTTGTTTATTATGTTTCTTGGTAAACTCCTCTTTGGATTGAATTTGATTATCAACCTCTTGCTTCTTGTATCTAGTTGTTGATATCTTTCCCCAAATTAGGGAGATTTTCAGCCATATTTCTGGGTGGAAGGTTACTGGGTATTGAACCTAGTGGCACTCTACCTCTGAGCTGCACACCCAGCCCTAATTTTTTTAAACAGAGTCTCACTAAATTATAGAGGACCTCAGTAAGTTGCTTATCCTGTCTCAGTCTCCCAAGTACTGGGCTTACAAGCATGCACCACCATGCCTGACTTTGGTCTTTTTTTTTTTTTTTTTTTTTTTGCAGGTCTGGGGATGGAACCTAGGGGCATTTGACCTCCAAGCTACACACCCTGTCCTATTTTTTTATTCTTTCTTTATTCATTTATTTTATTTTATTATTGTGTGTGTGTGTGTGTGTGTGTGTGTGTGTGTGTGGTACTGAGGGTGGAACTCAGGGGCTTTTCTACCTCCGGGCTATACTCCCAGACCTATCTTATACTTTATTTGGAAACAGGGTCTCACTAAGCTGCTGAGAGCCTCACTAAGTAGCTGAGGCTGGCTTCAAACCTGTGCAATCCTCCTGTCTCAGCCTCCCAAGCGCTGGGATTACAAGTGTGTGCTACCATGCCTGGCTTATTTTTTTATTTTGAAACAGGGTCTCGCTAAGTTACGGAGGGCTTGGCTAAGTAGCTGAGGCTGTTTGCAAACCATGATCCTCTGGTCTCAGACTCTCAATTGCTGGGATTACAAGTGTGTGCCACCATGCCCAGCTGGCCATATTTTTAAAAATATGATTTCTGGCCCATTTTCTCTTCTTTCCCTTTGAGTTTCTATTTTGCATAGGTGTCTTGATATTGATTGATAATTCCTGTAGGTTTCTTCATTCTTTTTTCTTTTTGTCTCTCTTATTGAATAGTTTTAAATATTCTGTCTTTGAACTAACTGAATTCTTCAGCTTGATATTGAAGTTTTTATTGTGTTTTATATGTTCAATCATCGTATTCTTCATCTCTTGGATCTACTGGGACATTTCGTTTCTATTTCTTGGTCAAACTTTAAATTTGGTGTATTGTTTTCCAAATTTCATTTAATTGTTTATTCATCTATTCTTGTAATTCACTGAGCTTCTTTAAAAGAATTACTCATTCTTTGCCAGATCTTTCTTCCTTTTTTCTGGCAGTACTAGAAATGGAACCCCAAGGATGCTTTCCTGTAGAGTACATCCCATTGCTTTTCATTTTTTATTTTGAGATGGGGTCTTGCTAAGTTGTCAAGGCTGGTTTCAAACTTGGCAGTTCTCCTGCCTCGGCTTCCCAAGTAGACAGAATTAAAGGCATGCACCACCTTGCATGAAAGATCTCCCTCTCTTTAGAGTCCATTGTTGGTGCTCTGTTATTTTCTTCTGAAGGCATCATGATTTCCTGAGTCTTTGTAATCCTTGTGTCCTCTGGGTGTCTGCACATTTGAGAGATGATACTTTTTCTAGCTTTTACAGGTGTTCTTTGGAATAAGTAGACCTTTACTAGCCTAGCTATAATTCTGAATGGGCCAGCTGGTGAGGACCCTGGACAGGCCAAGCTTGCTTTTGAATTCTTCAGATGGCTATGCTGGCTTTGTTGTGAGCTCAGCTGGGACAGCTATCTGGGCTCTTCTACCTGTGAGACCACTTGGCAATCAGGTTGAGCTACTGGATGGAAACTGCAGTCCTTTGATCAGCTAGGCTAATAGGGTATTTTCTCTGACCAAATAGTGCTGCCTTTTGAGTTCAGCAATTGGAAAGAATCACAAGAGGGACCTTGAGTTTGAGAGGAGTCACAAATTGGTATGGATAAGACCAGCTGCTATGGTCATCAGGAAAGCACAGTTGAGGTTTGCCTCCCTTCCTGGACTTGAGTTTATGGCTGGGCTAAGTGCTGTCTAAGCTCCCAGGTGTGGCAGGTGTTAATTCCTGTCATTTGGCAAAAAAATAACTGCAGCATTGATCCTCCCTATGCAGATTCTGGGGATGGGCTTTGGGGTCTTGAGCTAGCCCTCCTTGCTTTGTTTCCTCCTGGCCCCAGGTGGTCTAGTGTGGTGTCACAGCCTCCTGCAGTCTCCATGAGGTGAAACTAGAGTGAGCTTTCTGGAAAGCATCTAGGAATTCTAGAAGAGTTAATATGTACCTCCCATTCTCTTTCCCCTCAGTAAAAACTGTGGTTCCTGAAAAATCTCTATATGGCGCTGTGCTAACCAAGGGGAAAAGAAGGAATCAACTGGCCAAAGTTAGACTGTTCTCTTGCCCTTTTTTTTCAGAGTATTTATTCCATTCTATGGACTGTGAACATGCTTATTTTCAGTTTTAGTGGGCTTTACCAAGGTGTTTTTATCTGTGAATAATTGTAAAGGACAGTGAAATCTGGAAATTTCTAAAAAATTAATATGTAATTACCATATGAACCTACAATTCTACTCTTAGATATATACCCAAATAAACTAAAAACAGGTGTTCAAACAAATCTTGTACATGATTGCTCATAGTAGTTGTATTTGCAGTAGTGAAAAAGAGGGAATAACCTTTTAAAACGGTTAAAATAGTGATTTTTTGTATCTGGCCATAAAATATTTTTTATGAAAACATTGACCACATCCAGGTGGTAGCAAATTAGTAATACCAACTTTCCTTATGATAAGTACATATTCAAAAATATAAAAATTGATAACCCATTTATAAAAGTTCCCAAAGTTAATGCAAAGTACTAAACTTACTACCAAGACTAATGGAGGGCAAACTATAAGGTAGTCTGGACTATCATCTTTCATAATAAATTTGTTGACTTTCTATTACTTTAGCAAACACCTGAGATAATCAGTTTATAAAAGGAAAAGTTTACAAAATATGGAACCAATCTAAGTCTCTATCAACAGATGAATGGATTACAAAATTATGAAAAATGCACACAATGAAATTCTACTCAGCAATAAAGAACAAAATCATGTCATTCACAAGAAGATAGAAAGACCTGGAGAACATTATGTTAAGTGAGATCAGCCAAGCACAGAAAGAGAAGGGACATATGTTTTGTCTAATATGCTCAAGCTAGGGAGTATTAGGGACACCAGAGGGACTCCAGATAATGGAGGAGAAACCTCAGTGAAGCCAGAAAGGAGGGGTAGGGGAGGAATAAGACTGAAGTTAACTAATGGAAAAGCTACATTCAAATATGTGCATACATGTGAATATAACATTGTTAACCAGGACACTCAGCATTGAAGGGAGGGAAAAGGGGAAGGGGGGGCACCAAGTACTATGTAAATATATGTCATTGTCAACATGATCCACATTATGATATGAGACTATAGCGTACCAATAAAATAAAAATTTTAAAAAAGAAAATTTTATTTTGGCTCACAGCTTTGGAGTTTTCAGTTCAGGAACAACTGGACTTGTTCCTTGTTGGTTTGATCCTGTAACAGCACAGTATTATGGCAGAATGTCATGAAGATGAGGTCCATTTACCTCAGGGTTGGGAATCAAAAACGAGACTGATTCCCATAATTCCCTTTTAGGACACAGCCTCAGTTACCTAAAACCTCCCACACGGCCCCACCTTTTAGCAGTTTCACCACCTCCCAATTATGCCACAGGCTGGCCATCAAGTCTTTGACACATGAGCCTTTAGAGGTCATATATGCAAATAATAGCACTTGACAGCAATGAGCAATTTTTTAAAAAATAATTACATTGATAGGCCAAGACGGAAAGATCACAAGTTCAAAGCCATCCTTGGCAACCTAGTGTGGCTCTCAACAACCGAGTGAGATCCTGTTTCCAAATAAGAGATAAAATTGGTTTGAGGGTGTACCTAAGAGGTAGAATGTTCTGGGTTAAATCCCCAGAGCCACAGAAAATAATAATAATAATAATAATAATAATAATAATAATAATAATAATTACAACAGTAAGAGATAGTAAATACATGGGATTCATTATTCCCAAAAAAGTACAGAATGATTATATAATACCTCCAAAATATTAAAAGTTAGATATAATAAAATCATAATGATTTTAGGTAATTTATGATGCTTTAGTTTGCTTCAAACCTAAACTTTTGAGATTAATAAAGGAAAAGAACTGCTTCCCTCCTGTATCATATTCCTTTCTGTTAGTAGAAACTAAATATTGAGCAACAAAAACTGTGGACCAACTCCACATAGCAGTTTTTATATTCTTAACTACCTATATTTCTACAAGTTCAATTTGAGTCTTCAAACAAACTTCATCCCAAGCCTGTATACAAAACATTTCATTGACAGATGTTGCTGGTGGTAGGTTTCCATTTTTAACAAAAGTTAGTTTTTTATCTTGAGGATTGAGTTTGAGATTTTCTGCATTTTATTCTAACTATATTGGTATATCTATAAAATTCTGTTTTCATAACAACTACTATTCATGGATATCTATTTTTGTTTTATATGAAAGGAAAACTAATTTAGAAGCACAATGGCACATTTTTAAAATATTCATTTGTAAATGGGCTAGCTTTGGGCCAATAAGCTAGCTTTGGAAAAAACATATTTACATTTTTTACTTATTTTAAAATTATACTAAAATTATTCAAGATCATTTATTTACTGTTAGGTTCAGAAAGCTTGCATCTGGTGGTGATACAGGTATCATGCCAATGATTAAGCTCTTGGATTAGCAGTGCTAATAATAATTTGTACACAGATGTTACAAAAAATAACCTCTTATTATTCTAGTGATGCTTATTTTTATGTAACACACAAAAATGGGAAGTTTTTTTTTCAAGTAAACAAATGACATCTACATTCTAAGCCCAAACAAGTTTCTGGCTCAACTCCTACAAGTTTAAATGTCTTCTTTGTAGTTATATCTCCTTTTTTAATCAATAACTACATTGAATGTAAGAAGTTTTATGCCAAACAACTATTCTTGGAGTACTGAAAGAGGGAAAAGTGACAGGCTCAGCCAGACGTGGTATGTACCTATAATCACAGCTATAGAGGAGGCTGAGGGCAGGAGGACTGCTAATTAAAGGCCAGGCTGGGCAATATAGTGAGCACTTAATTTTTTTTAAGTGACAAGCTATGTATATATTAAACAATATAAATAAAGGATTGGCAGGCATCAATTCATTTGTTCCTTGAGAAATGATCTATTACATATCCACTACTTGGCAAGCAAGGCACAGAGTTCCTATTCTAAGGATGGGAGCCTGTTGTCAGGGTATAGAATATGTTACTACTTAAATAATTTTGAAACAAGCCATGCATGTCTCTTTTAAAGTATCTTTAAATCCTAACTTAAATTTGCTTCATAAAATCTTTATTAAAACCTATAACATTAGGATTAAACTGATCTAGTGGAGTTTTGTTTTGTTTTGTTTTGTTTGTTTGTGTGTGTGTGTGTGTGTGGTACTGGGGTTCCTGGAAGCCCTTCTACCTCCAGGCTACACTCCCAGACCTATTTTTATTTTTGGAAACAGGGTCTCTTAAACCAGCGCGGCTTAAGTGCACAATCCTCCTGTCTCCGCCTCCCAAGCACGGGGATTACAAGCGTGCGCCACCACGCCCGGCTCCTAGTGGAGTTTTTAAGATTAAAGCCTAGTGAGAATGCCAAAGCTTTGGATTAAGCATTATAAACATCAAGAATATCTATGTGAACCTAAGGGGCGCTCTTCCAAATTTTATTAGTTTGGGTCTTTTACACTACAGGGAATCTGGATGCACTAAATTGATGTAGATTTATCATAAGAAAAAAATTCAGGAAATGAGCTCAGCAGCTGTGCAACCAGGCAGCACAGAGAAGTAGGGCAACACTCCTTTTTGGGGGTACAGAGCTATGGTTTTAAAATACACCTAGTAGTTCAAGGAAACAACAAGCAAACTGATAATGTAGGCATTTATTGATCTCTATCTTTCTTCTTTCTTTCTCTTAAGTGTGTGCTGCCTGTCTCATAAAAGCTATCATTTCTGAAGTTACATCTCAGCCCTCTCCTGTCCCTCACATACACTACAACAAAACAATTACCAAATCCCATCTTCTCTAGCCTTCAAATGCTTTCTTTATTAGTTATTCCCAGTCTCCCCAAATAGAATTTTGGCCCACAACGGCAAACTTTTGTTCACTACTGTATCTTTTTTGTTTGCTTATTTTGTTTTATGATACTGAGAACTGAACCCAGGGGCATTCTATCCCTGAGGTACACCACCAGCCCTCAATTAGTTTTATTTTGAAACAGGGTCTCACTAATTGCAGAGGACCTAAATTGCTGAGGCTGGCCTTGAACCTGTGGTACTCCCCTTTCAGCCTCCTGAGTACTAGGATTACAAGTGTGGGCCCACTATGTCTGGCTTACTACGGCATCATAAGCACCTTAGAAAAGTGCCTGCCACATAGTAGATATTTAGTGTTTCTGTAATAAACTAATTCCTATATCCCTCTGTCAGACTTTCTCTCTACTGACTCTGCTTCTGTTTGTCTGGAATTCAGAACTCCTGAGACTCTCCTTTCCTCAGTTAATCACCATGCAGTAGTATCTATTTGGATCAAAGAACTTGCAGCCAAGTAGGAGGGTTGGCCACAGCACCAGTTCCTGGTTCCCCAGTCTCTTATGGCCAGAGAACCAGAGTCTCAAGGCACAAAGGACAAAACCTATTCAGTGATTCACCTATGGCTACTGCCCTCCGGTGGCCCTTATATAAGTACATAATAGGTATTTAGTTGTTTGGATTCTTCTCTAAATATAAGAAAGTAGATCTTTCTCTTTAATTTTTTTCCTTCACTCTTCTTTCCATGAAGGTCAATCATTTTTATACCACCTAAGGCAACAAATAAGGCCAGGAAATGTCTTTCTTTTCTTTCTTTCTTTTTTTTTTTTTTTGAGGGGGTGGGAGTGGCAGATACTGGGGACTGGAACCCAGGGGAATTCTACCTTTGGGCTATATCCTCAGTCCCCCCTTTTTAAAATAAGGCCTCCCTAAGTTGCTGAGGCTTGTCTCAAACATAGATCTCCTGTTTCAGCCTCCTAACCCCTAGAATTCTAGGCATGCACCACATGCCCAGCTGAGAATTCCTGTTTTCTCTCTAGCAAAATGCAGCTGGGTGTAGTGATGCATGCCTGGAATACCAGTACTTGGGAGGCTGAGACAGGAAGATCTCAGGTTCAAGGGAAGCCACCGAAATTTAGCAAGACCCTGTTGCAAAATAAAACATACAAGCCAGGCATGATGGCACAGGCTTATAATCCCAGCATTCGGGAGGCTGAGACAGGAGGATCATGGTTTGCAGCCAGCCTCAGCTACTTAGTGAGGCCTTCTGCAACTTAGTGAGATCCTGTTTAAAAATAAAGAATAGATTACCACAAAATCAGCGCCTTTCATAGCCAGAAAACACCATCACCAGAGAAACAAAAAAATCACCAGGCTCCAGAGAGGAAGGGGACTCAAAACAAAGCTCAGAGCCACAGAGGAGATACACCGGCTTCACGCCTAAGGAAGCGGCAGCAGCGCCTTACTGCCGGCGGCAGCGGCGAGTTCACCAGACGGCTACAGCAAGCCGAGGTGAGCTGCTGCGGAACAGGCGGGGGGGATTTTTCGGCGCAGGGAGCATCTAAAGCTCCCAGTGGCTGAGCTCAGGACACGCTGCAGGGACTCAGAGCAGAGCTCAAAAACAAAGAACAAATATGCCAGCCTCACAGCCGAGGGTGTAGCAGCGGCGCCATATTGCCACCGGCGGCAGCAGCAGCAAATTCACCGAGTCCACTACAGTTCAATCTGCATACTCAACAACAGTGAGTCAAATTGCGGGCCCCAGAGGAGAAATCCCAGTACTGACTCCCAGGGACTTGACCCAGTTGGGGAGTTGCAGTGGCAGAGATATCACACCATAGGAGAACGCCCAACATGGCACCCCCCCCCCATAGTCTAAAGCAGCCTCTATCGACTCCCTGGGTCTGAAACTCTGTGATACAACCCAGTAAAGGAGTAGTGGTGACTGAGATACCACAGACTTGAGATCCAGAGCACCTTAAGTGAAGTCATAGTGACCCAAGGGAAGAACCCAGAGAAGGCACAAACTCCCGAAATCATGGGAAAGAGGAATAACAATGGAGCAATGAATGCCCACAATCCCACTACATCAGAACCCGATAAAACAGAAATTCAGAGATTTCTAGAAGATCAAATCAAGAAAATAACTGTAGAAATAATAGAGGTGTTTCGAAAAGAATTCAGAGAGAGCCAAAAAAGAGATAAAGGATGCAATTAATGAAGTAAAGGCCTCAATTCAAAGTACAAACAACCGATTAGGCCACATGGAGAATAGAATCTCACTCTTAGAAGATGATCAATCCAAAAATGAACGCATAGTTTCTAATCTAGGAAAAAATATCCGACAGCAGGAATCTGATATTGAAGAAATATGGGCCCATTTTAAGAGAGCTAACCTAAGAATAATTGGAATAGAGGAGGGAAAAGAAAGTGAAACCAAAGGGATCAACAATCTCTTCAAGGAAGTAATAGCAGAAAATTTTCCAAACATAGAGCAAGAGGTCAATACACAGGTCCAGGAAACTTATAGAACTCCCTTTAGACAGGATCGGAGAAGAGGATCCCCACGCCACATAATTGTCAAAATGACCAATGTGGAAGCTAAGCAGAGAATCTTAAAGGCAACAAAAACAAAGGGCCAAGTGACATTCAGAGGCAAACCAATTAGAATCACTCCAGACTTCCCAAACCAAGTCATGAGAGCCAGAAGGGCTTGAAGTAACATATTCCAAACTCTGAAAGAAAACAACTTCCAGCCAAAAATTTCCTACCCAGCAAAACTTTCTATCAAATTAGATGGAGAAATAAGAAGCTTCCATGACAAACAGAAACTGAAGGAATTTATGTCTTCAAAACCAGCGCTAGAGAAAATACTCAAAGAGATTAACTACAAAGAAGAAATAGGTAACACACACCAGAACCAGAGAAACAAGATTTTCCATCCAACAGACAACTAAGATTAGTTATCTGTGGAGATTCATTACTTATGTTAGTCTTTTACCTATCTCTAAATTGTATTGTTTGCTTTTATTGTTGTTAATTTTTAGGATGTCTAGTTGGAATATTAATATACCTTCAGATATAGCAATTGGAAATATTTTATCCCATTCTATTAGTAACTGTTAACTCTGTTTACATTGTCTTTGGATATACAATATTTTTTTTTAATTTCTTAGGGAGATTGTATACTCTTCTGTTGCCTGTGCCATTGAAATCATATCTAAAAAATCACTGCCAATTTCAATGTTGTGAGGTTTTATGACGCAGATTTTCTTCTAAAAGTTTATAGTCTTAAGATTTATATTTAGGTCTTTTATCTATTTTGAGTTAATATTTGTATATGGTATTAGGTAAGGGTCCAATTTTATTCTGTTTCATGTAATTATTATTTTTCAACAATATTTAGTTAAAAGATTATTATTTCCCCCACCAAATGTTCGTGGAAACCTTGTCAAAAATAACTTGACAATATATGAAAGAATTTAGCTCTAGGCTTTTATTTAACTCCAATGGTTTATAGATCTGCCTTTAGAACAGTACTACACTGTTTCAATTTTGTAGCTTTATATGGTTTGAAATCAGAAAATATATATCTTCTAGCTTTGTTCTTTTTCAAGATCGTTTTGGGTATCTAGAGTCCATATTCTATATTAGGATAGATTTTTTTTCTGAAAAATAAATATATAAATATATGATAGTTTCACCTAAAAAAAAAGAAAAGAAAAAAATATTCTCTGGTAAGAAAGAAAGCAAAAAGAAATATGGAAATGTTATCTTTAAGTTATCAAATGCTTGGTATCAGAAAAATGAAACTGTTATGTGAGATTATCATTTTTAAGTTTGGATAAATTGCTATAATACTAGATGTCAACCACTAAGCCAAGCATGGGAAGGAGGGATGGGGAGGGAATGGGGTGGGGATCTGGTGGGAGCTGACTGGGCGATGTGTGCATGTATGTCTACAAAAGTTTTTTGTATCCCAATATGATGTATGAATACAGTGCACTAATAAAAAATTTAAAAAAAATAAAAAATAAAAAATAAATAAAGAATAAAAAATAGGGCTGAAGGTGTAACTCAGAGGTAGAATACCCCTGGGTTTCATCCCCAGACCCACAAATAATTAATTAATTAATTAAAATAAAAAAATACAGCTGGGCATGAGGCTCAGAGGTAGGATGTCTCTACTGGGTTCAATCTCCAGTGCCAAGAAAGAAAGAAAAGAGAAGAAAAAGAAAGGAAAGAAAATAAAAGAAAAGAAAGGAAAAGAAAGGCTCATTCTCTTTCTCCCCCCCATCAAATTCCTAATGCCACACTTGTCACTCTTCCTGTTTTACAGGGGAAGTTTTCTTATCTATAAATGCATACACTGTAGTATGTTGTCGCAATTTCTTATATCTTCTGAAGATTGTTTTCATTCTAATAAGGAACCTTAGAGAAATCAATGCCTTAACAACAAGAACCTCTACTATGTGATTTTAAGCAATATGATGACACTTTCAGGAGTAATAAATTGGAGCAGAATGGCCTTCCTAAAATCCTTCAAATGACAACATTTACATTACTATTGCTACCCTACTTAGGAAATCACCCTTGCTCTACACACAAAAATAAGTACATTATTGAGTACCTACTATCCACAAGACACCATGCAATATTCTTGCATCACAAATACATTGCCTAACAAATATGTTGCCTATTCTTCCTAACATTGTTAGTAGATGCTTCTGGGAGTAAACACATAGATGAAGTATGTTTTATAAGTAGCAATCAGTGTAGCTACCAGGACCTCTTCACTACACTTGTTTGAAGAGTTACCATAAGCAGTACAGATGAATTATGAAAGTATGAAATTTATGAGGGAAATATTCTAGTGTACAAGTCCATGTGCTGCGTATCACTACCACTTTAATCAACTGAGCTGTATTTTCTTCTCCCCAGCTTGCTCAATGACTTGTATTACTTTTAAAGAGCAGGAGTCATAACCTATGAAATACTCACTGAAACGCAGTATAGTACAATGCTTAGGCATACACAAGTTATACAAACTTGATCAGACCAAGCCTAGACACTTTACTGAGGACTCCATAAGTCTTCATGACACCCATTCATTTTTGTCAATAGTCAAAGTAGATTTCATTTCATAATGGATCAGCCATTCCTAATTTGAGTAAGAAGGTAATACCTGTTCTTTATAAATATTATTTGAAAAACATTCATTTTACTGGCTTTGAAATCATCTCCATAGACAGTTTTAATATACACTACAACATATCCATAATGCATTATATTGCCATCTGTACTAAACGCTGCCTCCCACTCTGCCTTGTTATTCTTACACCTAATCCTCTTCGTAACCCTCACAACTCCCACACGATCTGTCCTGACTTCATAATTGTCAAAAAGGAAATGATCATTTCATCGCACACACCATTATTTCCAGCAAATTTTCTCCTCCTGGCAGCGTGACCTTTAGTTCCAGCCAGCCGACTGCGTAAGACCTCTCTTCTCATGCCATCAGTGGGATGACACTGATAGACTCTGAATGGAGCTCTCTCCTCCAAACAAATGATGACTGTGTTTTGCTTTGATACTTACACACACTGAACACACATATAACATTCTAATACCCCCATGCTCACAGAGTTTTTCATATCTCCATGACATTTTTATCTTCTCCCGCAATGACATTGCAAAGATGAAAGATCTGAGCTATTTAACTCAATTGAGAAACATTATGCTAATTAAGCCAAGAGTGTGGGATCAAGGGCTGTAATAACCAATTAGCCGAAAGAAAAGCAAAAAATTCTTCTTTAGGGTCAGAGTGAATCTCAATAGTTGATAAAAGGACGGCCATTTCATCAATATCAGAGGAGGGAATCGAGGTACATAGATCACTAAATCGTATCTTACCATAGTTGAAAGGCAGTTTATTCACAGATGTGTCTTATTGACACTATGTCAATAGTATCAACTCCACACGCTCAGGACAAAATATTGTACGCATATTATTGTTCTGCAATATTGATTATATGAGCACAACTAATCCTGCTATTGTTGTTCACATTCTTACTAACAGTGTATAAATTATTCATTTCCCCTGAATCCTTGTCAGCATTTATTGTTTGTATTCTTTATTTAGCAGGAGGTGGGTGCTGTGGATTGAACCCAGGGGCGTTGTATTTCCGAGCTACACCTCCAGCACCCTCAAGCTTTTTTATTTCTTTTGAAACAGGATCTCACTAAGTTGCTGAGGCTGGCCACGAACCTGCAATCCTTTCTCAGCCGCCCACCGTATTAGGGTTATACACATAATCCATAAGTGCTACCATGCCCAGCTCATTGTTTGTATTCTTGATGATTTTCCATTCTGAAAGTGAAGAAGACACTAGAAGATGAAAATACCACCCATGTTCATGTATTGGGAAAATCAATATTGTTACATTTGCCATATTGATGTAAGTGGTCGGAAGATCAATGAAATCCCCATCAAAATACAGATGGCATTCTTCACAGAAAAATAAGAACAAAAAAAAAAAATCCCAAGTCTCATGTGGAAACAAATAAGACCCTGAACAGTCAAAACAGTCCTGTGCAAAAAGAGCAGTGCTGGAGGCATCGTAAAACCTCAATTCCAAAATATACTGCAAAGCCAAAGTAACAAAAACAGCATGGTACTGGAATAAAAACAGACACAGAAACCAAGGGAATAGAATAGAGATCACAGAGACAAACCCACACAGCTAGAGACATCTGATTTTCAACAGAGGCACTGAAAACATATGTTAGAGAAAAGACAGCCTCTTCAACAAATGGTGCCAGAAAACTAGATATCCATATGTAGAAAAGGGAAGCTAAATCCAAACCCCTCGCCCCCATGCAAAAATCAACTCAGAATGAACCCAAGATCAAAATAAAACAATGCTAGAAGAAAACATAGAGAAAGGTTTGAGGACATAGGGGAAGAATAGGTCTTCCTCAGTGAGAATCCACTAGCTCAAGAAATAACAGCAAGACTGTACAAATGGGATGGCATCCATTTAAAAAGCTTCTGCGTTGCAAAGAAACAAACAGAGCAAAGGGACAGCCCACAGAGTCTTTGCCAGGTAGTCTTATGACTAAGGACTAATACCCAGAATACATAAAGAATACAAAAACAAACACATATAATGTATGTGTAAATATAATATATATGTATATATATGTGCACAAAAATATTATTCTGCCAAAAACAAGAACAGAATTAGGGCAGTTACAGAAAAATAGGTAGAACAGATCATGGGGTTAAGTGAAATAAGCCAGAGTGAGAAAAACAAGTATCACATATTTTCTTTTCTATGTGGAAATTAAAAAAAATAAACTGAGAATAGAAAAGAAACTATTAGGGAATAAAAAATGAACTGGGAAAGGGAGGTAGAAAAACAGGCAAGAAAGGATAGGAGGGAGGGGTTACAATCAAAGCACAATATATGCATGTATGCAAATATCACAGTCAAACATATTAACTTGTACAATCAAAATGCATTAGTAATTACAATTTTTTAAATGGTGGACTTTCACAGAAAGTGAAGCGTCGTATGTTTTCTCTCATATATGGAAGCTAAGGACTTCAGATAATGGAAGAGAAACTTGAGTGGAGCCAAGGAGGTATCTAAGGGAAAGGGAAGGAGGAGGATCAATTAAGGAATCACTTTCATTTCATTGACACTGTGCACACATGGGAGAACATCAATGTCAATTTCAAAACCCTGTATGGGGAGGACGAAATTGAGGAGGGAGCTGGTGAAAGCCCACCAAGTACTGTGTGCATGCATGTCACTATCAATGCACCAATAAAAGGGGAAACAAATGGAGGACTGTGTAATACCAATATCAAGGAACTTTGTTGTGGATTGAATTAAAAACTTTTTATAGAGCCAAGCGTAGTGATGCATACTTGTAATCCCAGTACTTGGGAGGTTGAGACAGGAGGATCACAAGTTCAAGGCCAGCATCAGTAATGTAGTGAAGCTCTCAACAGTGTAGTGAGACCCTGTTTCAAAATAAAAGAATAAGCCGGGCGTGGTGGCGCATGCTTGGGAGTTGGAGACAGGAGGATTGCGCAGGTTCGAAGCCAGCCGCGCTGGCTTAAGAGACCCTGTTTCCAAAAATAAAAAAGTGTAAAATAGGTCTGGGAGTGTAGCTGGAGGTAGAAGGGCTTCCAGGAACCCCAGTACCACCAAAAATATAAAAAATAAAAAATAAAAGAATATGCCAAATGTGGTAGCGCACACTTGTAAATCCCAGCATTTGGGAAGCTGAGACAGAAGGATTGTGATTTGTGGACAGCCTCAGGTACTTAGTGAGGTCCTTTGTAATTCAGTGAGACCCTGTTTCAAAAAAAAGAATAAAAAATATGGCTAGGGGTGTAGCTTAGAGGTAGAATGCCCCAGGGTTCCATTCCCAGTACCCCAAAAATAAATAAACAAATAAAAGAATAAAATAGGGCTAGAGGTAGAGCTAGAAGATACAATCCCCAGTAATACACACACACAAACACATACACACACACACACACACACACACACACACACACACACACACACACTGTTAGAATGACTCCCTCACTGGAGTTGATTACCAATAAATGGTAAAGTCCTGATGGAGGAAAAAATGGGCCAATTGCCTCAGGAAGCCTGAACATGTATTTTTGTTTGTTTTTTTCTTTCTTTCTGTCCTCCTTTCTTTTCCTTCTCTCCTTTCTTCTTTCTTTCTTTCTTTTTTTGGGGGGTGGGTACTGGGGATTGAACCCAGGGACATTCTGTCTCTGAGCGACCCCCCCAGTCCTTTTTATTTTTTATTTTGAAACAGGGTCTCTCTAAGTTGCTGAGGCTGGCCTTGCACCTGCCATCCTCCTGTACCAGTCTTTCAAGTACTAGGATTACAGGCATGTAACAACACATCTGGCTTAAAATGTAATTTTCTATTAATTTTTTTATTGTTTAATTTTGTATCCTGATTTCCATGTTTTGTTTTGCTTTGTTTGTAGTACTAAGGGTTGAACCCAAGGACGGTCTGCACTCCACCACTGTGCTACACCCTCGGCCCTTTTAATTTTTTATGGTCTCACTAAGTTGCTGAGACTGATCTCAAACTTGAAATCTTCCTGTCTCAACCCCCCCAAAAATCTGGCATAACTTCCACGTTAGATTTTAGAAATCATCAGCATTTTGTGCATCTTCTGAATACACACCTTGCAATAATACTACCATGTAATTTCAGTGCTCATTCTTGTTTTTTTCTCTTTATGATTACGTTAGATCCAACTAATTACCTAATATGATGGCACTAATCTTGTAATGCACTATCCAACAGGCAGTGCTTCAAGCATGAATATGAAGGTTTGTTCAGCACACTTACCTTAAAATGTCTGCCATTCTTCCTCTTTCTCCACCCAACATATTTGCTGCTTAAATCTACTTGAAGGATTGCCATCTTTTGTCACCTCACTGTTTCCCACCATGAGATAGCTGCTGTGGCTGCTAAAGGTGCCATTGTTTATCATCATAATTCTACAGCTCTCAATTTTCAAGCTGATAGAGAAATGCCATGTCCCCACTCTGTGTCTTACTCAAACCTGAGCCCAAGCAGTGCTGCTCATGCCCACATACTCAGAGAGTCCTCCAGAACCTTTAGCCACACAGAGAGGCTGCTTCTTCCCAGAATTAGACAAGGACATAAAGCCAGAGCTTGGCACCAATATTGGAGACAGAGAATACACAATTCTCTCCATATCTGCTGTGAACCAACTCAAAGTTATCATTTCTTAGGGGGAAAAAATGAAAAGCAAAATAACTTCTCTTGGCCTCTAATTCATTTGTAGAACATGATGAAATATGTCCAAATGTTATTTGGGGTTTTTTGCTGGTTGGTTGGTTGACTGATTGGTACTCAGGACTGAAACCCAAGGGCATTCTGCCTCTGAGCTATACCCTAGCCATTTTAATTTTTTTTATTTTGAAACAAGGTCTCATTAATTTGCTGAGGCTGGCTTCAACCTGTGATCTTCCTATCTCAGCCTCCCAAGTACTGAGATTATAGGAATGCACTACCTCACCTGGCTTCTGAATCCTGCCTAAAGTTCTTATTGGTTTATCTTGTCCTCCATTATCTGGAGTCCTTCTGGTATCCCTAATACTCCCTAGTTTGAGCATATTACTGAAAACATAAGTCCCTTCTCTTTCTGTGCTTGGCTGATCTCACTTAACATAATATTCTCCAGGTCTTTCCATCTTCTTGTGAATGACATGATTTTGTTCTTCTTTATATCTGAGTAGAATTCCATTGTGTGTATTTCCCATAATTTTGCAATCCATCCATCTGTTGATGGAGACCTGGGTTGGTTCCATATTTTGGCTATTACAAATTGTGCTGCTATGAACATGGGTATGCATATGTTATTGTAGTTCTCTGATTTCAATGCTTTTGGACAAATACCCAGGAGAGGTATAACCGGATCATATGGTTTATACCACAATGTCAATCAATAATATCTAAATTAAGCATTCATCTAATAAAATATTCTACTTTAACTTCTTAGCTTTTCCATAGTACATTTAATCATAAGAAAAATTGTAAAAAAAAAAAAACCTATGATGAAAAGGCATTTATTTGAAGTTCAATATTGCTTTACTTTAACTTCAGTCTCTTTTACATCTATTAAATTCACATAAAATAAAATTTAATATTTTATTTAAAATAGAAACTACAACATTATCCAATTTTATAAAACTATTTTTATACATTCCAACCTAAACTATTTTTATTAGTTCCACCAGCAGTTCTACACGTATTCTTTTTCATAAAATGACATATGGAATAATATTCACCTGATGTTAATGATAGTAATTTCTGAACTTAGGATATTTATATTTAATTTTGTACTTTTCTACATCTTTTGGATTATTTACAGTGAGCATATATAATTTTCCAACATTAGTAGTGACAGGAAGCAAAGGCTAGATATTTCAAATGTGTACTCTATGCTAAAGTTACAGATTTTTTAATAAACTTGTGAAGATCAAAGGTCTTAAACTATTTTAAAGTAGAAATTAAGGTCATGAGAATAGATGGGCTCCAAGAAAATTAGAAAGAAAACTAACATATAAAAAGAAGAGAAATCCATAAAAAAAAAAATAGAAGTTAGAGTGACAAGAAGAAAATCAGATACTAAACTATCATGAAAACCAAGTGAAGCCAGAGGTAAGCACTGTCAAACGCTACAGAGAAGAGAGCTTATGCCAGGTGTGAACCGAAAGTCATAAGTAAGAAATTACTCGCAATTATGAGAAAAGTGGTTTTTTGTTTTTTTGTTTTTTTTTTTTTTTGGTGGTACCAAGGTTCCTGAAAGCCTTTCTACCTCCGGGCTACACTCCCAGACCTATTTTATACTTTTTTTAATTTTTGGAAACAGGGTCTCTTAAGCCGGCACGGCTGGCTTCAAACCTGCGCCATCCTCCTGTCTCCGCCTCTAAAGTGCCGGGATTACAAGTGTGTGCCACCACGCCTGGCTGAGAAAAGTGTTTTCAATAGCATGATTGAGGGTGGGTCACAGATTGTAGTGATTTGTGAGTAAATGAAGAAGTATATACTATTTATTTGAGAAGTTTAGGTAAAAAGAAAATATCACAAGATGCTATAATTAAGAGAATAAATTATTTTTACGATGGTAAAGACCTAAAAATGAACAGATAATGAAGTAAAAATGCCTACAGAAAGGGAGATGCTGACAATAAAGAATAGATGATCAGAACCTCAGTAGAAGGAAGAAGCTAAGATTCAAAGCACAGAGGTAAAATAATGGACAGTTGTTGGGATAAAATGAAAGACGCTTAGAATAAGTCTAAAAGGAAGTGAGTTCCATGGAGAATGATAGTAAACCGGGAGAATCAGTAAGCTTGGAGATTGCCTCCCCTATAATAATTGGGATGACACATCACATCTTAAATTTAAGCATATTTAAAGTATAAAAGTAACACTTAAGAAAGATTAAATAATTAACTAAATCAGGTGGTGAAGGAGTGTGAAAGAAAAAGGCAGAAATACATGAATATTATCATTGCTCAGGGTAGAGAAACAATAAAGGAAAAGATTTATCATATTACATAAAGTGTGGTTATAAAAGGAACTATTAGGTCAGGGATGGTGGCACACACCTGTAATCCCAATACTCGAGCGGCTGAAACAGGAGGATTACAGGTTCATAATTAGCCTCAGCAACTTAGGGAGACCTTGTTTCAAAATAAAACATAAAATAAGATTGGGTGTTCAACTCAGAGGTAGAATGCCCCTTGGTTTCATACCCAGTACCACACACACACACACACACACACACACACACACACAATGGCCTCAGGGATCACCCCGTTTAAACTTCTAAAACTTATAAAGGAACACAGGAGGTATCTATTTGTGTAGATTATAACTATTGATATTTACAATTTCTGAATTTTTATTTCATTTAGCATTATTTATCAATTTGTTTAAAATAGCAACAATAAACCTATTGCATGTTAACATGAATAACATTTTTATAGAACACATTTTCTTTTTTGTTTCCTTTTTTTTTTCTTTTTTCTTTTTCTTTTTTTATGATGGTACTGGAGTTCCTGGTACTTCTACCTCCAGGCTACACTCCCAGACCTATTTTATACTTTTTTTTTTTTAATTTGGAAACAGGGTCTCATAAACCAGCACGGCTGGCTTCGAGCCTGTGTGATGTCTCCGCCTCCTAAGCACAGGGATTACAAGCATGCGCCACCACGCCAGACTTGGAACAAATTTTCCAATACAAACAAAAATGTAGTGAACAGAGAAGGACTGTTATTTTGCAAATCAAATCTCATTAATCTCTAGCATGAAAGAATAACTAAAGTCTCACATATGCTTTACTTTCTATCTATAAATTCCAGAAAACAGACATAGAACAGACAGCAGTCTGACCACTATGTAATGAAACTAGAAATTAATAAAATCTTTAAATAAAAATATCTGAAAATTTCAAAACTGTCTCTCTAAAATAGCTGTCAGGGCAAATAAAAATGTTTAGCAAAATTTACTTGAGTATAATTTACCAATGCTGAGCCCAAAGACCATAGAAAGTTTTAACAGTCCAACTTCCACAGAAGCAATTGAGGAAATGGCTATAGAACAGCCCATTTCTCCTGCTGAAGTCCCAAAAGACGATAGTTTCTAAAGAGAAGTCTACAATAACTTTAAAGAAAGATGATACCAATGCTATTTAAGCTGTAACTGTATAAAAATACAAACCTTCCATTTATGTGTAAGAGAAAACATTAATACCAAAATTGACAAAAGATTCAACAAGAAAACCACAAATCAATATCACTTAAGAAAAATTAAGCAAATATCTTGAGTAAATATTAGTAAACATAATTCAGCAATATATTAAAAGATGAATGCATAATAACCTAGTAAAATTTGTTCTAGAAGTGCAAAAATGGCTCAAAATGACCAAGTGGGATTTGTTTCAGAAATGCAATAGTGGCTCAAAACTACTAATAAACACTATGTGTTATTAGTTCTAATGACTAAAAGAAAAAGTTTATCACCAATCTGCTAAAGAGGAGTTCAAAAGTCCAACAATTTCTTGGTAAAGAAAATGAACAAAATAGAAATATAGAGGTAGTTCCTGAATATAATAAAATATTTCTATTGTATCTTTAATTTCTGCAACAGGTTTTATCATTAGAAACAACAGCACTAACACTCAGGAAGAAGTAAGTCATTATCATCACTATTTTTTTACTTGGACTAAATATGCTAGCCAGTGCGCTCATATAACAGATGAGGGCTAGAGCTAAGGCTCTGTGGTAAAGCTTCTCCCTACAGTGTATGAGGCCTAGGGTTCCATCTGTATCAACACACACACATATGCAAACAGATGATTTGATTGAATAACTGGAAAGAATACATTAATTAATCTTCTGGGACAACACAAAGAATTAATTCAAAATAGTAAGATAATTCAGAATGTTAATAGAATACAAAATCATCTAGATATCTTTGTTTTATACATAAAAACAACAGCTTGTAGAAATATAAAGGAAGAAAAATTTTACTTTCAATACCCCTTCCCAAGATATAACATCTAATAATAAACTAACAACAAGTGGTCAAAACCTATCAAAAGGATACTTTAAACCAGACAGATATGGTGGCGCACGCTTATAATCCCGGTCCTTGGGAGGCTGAGACAGGAGGATTGCAGGTTCCAAGTCAGCCTCAACAACTTAGTAAGGCCTTCCACAACTTAGTGAGACACTGTTTCAAAATAAAGAATAAAATAGGGATGGGAGTATAACTCAGAGGTAGAATGCTCTTGGGTTCAATCCCAAGTACCACAAAAAAATTGTAATTAAATGCAAGGTAGAGAAAAGTGAATATAGTTTGATACTTGTATGTGCTTTTTAAAGGGAGTAAACAAAACTACATATATATGCATGTCTATATACATATACATTTGCTTACCTTCTCACAAAAGTAGCTGAAATAATTACAGAAGGTAATCCAAGTGGTTAACTATGGCAGAGAAAACACTGTGCAGATGAAATAGGAGATTTCATCGTACCTTTTTTTTAACCATATGCCTTTTTTTTTTTTTTTTTCTGGTCTGGGGATGGAACCCAGAGGCATTTGACCTCCGAGCTATATCCCCTGCCTTATATATTATTCTTTTTTTTTCTTTTTTTTTTTTTTTTTTTTTGCAGGTCTGGGGATGGAACCCAAGGGCATTCCACCTCCGAGCTACACCCCCTGCCCAATTTTTTTTTAGTTTGAAACTGGGTCTCACAGAGTTGCGGAGGGCCTCACTAAGTAGCTGAGGCTGTCTGCAGACCGCAATCCTCTGGTCTCAGCCTCCGGAATGCTGGGATTACAAGCGTGCGCCACCATGCCTGGCTAAAATAAAATTTTAACATCACATTTTTTCCACATTATATTTGTTTTTGGTGCTGGGGATTGAAGCCAGGGGTATTCTACCTCCATGCTATCCCCATAGCCTGATTTTTTTAATCTTATTTTTAAATAGAGTCACAAAGTCACTAAGTAGCTGAGGCGGGCCGGTAGCCCAGATCATCCTGTTTCAGCCTCCCAACATGGATCATCAGCTTCATGGTCACAAACTTCCCACTCATATCTTTTCATCACATCTTAGCTGCTTGCCTCTTATGTATTTAAGGAACTCGAGAGAGTTCATCATTATTTCACTCTTTCTCTGTTACACCACCTTATCCTTTATGTAAAATTAAAGCAGTACTGCAGAAACCTGAGGATGCGAGGACGACTTTTGTCCAGACATTGTATCAGAAGAGCCAGATACCCTCCAAGTTCACATTTATCCAAGTTAGCTGGATAAATGTAGGAAAGTGTTAGAAATGGGAAAGAATTTTTTTAAAGTATTCTTCTACATTAATCTGATACCTCCTTCACTACATCAGCTCCAATTCTTTGCCCACCTACTGAAGCGCATCTTTATACTTTACAATCCTGAAGATGAATGTAGTATAAGGATCATAATGATAAAATGAAAACTAAGAGCCTGCTCTGAGTTTGTGCTTCTCTGGCAGACAAGGAGGTGGCTCCGGTGCTCTGGGTAGCATGGGTGTTCTGTTTTCATTCTGTGTGGCAGTGATTATTTTAGAGACTTTATGGGAATCCTCATTAGATGAAAGTAAATAGTCCTACAACATTTAAAAGAAAAGAAAAATTACCATTCATAGAAATGGTCATTTTTTCACCTTCTTCCTCATCCTTTTAAAAACATAAAAATAGAAAAGGGCCAGCCAGGACTTCCGGGAAGATGGTGACCAAGAAAAGTGGGGCTTAAGAACCCGCTAACAACCAATCTCCATTACCACAAAATCAGCGTCTTTCATAGCCAGAAAACACCATCAACAGAGAAACAAAAAAATCACCAGGCTCCAGAGAGAAAGCGGACTGAGAACAGAGCTCAGAGCCACAGAGGAGATACACCGGCCTCACGCCCGAGGATGCGGCAGCAACGCCATACTGCCGGCGGCAGCGGCGAATTCACCGGACGGCTACAGCAAGCCGAGGTGAGCCACTGCGGAACAGCCAGGAGGGATCTTTCGGCGCAGGGAGCATCTAAAGCTCCCAGTGGCTGAGCTCAGCACACGCTGCAGGGACTCAGAGTGGAACTCAAAACCAAGAAGAAATACGCCAGCCTCACAGACAAGGGTGTGGCAGCGGCGCCATATTGCCACCGGCTGCAGCAGCAGCGAATTCACCAAGTCCAGTACAGCTACATCTGCGTACTCAAGAACAGTGAGTCAAATTGCGGGCCACAGAGGAGAAATCCCAGTACTGTACTCCCTGGGACTTGACCCAGTGGGGGAGTGGCGGTGGCAGAGATATCACACCATAGGAGAACGTGCAACCTGGCACCCCCCATAGTCTAAAGCAGCCTCTATCAACTCCCTGGGTCGGAGATTCTGTGATACAACCCAGTAAAGGAGTAGTGGGGTCTGAGATACCACAGACTCGAGATCCAGAACACCTTAAGTGAAGTCATAGTGACCCAAGGGAAGAACCCAGAGAAGGCACAAACATCCGAAATCATGGGAAAGAGGAATAACAATGGAGCAATGAATGCCCACAGTCCCACAACATCAGAACCTGATAAAACAGAAAATCAGAGATTTCTAGAAGATCAAATCAGGAAAATAACTGTAGAAATAATAGAGGTGCTTCGAAAAGAATTCAGAGAGAGCCAAAAAGAGATAAAGGATGCAATTAATGAAGTAAAAGCCTCAATTCAAAGCACAAACAACTGATTAGACCACATGGAGAACAGAATCTCGCTCTTAGAAGATGATCATTCCAAAAATGAACGCATAGTTTCTAATTTAGAAAAAAATATCCGACAGCAGGAATCTGATATTGAAGAAATATGGGCCCATTTTAAGAGAGCTAACCTAAGAATAATTGGAATAGAGGGGGGGAAAGAAAGTGAAACCAAAGGGATCAACAATCTCTTCAAGGAAGTAATAGCAGAAAATTTTCCAAACATAGAGCAAGAGGTCGATACACAGGTCCAGGAAACTTATAGAACTCCCTTTAGACAGGATCGGAGAAGAGGATCCCCACGCCACATAATTGTCAAAATGACCAATGTGGAAGCCAAGCAGAGAATCTTAAAGGCAACAAAAACAAAGGGCCAAGTGACATTCAGAGGCAAACCAATTAGAATCACTCCAGACTTCCCAAACCAAGTCATGAGAGCCAGAAGGGCTTGGAGTAACATATTCCAAACTCTGAAAGAAAACAACTTCCAGCCAAAAATTTCCTACCCAGCAAAACTTTCTATCAAATTAGATGGAAAAATAAGAAGCTTCCATGACAAACAGAAACTGAAGGAATTTATGTCTTTAAAACCAGCACTAGAGAAAATACTCAAAGAGATTAACTACAAAGAAGAAATAGGTAACACACACCAGAACCAGAGAAATAAGATTTTCCATCCAACAGACAACTAAGATTGGTTATCTGTGGAGATACATTATTTATGTTAGTCTTTTACCTATCTCTAAATTGTATTGTTTGCTTTTATTGTTGTTAATTTTTAGGATGTCTAGTTGGAATATTAATATACCTTCAGATATAGCATTTGGAAATATTTTATCCAATTCTATTAGTAACTTTTAACTCTGTTTACATTGTCTTTGGATATACAAATTTTTTTTATTTTTTAGGGAGTTTGTATACTCTTCTGTTGCCTGTGCCATTGAAATCATATCCAAGAAATCACTGCCAATTTCAATATTGTGAGGTTTTATGACCCAGATTTTCTTCTAAAAGTTTATAGTCTTAAGATTTATATTTAGGTCTTTTATCTATTTTGAGTTAATATTTGTATATGGGATTAGGTAAGGGTCCAATTTTATTCTTTTCCATGTAATTATTATTTTTCAACAATATTTAGTTAAAAGATTATTATTTCTACCACCAAATGTTCGTGGAAACCTTGTCAAAAATAACTTGACAATATAGGGAAGAATTTAGCTCTAGGCTTTTATTTAACTCCAATGGTTTATATATCTGCCTTTAGAATAGTACTACACTGTTTCAATTATTGTAGCTTTATATGGTTTGAAATCAGAAAATATATATCTTCTAGCTTTGTTCTTTTTCAAGATCATTTTGGGTATCTAGAGTCCATATTCCATATTAGGATAGATTTTTTTCTGAAAAATAAATATATAAATATATGATAGTTTCACCTAAAAAATAGAAAAAATATTCTCTGGTAAGAAAGAAAGTAAAAAGAAATATTGAAATGTTATCTTTAAGTCATCAAAAGCTTGGTATCAGACAAATGAAACTGTTATGTGAGAATATCGTTTTTAATTTTGGATCAATTGCTATGATACTAGATGTCAACCACTAAGCCAAGCATGGGAGGGAGGGATGGGGAGAGAATGGGGTGGGGATCGGGCCTCAAACCTGCGATCCTCCTATCTCAGCCTCCCAAGTACTGAGATTATAAGCATGTGCCACCATGCCCAGCTTTTTCCACTGTTTTGAAGCACATTTTCAAAGATAGATGTTGTAGACAGACATGGTGATACACGCCTGTATTCCCAGCGCTTGGGAGGCTGAGACAGGAGGATCGCACAGTTTCAAAGTCAGCCTCAGCTACTTAGTGAGGCTCTCAGTAACTTAAATGAGGCCCTATTTCCAGAGTATAAAATAGGTCTGGGAGTATAGCCCAGAGGTAGAAAAGCCATTGGGTTCCACTCCCAGTACCACCAAAAAAAGAGAAAAAAACAAAGATAGACATTGTATTCTATGAAATCTTTATCAATCTTTTTATGGATGAGGAGGCATCAATTCTATCTGTCAAAGTTTTCCAGGTTAACATTATTATGGCTTGGCTAGATGGGTTATAAAAGTTCCCTTCATTTGCACATTAAATAAAATTCATAATCATTATTTCAATGATTAAAAGTAGACTCTTGGCCACGCTTCCGGGTACTCCCACAGCTTGCTTTGCACCAAGGGTGGCCTTCTACTCAGCCCTGTGCCTATATTAGGCAACTTAACTTTCACAAGAGGATATCAATCCTTCTCCCAATTCAACTGTCTGTTAAAGCATATGGGTCCTTATTTAATTGGCAACATGGACTAGCAGCACTCCAGGTAGTTGTCAGCAAATACAATCTTGAACTTATGCTGTCCAATACCAATCAAAATCTTGGCCAAGATAAATAATATTTAGGAAGAATTGCTTGAAAAATAGAGTGGACATTTGCTATTTTTGGCAGCTCAGTATCTCAATACCCATCCTTTATTGGGGTAATCTCAAGATAGAGGAGGCAGAATCTTGATTCCCTCTACACACACCAAAAGAAAAGCAAATACCCCCTTATCCCTACTCCTTACAAGCCAGCAATATACATGTGATCTAGGCCTGGTCAGTTGCAGGAGCTACTACCCTGAGACTTGGTACCATGGAAAAGTTAAGCCACGGTACAGAGACGATGAGAGATTATTTGCCACAGTGGGGGTAACAGCAGTAAAAATCATAGAGTATGGGCAAATGTCTCACCAGCAACAACATGCCAGGTATCCACTGTATATTATTACTATGGCAGACTATTTTCCCCACCTTTTCTCCATTGATTCACGCCCATTTATCGAGCCTGGTCTCCAAGTTTGTATAAATTATTTGATGTGTGTGATCAACATGATTATCTGTCAACATGAACACACACACACACACATACACACACACACACACACACACACACACACACACACACACACTGAGGGAACCCTATCCTTTTAGGGGCAAAAGACTTGAATCTTGAGGTATGAATAAGAGACAATATGCTGGAAGGACAAGAGTGAATTGGGGAGCTGGGTTCATCTACCAAGGTTCGTGTATTAGAAGGATGGTCCCAAGAGTGTTGGTGTTGGGAGATGGTATGGAACATTTAAGAGGTGAGGCCTAGGGACAGGTCCCGAGGTTAACTGGGTGTGTGAACTCTAGCCACTCTCTGGTGATACAGTCTCTTGTTCCTGCCGCTGCCAAGCCATCTACCATGAGGCCACGCGACGCCAATGCCACACCCTTGAACCTCAAAAACTGAGATCGTGATAAATCTCTTTTCTTCGTAAAGTCACCGGGCCTCAGGTATTTTATTATACTAACAAAGTATTGATTAATACAGACACATGGAAGCTATATATAGTTGTTACAAAAGTACAATTGCTTAAGAAAATAAGTTGCATGGAGAAGAGAATGTCTCAAACACAGGATGCATTTGGAAAGCAGCAAGAGAAATTAATGGAACGACAGGGACATTGTTTGGACTTTATCTGGTCAAGACAAGAATCTGATCCGGGCGTGGTGGCTCAGGCTTGTAATCCCCGCACTTGGGAGATGGAAACAAGAGGATCGCGCTGGTTCGGAGCCAGCCTCGCTGGCTTAAGAGACCCTGTTTCCACATAAAAAAAAAAGTTAAAAAATAGGTCTGGGAGAGTAGCCCGTGGGAGTATATCCCAGAGGTAGAAGGGCTTCCATGAACCCCAGTACTACCAAATAAAAAAAAAGAATCTGACAGATTTTCAGCAGCTACGTCAATAACCCATAGAAGGAAACACTGAGTTGCCATAGTGTTTGCCATTACTACTGAATTCACCAACAAAAGCTATACTTCTAAAGTAAATGTACATAATTTTTAAATGACAGTGTATTTAAGAAAACCCAAACACTTCCTAAAGAAATAACCAAAAAATTAAGAAGCCAGTAATGAAACAAAAATATAAAGATAACTAATAACTTTAACACAAAGATGAAAAGAATACTCAAAATCCATGTGTACCCAAACTAGGAAACACAGAGGATACCAGTGGGACTCCAGATAATGAAGGGGAAATACCAGCAAAGTTTGAATGGAAAGATAGGAGAGGAGGAAGGCTGATCTTGATTAATGAGGGTCTACATCTGAATATGTGTAAAATTTTGAATATGACATGGTTAACCTGGACAACCATTGGTGGGAGGGGGGAAGGGAAAACAGGGGGGGTGGGGGGGGAGAGGGCACCAAATATAGTTTAAATGTATACCATTTATGTTCAATAAAATTTTGTTTAAAAAAATCCATGTGTAGCATAAGAAGACATTTTGGAACTAAGCATGATTTTCTGATTCTAAAGTTCATGACATAGATTTAAAAGAAGGATTATTACTACTGAAAATCAAATTAGTAGCCTAAATGGAATCGTTTTAAACATAGAAAAAAATACAAAGAGATGGACTTTAGTTTCTATCCACAAAGTATTAAATGCTCTAGGACTTGTCCTTCTACTAGAAACAAGAAGAAGAAAGGACAAAAGAAATTAGAGAACCAATTTCCGGCAGACCATGGGAAGTGCAGGACTATGGTCCCCAAGAGAGGTAAAATAGATAAGGTGATCCCTGGAGCCATTCCTGCAGCACAGGCAGATGGAACCCAAAGGGCCCAGCATTGCCACTGAGGCGAGGAGGCAAAAACAGGTTCAAGCAGAGTGAGGTGGAAGTTAAGTTGTGGGATAAAATTACTTCAACTGATGCTATGTGCATATATGAATGAAACTATCAACACCAAACCAATATCATGCCTGAGAAAAGGGAAGGAGTGGGAAGAGCTCACCAAGTACTGTGTGCATGTATATCCCTATCACTCTGAACTTCATTATGTTGTGTGATTACAACACACCAATAAAAGCATATTTTAAAAAAATAGGAAAAAGCAGCACAAAGAATGAGCCCTGGTCACTGCTAAAGGGTCTCTTTAAGTTTCTGGCTAAATATAAATCTGTGTGTCCAGAGTGTCAAACTCCACAATTCCAGGCAAAAGAACAATTTCCAATTACATATTTAAAGGAATTGAAAGCAAGATACTAAAGAGATATTTGCACATTCCATGTTCATAGCAGCACTGTTCAAAATAGTCAAGAGGTGGAAGGAATCCAAGCAGCCATCAATGGATGAATGGATAAACAAAAAGCAGCTCAGACATTCAACAAAAAATCATTCCACCTTTAAAAGGCACGAAACTCTGACACATGAATGAGCCTCAAGGCCTCAAGGACATTACCGCAGGTAAGTAAACCAGTCACAAAAAAGACAAGTGCTGTATGATTCTGCTTTTATGAGCCAAACTCATAGAAACAAAAAGTAGAATGGTGGAGGGGCTGAGGAAAGCGAGAAATAATATATAGTTTTTTTGTTTTTGTTTTTGGTTTTTTTGGTGGTACTGGGGTTCCTGGAAGAAGCCCTTCTTGCTCCGGGCTACACTCCCAAACCTATTTTATATTTTTGAAACAGGGTCTCTTACGCCAGCGCGGCTGGCTTCGAACCTGCGCGATCCTCCTGTCTCCGCCTCCCAAGCGCGGGGATTACAAGCGTGCGCCACCACGCCCGGCTAATATATAGTTTTAGTTTTGCAAGATGAAAGAGTCCTGGAGATTGGTGGTACAATGGCATGAATATTCTCAAACTACTGAACTGTACACGTAGAAATGGCTAAAATGGTAAAGTTTGTGTTATGTGTTTTTTTTTTTTAGTTTTACCACAACTTTAAAATTTTTTAAACTTTTAAACTTAAAAATTGATTGTAAAAAGCAATGAAAATGGGGATGCACAACCAGCAACAGAATGAGCTTCCTGATTACATCTTTAAAATAAAATTCATCTTTCAATCACAGATATGAGGAACAGCACCCTTGTGGGTCAGCGGGCATGAGGGGATGAGCTGGAGAAAGCAATTCTGAAATGATCCAGATGAACGCAGAAAACCATGAGCTTCATTTTGAGATGAGTGTGTATAAGGGAGAACCAAAGGTACCCTAGCAAAGGCACTTAGTACTGAACTAAGATTCTAACTACTACCTGTATATATACAAGACCATGGAAGCTAGAAGACAGAGGAATACCATCTTAAAAGTGATAAAAGGGAAAAAAATGTTAAATCAAAAGTCTATGCCCACTCCTTGGAATCTTTCCAAAAAAATTAAAGTCAGAATACTGTAGTGATACATGTATACCCATCTCTATAGCAGAACAATTCACAATAGCCAAATTATGGAGCCAGCCTAGGTGACCTATAAAGAAGAACAAAATTATGTCACCTGCAGGAAAATGTATGGAACTAGAGAATATTATGCTAAGTAAGATCATCCAGTCTCAGAAGGTCAAGAGTTGTACATTTTATATGTGGACACAAGGAAGAAAATAGAAAACAAAAGGGACTTCAGATAAATGAGAGAGACCAGTGGAAGAGTGGGAGGAGACCAGAGAAGAGGATGTGGGAAGCGGGAAAGGACCATCAAGTAAGAAAACAGTTCAAAGAGTTCTTTGTCCATATGTTAGGGTATCAATGCCAATCTCACTAGCATGTATGGAAAGGGCTGAGAGGGGAGCAGGGCGGGGTGAGAAGGGAAATATCAAATACACCAAGTGCTGTGTGTGTGTATGAATGTACCACTTTGAATCTCACTAATTACAAAGCACCAGTAGAAGTATTTAAAATTAAGCCAGGCCCAGTGGCACACAGCTGTAATCTCAGTACTTGGGAGGCTACAATAAGAGGATTACAAGTTTGAGACCAGCACACAATAACTTAGTAGGACTCTGCTTCAAAATAAATAATAAAGCCGGGCGTGGTGGCGCACGCTTGTAATCCCCGCGCTTGGGAGGCAGAGACTGGAGGATCGCGCAGGTTCGAAGCCAGACACACGCGCTGGCTTAGGAGACCCTGTTTCCAAATAAAAACGTAAAAATAGGTCTGGGAGTGTAGCCCGAAGGTAGAAGCGCTTCCAGGAACCCCAGTACCTAAATAAATAAATAAATAAATAAATAAATAAATAAATAAATAAATAAAGCTAGGAGTGTGTTTCACACCTGGTACCACACACACATTAAAAAAAAAGTATAAAAATTTTTAAAGTGGTAAAAGAAAAACAAACCTTAGTTGAAAATTCTATACCCAGCAAATATATAATAATAAATAGACTAGAAAAGTTTAGATATGTATAAAATTATCCAAAGATCAATTACTAAAAATTAATTTAAAAAATAATGAAAAATTCCAGAGATAACTAAAATGGAAAACTAAAAAATATTCAAATAGCCTGGCATGGTGGCACACGCTTGTAATCCTAGCATTCAGGAGGCTGAGACCTGAGGATCGTGGTTCATGGACAGCCTCAGCTACTCAGTGAGGCCCTCCGTAACTCAGTGAGACCCTGTTTCAAAATAAAGAATAAAAAAATAGGTCAGGGATTGTGGCTCAGAGGTCAAATACCCCTGGGTTTCAGCCCCAAACCTGAAAAAAAAAAAAAAGAAATATCCAAATAATCAAAATATGGCAGAAAAAGAGAACAGAGGAGCAAAAGAGAAGAGTCAAACTTCAGACACATAATAACATAGTAAACCTAAATCAAGTGTATTATAATTGCATTAAATATAAATGGGTAAAGCATACCATTTAAAATAGATCACTCTATTACACTAGAGGAAATAAAGCAATATCCAGCTACATAGTGTTAGAAACACCACTTTATTTTTTTTTCTTTTAACAATTTTTAATTGAACATAAATGGTATACATTTAAACTATATTTGATGCCCTCTCCACCCTGCCCCCGTTTTCCCTGCCCCCCTCCCACCAATGGTTGTCCAGGTTAACCATGTCATATTCATAATTTTATACATGTTCAGATGTAGACCCTCATTAATCAAGATCAGCCTTCCTCCTCTCCTATCTTTCCATTCAAACTTTGCTGGTATTTCCCCTCCATTATCTGGAGTCCCACTGGTATCCTTTGAGAAACACCACTTTAAATATAAACATGTAGATAGATTAAAAGTAAACGAATCAAAGCCAGGCATGGTGGCGCACACCTGTATTCCCCGCGCTTGGGAGGCTGAGACAGGAGGATCACACAGATTCGAGGCCAGCCTCAGCTACTTAGTGAGGCTCTCAGCAACTTAGTGAGACCCTGATTCCAAATAAAGTATAAAAATCGGTCTGGGAGTATAGCCTGGAGGTAGAAAAGCCCCTAGGTTCCACGCTCAGTACCACAAAAACAAAAAACAAAAAGTAAATGGATAGAAAAATGCACAGTACTAATATTAATTGAAAGTAGCTATTTAGTATCACACAATATTCTCATCCTTTAGAACAAGAAATATATCCAAGGATAAGAGGGACATGCAGGGGATGGGGCTGTATGTCAGTGATAGAGCACTTACCTAGCAAACACCAGGCCTGGGATCAATCTGCAGCACAAAAAATCTAATAAATAAAACTAGGGGCATGTAAATGACTGATATGTTAACTCATTAAGACATCAAAATGATATATATTTTCATGTATCAGTAATTAAGTTTCATGGGGCTGGTGGTGTAATTCAGTAGTAGAGCACATGTTTGGCATATGCAAAGCCCTAGGTTCAATCCTCAGCATCAAAAAGAAAGAGGAGAGAGCTTCAAATGTGAAGCAGAGCTGGGCGTGGTGGCGCACACTTGTAATCCCAGTACTTGGGAGGCTGAGACAGGAGGATCCCGGTTCATGGCCAGCGTCAGCTACTTAGTGAGGCCCTCTGTAACTTAACGTGACCCTGTTTCAAAATAAAGAATAAAAATTGGGCTGGGGAGTGTAGCTCAGAAATAGAATGTCCCTGGGTTCAATACCCAACACCACACACACAAAAAAAATAAAAGTACATGAAGCAGAAACTGATAGAACTCAAATGAAAAGTAAATCCAAAGTCATAATTAGAAAATTTAACACCTTTCTCAAAAACAATAAGAAAAATAGAAAATAGGTATACAGAAGAACTGAACATTAACTTACCTTGACATTTACAGAACTTTCTACTACTCAATAGAAACAGACACATAAGATACGAAGATATATCATACTCTGAATCATAAAACAAAGTGTCACAATTTAAAAAAAAATAAAAACCTGCTAGGCATGGTGATACACATCTGAATACCAGTACTTAGGAGGCTGAGACAAGAGGATCCCAGGTTTGTGGCAAGTCTCACCAACCTCGTGAGATTCTTCACAAAATAAATATTTCTTTGAATATAACAGAATAAATTTAGAAATCAATAAAAATATAAACAAGAAAATTTCTACATAAATAGAAACTAAGCAATACATTTCTAAATAAATATGCAAAGATGAAAGGCCTGGGAAATAAAATATTTTATACTCAATATTAAGTGAAACAAGCTGGGTGTGGTGGCACACGCTTGTAATCCCAGCATTTGGGAAGCTGAGAGAGGAGGATCCTGGTTCGCAGACAGTCTCAGCCACTTAGTGAGACCCTCTGCAACTCAGCGAGACCCTGTTTCCAAATAAAGAATAAAAACTAGTGCTGGTGTAGCTCGGAGAATGTCCCCTGGGTTCCATCCCAAGTACTGCAAAATAAATAAACACGTACGTTCATACATACATACATACATATCAACATATTAAACTTTGTAGACTGCAGCTAAGCAACAGAAAAGAAAATCTAAATGCCTCAAATCAATAACATTAGCATACACCTTAAGAAGCTGTAAAATAAAGAAGAGCAAAGAAAACAGAAGGTCTGCAAATAAATTAAAAATATAACTAAAAAACAGTAACAGGAACAGAAATGATAATGATGATAGAATTAGCAGATCCAAATGTTACAACAGCCACTGACTTGTTCAGATATTTAAAGAAAAACATAAATATAATGACAAAAGAATTTTTAAGGGACCAATCTAAAGATTAAAAATATATTATCAAAAATAATCAATTTGCCAGAAAGAACACATAGCAGATCAGATAATAGAAATAAAAGCCCAAACAGCATGAGCCATATTAATAGAAATCACCTTTTAATACATGAGCCATATTAATAGAAACACATTGAGCATGAGCCATATTAATAGAAATCACAAACTATTGTACAGAAGGAAAAAAAACTAAAAAAAAATAGTAATAACTTGTGAAACAATATCAAGCAGTCTCACATCCGTGTAATAGAAATACAAGAAAGAGAAGAGATGGAAAGACAAAAAAGTTTAAAAATCAGAACAAAAATTTTCTGAATTATGAAAAGTATAAACTTACAGGAGCTAATGAACCTTAAGAAGAATAAACACAAAGAAAACTACCAAGCACGTCATAATCAAATGGAAATTAGTGAAAAAATATTAAATGCATCCAGAAAAAGAACACATTACTTACAGATAAAAACGTTTTAAGAAATGTACACTTCTTGTCAGAAACTATGCAAACTAAAAACAGCAATTGAATTATACTTTCATGTGCTTCTCTTTGTGTGTGTGCATGTGGTCCTGGGAATGGAACCCAGGGGCTTTCTACCTCTGGGCTACCCCTATGACCTATTTTATATTTTATTTTGAAACATGGTATTACTAAGTTGCTGAGAACCTTACTATGTAGCTGAGGCTGGCTTCGAACCTGTGCAATTCTCCTGTCTCAGCCTCCCAAGCACAGGGATTACAAGCACGTGCCACCACGCCACAGCTTCATGTGCTTTTTAAAAAGTCAACCAAAAATTTTGTAGGAAAAAAAAAAAACAGTATAAAAAAGATTTCAAGCCGGGTGTGGTGGCGCACGCTTGTAATTCCCACGCTTAGGAGGCAGAGACAGGAGGATCGCACAGGTTCGAAGCCAGCCACACGTGCTGGTTTAGGAGACCCTGTTTCCAAATAAAAATGTAAAAATAGGTCTGGGAGTGTAGCCCGAAGGTAGAAGGGCTTCCAGGAACCCCAGTACCACCAAAAAAAAAAAAAAAAAAAATTTCAAAAAGCCAGGCATAATGGCACACACTTGTAATTACAGCATTTAGGAGGCTGTGATAGGAGGATCACAGTTCGCATACAGCCTCAGCTACTTAGTGAGGCCCTTTGCAACTCAGTGAGATCCTGTCTCAAAATAAAGAATAAAAAATAGGGCTGGGGATGTAGCTCAGAGATAGAATGTCCCTGGGTTCCATCCCCAGTACCGCAAAAAAAAAAAAAAAAAATCCCAAAAGCACAAGAAACAAAATAAAAAATAAACAGTGGAGTTATAACAAACTAAAAAGCTATTGTGCAGCAAAAGAAATAATCAAGAGAGTGAAAAGATGACCTACAGAATGAGAGCTTGGTCAACTATTCATCTGACAAAGGGTATTTCCAGACTATATAAAGAACTCAAAAACAACAGAAATTGATGAACTGGTTCTCAAATTCATACAAAATGTAAAAGACCCGAATAACCAAAGAATCCTGAAAAAGAACAAAGAAGGGGGACTTGTGCCCCTGATTTCAAGACTCATGATAAAGCTACAGTAACCAAAACAATGTGAATTGATGTAAATCAAAGAACTAGATTAATGAAATTAAAAAGGGAGTCTTGAAACTGACCCATGCTGATATGATCAACTAATGCTTAACTAAATTGCCAATGAAATTTCTAAAGTGGTTGTACCAACTTACATTCCCACTAACTATTTCGGATATTGGCCTGGATGAGGTTTTATAAAATTAAGTAAGTGTGCTGGGTGCAGCGACACACACCTATAACCTCAGTATTTGAGAGGCTGAAATAGGATTGTAGGTCTGAGGCCAGTCTCAGCAACCTAGCAACCCTCAGCAACTCAGTGAGATCCTGTTTCAAAATAATAAATAAATAAATAAAAAGGGTTGAGGGTGTAGCTCAGAGGTAGAATGTCCCTGGGTTCAGTCCCTGCACCAAAAAAAAAAAAAAGAAAGAAAGAAAAAGTACTTTTCTTTGTATGGAAAAAATAGCTCAACTATAATTGTTAAAAGGGACTTATAGTTTGGCTCAAGAATAAAAGACCAAAAAAAATCATGATGGAAAAGTTTTATACTTGTAAATATGGATAATAAAAGCTTAAAAAGTATGGACAAGGGTAATAATTCAAACAATAAAAGAAGAAACTTTTCTAGAGTAAGAAAACATTGAAATATGAAACATCTGTCCCCGACTCCTTTTCGTCTTTCTCTCTCTTTCTCTCTGTACTTCTGGGCTGCCATGAGTTAAGCATTTCTCCTCCGCCATGACTTTCTGCTGTGGAGCCTACTGACCATGGACTGAACCTCTGTAATTATGAGCCAAAATAAACTTCTTTTCCTCGTGTGTGTGTGTGTGTGTGTGTGTGTGTGTGTGTGTGTGTGTGTGTTTCTAGGGACTAAGCCCAAGGGCATTCAACCTCTGAGCTATATCTAACCCTATGGTTTTGTTGTTGTTATTGTTGTTTTGCTTTTTTGTTTTTTGTTTTTTGGGGTTTTTTTGGTGGTACTGGGGTTCCTGGAAGCCCTTCTTCCTCTGGGCTACACTCCCAGACCTATTTTATACTTTTTTTAAAATTTGGAAACAGGGTCTCTTAAGCCAGCGCAGCTGACTTCAAACCTGTGCGATCCTCCTGTCTCCACCTCCCAATCACATGCACCACCACACCCGGCTAACCCTATGTTTTTAAATACAGGTTTCTCCTAAATTGCTGAAGCTACACTGAAACTGAGATCCTCCTGTCTCAGCCTCACAAGTACTGGTATTATAGGCAGAAGCCACCCTACTTACCTCCTCCTCTAAATTTTTTTTCAGGTATTTTGGTCACAATAATGCAAAGCTGACTGCTGTAAAAAAAAAAAAATCATACTGGCACCAGCAACTTTAGAAAACAGAAAGAATATAACACTGACAGAATACTGAGAGGCAATGCCATCCATAAAATCCTATACCTAGCCAAGATAGCATTCAAAAATAAGTCATTTACAATGAAATGATTATACCATTAATTTGCCATACATATTATAAAGATACTTGTAGGTGTATAAGAATACAGGTATTATATCACCAACCAAAGCCATCTGAGATAATAATACATGCCTTAGCAAAGGGCCAAGTGACATTCAGAGGCAAACCAATTAGAATCACTCCAGACTTCCCAAACCAAGTCATGAGAGCCAGAAGGGCTTGAAGTAACATATTCCAAACTCTGAAAGAAAACAACTTCCAGCCAAAAATTTCCTACCTAGCAAAACTTTCTATCAAATTAGATGGAGAAATAAGAAGCTTCCATGACAAACAGAAACTGAAGGAATTTATGTCTTCAAAACCAGCACTAGAGAAAATACTCAAAGAGATTAACTACAAAGAAGAAATAGGTAACACACACCAGAACCAGAGAAATAAGATTTTCCATCCAACAGACAACTAAGATTGGTTATCTGTGGAGATTCATTATTTATGTTAGTCTTTTACCTATCTCTAAATTGTATTGTTTGCCTTTATTGTTAATTTTTAGGATTTCTAGTTGGAATATTAATATACCTTCAGATATAGCATTTGGAAATATTTTATCCCATTCTATTAGTAACTTTTAACTCTGTTTACATTGTCTTTGGATATACAATATATTTTTTTTTATTTTTTAGGGAGTTTGTATACTCTTCTGTTGCCTGTGCCATTGAAATCATATCCAAGAAATCACTGCCAATTTCAATGTTGTGAGGTTTTATGACCTAGATTTTCTCCTAAAAGTTTATAGTCTTAAGATTTATATTTAGGTCTTTTATCTATTTTGAGTTAATATTTGTATATGGGATTAGGTAAGGGTCCAATTTTATTCTTTTCCATGTAATTATTATTTTTCAACAATATTTAGTTAAAAGATTATTATTTCTACCACCAAATGTTCGTGGAAACCTTGTCAAAAATAACTTGACAATATAGGGAAGAATTTAGCTCTAGGCTTTTATTTAACTCCAATGGTTTATATATCTGCCTTTAGAACAGTACTACACTGTTTCAATTATTGTAGCTTTATATGGTTTGAAATCAGAAAATATATATCTTCTAGCTTTGTTCTTTTTCAAGATCGTTTTGGGTACCTAGAGTCCATATTCCATATTAGGATAGATTTTTTTCTGAAAAATAAATATATAAATATATGATAGTTTCACCCAAAAAAATAGAAAAAAATATTCTCTGATAAGAAAGAAAGTAAAAAGAAATATTGAAATGTTATCTTTAAGTCACCAAAAGCTTGGTATCAGACAAATGAAACTGTTATGTGAGATTATCATTTTTAAGTTTGGATAAATTGCTATAATACTAGATGTCAACCACTAAGCCAAGCATGGGAGGGAGGGATGGGAAGAAAATGGGGTGGGGATCGGGTGGGGGCTGACTGGGCGATGTGTGCATGTATGTCTACAAAAGTTTGTATCCCACTATGATGTATGAATACAGTGCACCAATAAAAAATTTTAAAAAATTACCACAATCAAAAACAAAAAAAAAAAAAATAATAAGAGAATGAAGAGAAGAGGAGCACAGGTAAGAGGTAGACATTGTGATAGGTCCAGTTCAAGGTTTCTTAATCTTAACATTATAGATCAGATAACTATTTGTTTGATTGTTGTGGGATGTGTAGCCACATTCCTGGCTTCTATCCACTAAATTTTCAGTAGCATTTCTTTTCTCCAGTTGTGAACATCTAAAATGTCTCCAGACACTGAAAATGTTCCCCAGGGGGCAAAATCAGTCCCAAGTTAAGAACCACTAATACAGTTTGCAATTATTCATTTAGATAATAATAGATTGACAAAAATTTGTGATGAGAGTGCTAAATAAAAACTCTTGAAATAGATGAGACATGCTGCTATGAAAAATCTAAGAACAATCTGGAACTAAATTAATAAAATATTTTAGCAAATCCTGAGCACTTAGTGCAGATTGTGAATACAATAAAAAAGTATAATAATTGGTAAGAAAGAGATAAAACAATCTTTTGCTGATAATATCATTTTATTATCTAGAAAACATGAGATTCTAGAGGTAAAAACACTCCATTAATGAAATGTAACATGCCTCTTTCATACAGGAGGACAACATTAAAATCAGTAACTTCTCTGTACCACCATAACCACCTAGAAATGGAAATTGAACAGCTATTTATTTATAATTATAATGACAAAATATAAACAATTTCAAAGAACACCCAAAGCATAGCATATAGAACTTATATGAAGAAAACATATATTACTGAAGGGACATGCAGATTTTCTCTGAACAACAAAACTTTCTATATTTGAAGCTTTGCATTTGCCCTGTTGTAGACTGACTAACAGCCTTCCAAAGATGCTCATATTCTAATCCCCAGGATCTCTAGACATATGGTCTTATTACCTGGCAAAAGTGGTTTTGTAAAGGTGATTAAATTAAGGATCTTGAGATCATTTGTAATCACAAGGACCTTTGTAAAAGGGATACAGGAGGATCAGAATCAGGAAGATTCGAAGATGGGACAAGGGAACTATGATGACTCAAGGACACAGACAGCCTCTTGAAGTTAAGACGGCAAAGATAGCAAGGCATGGTGGTGTATGGTGGTGGTGCATGTACTATAATCACAGTACTGGAGAGGCTGAGAAAGGAGGATTGCAGGTTCAAGACCAACCTCAGCAACTTAGCGAGGCTCTCAGCATCTTAATGAAACCTTGTTTCAAAATAAAAAATAATAATAAAATAGAGCTGGAAGTATAGCTCAGAGGTAGAATTCCCCTGACTATAATACCCAGTAACATACACAAGAGGCAAAGTAACAAATTTTTTTTATCAGAAGCCTCCAGAAGAAATACAAATATGGTGACACTTTGATTCTGTTTCTGTGTGGTTCATTTCAGACTCCTAACCTCTAGAACTGTACAATAATACATTTATATTGGTTTAAGCAACCAATTTTGTGATTTGTCATTGTAGCAATAGGAAATTAATACAAACATCTTTCAACTCCTGAAATGGATTTAGCAATGAGTTCCATGGCAGCATTATATTTAAGGTTTACAAAATCAATATATTGTAATCGCAATCAGTTAAGACCACTGTTTCTCTTTTCACCCCAACTTTACCACTTTTCTCACACTGGGCGGAACTGAAGTGGCTACAGGTATTGAGGGATTCTACCAAGAGAGAGTTTAGTCAGTGACATAGTTAATTTTTATTTACTTGGAGACTCTTTTAAGTACATTGTGAAGAATACACAAATAAGGATTAGATTGCTAAAGAAGTAAACAGGGAGTTTAAGTATGAGAGAAAAAATGCACATTTCAGACTGAAGATGGTAATTTAAAACTCTAGAGTTCACATTGAAATTAAATTTCTTATCACAAATCCATGATATATTTTATTCTGTAAATCTATTGGGTGTGTTCATGTGTATGTGTGTGTGTGTATAATTTCTTTGCACAGTCCCCTGACAGGACCAGTCCAGTAGCAATGAGCATTTTTAATATTTAAATTATGGCTTCTAATCTTCAATGAAATACAGTTCATTAGAAATCATGTAATTGGTGGGAAATGAAATTTAAGTGAATCATTTAGGATTTAAGAAGAAGCTAAAAACATTTTATTGTACAAGAAAAGAAAAAATGCAATCAGAAACTACTCAAAGGGACTTCTGGGAGGATGGTGACTGAGAGAAGCAGCACATACCAGTCCTGCTGACATCCAATCTCCATTGCCTTAAAAACAGCATTCTACAAAGCCAGAAAATACTACCAGTAGAGAAACAACTCAACAGGTACAAGGCAGCAGGGGAAAAAAAAGTTAAAAGACCAATCAGAGAGAAAAAAAAAAAAACCACTTGCCTTGCAGCAGCACCACAACAGTGCCATCTTGCCTCACTGACTCCAGAAACAAACAGGAAAACAACCAAGGACCTGAAGTGAGCAGCTGTAGATCATCGGAGTAGTAAGTCATCACTTCTTCCTGCACAAACACTGGCTATAACTTGCAGCAGTGGTGGCTAAGCCCACCACACCCAGAGATCCAGACTGACACTCAAAAACACTGTAAGTGAAGCCATGGTTCTCGTGGGAGAATGCTCAATGAAGCTCCCCCAGGGACTCACACAGCTGTGATAGACTCCCTGGGTCTGAGGCTTTGCAGTTCAACCTGGAGAAGGTAAGGATAGAGTCTGCTGTTGGACATAGCACAGGCTCAGACAGGCTCAGGTTCTACATCAATGGAAAGTGAATAGGGGGGGAGATCTACACTTAACACTGGACCTAACTAGTCAGATCTCTGTGATCACCACAGACCACCCAATCATGGTGAATGGGGAGAAGTCAGACCAGACCAGCCTTAGATGTGGAGAACAGAAACTCTTACATTAAGTTTGGTGTCAGAGGCATTCGCAACCTATGGGGGCAGGGAGAGACTGAGACTCCACATCTGTGAAAAGCATGGAAGGTGACCTGTGCTTAACACTAGATCCAGCCCCTTTGATACTAACCATCTGCATAGACTAAGAAAGATTCAGAGAACCAGGCTTGCAGCAGGAAAGGTACCAGTGGCACTCAGTGTCTGCACAGAGAGAGACTGCAGAGGCCCGGTCTGCTGAATATTCATCCATTTGTAGAGTTGCATTAATTTGTTTTTGGTGTTGTTTCAGGTTTTTTGTTCTTTTTTGTTTTTTAGTGTGTATACCTGTTTGTTTGCCCTCTTCCCAAACCCTCTCCCAAGCTTCTTCCCTTCTACATACCTACTCTCTTCTCTCTATGCCTTTTCTTCTTTTTCATTTTTCTTTTTTCTCTCTTCTTCTCTCTTCCTTGTCTTGTATTAAATCCACATAAAGCAAGAGGTACACAGGTATAGGAAACTTAAAGACTGCCCTTTAGACAAGATCAGAAAAAGGATCCCCACATCACATAATAGTCAAACTGACCAATGTAGTTTCCCTTGGGAGGCTGAGAGAGGAGGATCATGGTTCATGGCCAGCCTCAGCTATTTAGTGAGGTTCTTTGCAACTCAGTGAAATGCTGTTTCAAAAATAAAAAATAGGGCTAGGGGTGTAGCTCAGAGGCAGAGCTACACCTGGGATCCATTTCCAGTACCACAAAAAAATTAATAATAATTAGATGGAAAAACAAATATCTTCCACGAAAAATAGAAGCTGAAGGAATTTATGTCTTCCAACCTAGCACTAGAGAAAATACTCAAAAAGATGAACTGCAAAGAAGAAATAAGTAATACACACTGGAACTAGAGAAACAAGAATTTCCATCTAGCAAACAACTAAACAAAGAAGAGCAAGCAGTATTTCAAACTGAAATAAAATTTTAACATGATAGGAATTAAAAATCATCTATCAGTTATCACACTGAATGTAAATGGCCTCAACTCCCCAATAAAAAGACATAAAGTGGCAAAATGGATTAAAAACCAGAATCTACCTATCTGCTGCCTGCAAGAAACACACCTTACAAGTAAAGATAGTAAAAAACTAAAGGTAAAGGGCTAGAGCAAGGTAATGCACGCCAACAGAACACGAAGACAAGCAGTAATAACAACTATAATACCAGATAAGTTAGACTTCAAGCCCAAGTTTATTAAAAGAGACAAAGAAGGTCATTTATTACTGGTAAAAGGAACAATCCAGCAAGAGAAAATAATGATAGTCAACATTTATGTCCCAAACATAAGTGCAGCTACTTTCATAAAACAAACTCTTTGTGACATTAAGTCACACATAAATCCAAATACAATAATACTGGAAGACTTCAACAGCTCTCTCACACCATTAGACTCATCTTTTAGACAAAAGGTCAGTAAAGATGCCTCAGACCTAAAGAACACCATCAACTAAATGGACCAATTAGACACATATAGAATAATCCATCCAACTACAGCAGAGTTCACATTTTTCTCAGCTTCTCACAGAACCTTCTCCAAAATAGATCACATCCTGGGCCACAAAGTGAGCACTAGCAAATTCAAAAAATTTGACATACTTCCCTATTTCTTTTCACACCATGGTGGAATGAAAGTAGAAATCAACTATAAGAAGACCCAGAGAAACCACATAAACATGTGGAGATTGAACATCACACTGCTGAATGAAGAATGAGTCATAGAAGAAGTAAAGAGTGAAATCAAGAAATTTCTAGAAACAAATAAAAATAGAGATATAACATAACAAACCTCTGGGACACATTAAAGGCAGAATTAAGAGAAAAAAATCATAGCACTGAGTGCTTACATAAGAAGAACAGAAAATCACCAAATAAATAACCTAATGACACACATCAAAGACCTTAAAAACAGGAACAATCTAACCCCAAAGCCAGTAGAAGACAGAAAATTATTAAAATCAGAGCAGAAGTCAATAAAAAAGATAATTTTAAAAATTCAGAAAATCATTAAACCAAAAGCTGGTTTCTCAAAAAAATTAACAAGATAGATAAACCACTAGCCAACTTAACAAAAAAAGGGAGAATCAACCCAAATTACAAAGATAAGAGATGAAAAAGGAGATATTACTACTGACAGTGTAGAAATCCAAAAGATTATCAGACACTACTTTGAAAAACTATACCCCAACAAAATAGAAAATCAGGAAGAAAGTGACAACTTTCTAGATAAATACAACTTGCCTAAGTGAGTCAAGAAGATACAGAAAATTTAAACCAACCAATATCAATCGAAGAGATTGAAGCAGCAAAAAAGAGCCTACCATCAAAGAAAATCCCTGCCCAGAGGTTTTCTCAAGTGAATTTTATAAAACCTTTATAGAAGAGCTAATCGCGATACTCCTCAATCTATTTTATGAAATAAAAAAGGGACTCTCCCAAATACATTCTATGAATCCAAAATCACATTAATACCAAAACAAATAAAGAAAGCTCAAGGAAGGAAAACTACAGGCCTATATCTTTGATGAAGTTGGATGCAAAACTTCTAAACAAAATACTAGCAACATGCATTCAAAACCATATCAAGAAAATCATACACCATGACCAGCTAGGGTTCATCCCAGGAATGCAAGGCTGGTTCAGCATACGAAAATCATATAAAGAGAACCAAAGGCAAAAATCACATGATCATTTCAATAGCCACTGAAAAAGCATTTGACAAAATCCAACATCCATTTATGCTAAAAGCACTGCAGAGGGCAGGAGTGGTGGTGCACGCTTGTACTCCCCATGCTTGGGAGGTGGAGACAGGAGGATCACGCAGGTTCAAAGCCAGCCTTGCTGGCTTAAGAAACCCTGTTTCCAAATTTAAAAAATATATAAAATAGGTCTGGGAGTGTAGCCTTAGAAGGGTTCTATCCCCAGTACCACCAAAAAAAAAAAAAAAAAAAAAAAAAAAGCACTGCAGAGAATCTGAATACAAGGAACATACCTCAATATCATAAAGGCAATGTACAATAAGCCCACAGCCAACATCATATTAAATAGTGAAAAACTTTGAGAATTTTCCCTAAAAACAGAAACAAGACAAGGATGTTCATTATCACCACTTTTTTTCAATATAGTACTTGAGACTAGCCAGAGCAATTAGTCAAGAAAAGGAAATCAAAGGAGTAAAATTAGGAAAAGAAGAACTTGACTTTTACTACATACAAATGACATGATATTATACTTAGAATTTCCAACAAACTCAAAAGAAGGCTTATAGAACTTATCAACAAATTCAGCAAAGTGTCTGGATACAAAATCAATCTTAAAAAATCAAAAGCTTTTCTGTACATCAACCATAAATCCACTGAAAGAGAAATTCAGAAAATACTCCTCAAGATTTCCCACAAAAAAATAAAATACTTAGGAATAAACTTAACCAAAGAGATAAAAGACCTCTACAAAGAAAATTATAAAACATTGAAAGAAGAAATTGAAGAAGATCTTAGAAGATGGAAAGATCTTCCACATTCATGGATAGGCAGAATAAATAACCAAAATGGCCATCCTTCCAAAAGTGATCTACAGATTCGATGCAATACCCATTAAATTACCAAGATCATTCTTCACAGACATAGAAAAATCAGTTCTTAAATTTATTTGGAACAACAAAAAAACCAAAATATCCAAGGTAGTCATCAACAACAAAAACCATGCAGGAGGAATCACAATACCTGACTTTTAACTATACTACAAAGCCATTGTAATAAAAAAAAAAAACAGCATGTTTCTGGCACAAAAATAGATACACAGACCAATGGAGCAGAATAGACAAGCTAGAAAAAAATCCACACACTTACAGCCAATTAATTTTTGACAAAGGGGCCAAAAATATATACTGGAAGAAAGATAGTCTGTTCAACAAATGGTATTAGCAAAACTGGTTAACCATATGCAGAAAAATTAAAATAAATCTCACTTTCTCACCCTATACAAGAGTCAATTCAAGATGGATCAAAGACTTGGAAATTAGACCAGAGACCTAAGGCTCCTTGAAGAGGGCATAGGTCCAATACTGCAACACATAGGCACAGATAAAAACTTTCTCAACAAAACTCCAAAGGCACAAGAAACTAAAAGGTGAATCCATACATGGGATTGCATTAAACTGAAGAGCTTCTGTATAGCAAAGAAAACTGACAAGAACCTCAATCAAGAGCCAACAGATTGGGAAAAGATTTTTGCCACCTACTACTCCGATAGAGTACTAATATCTAGAATAGACAGGAAACTCAAGAAACTCAGCACTAAGAAAACAAATAACCCAACCAAAAAATTGGCATGTGAAGTAAATAGACACTTCACAAAGGAAGAAATTCAAATGGCCAATAAATGTATGAAAAAATGCTCAACATTATTAGCAATCAGTGAGATGCAAATCAAAACTACCCTGAGATTTCACCTAACTCCACCTAGAATGGCAATCATTCAAACACAAACAACAACAAATTCTGGCGAGGATGTGGAGAAGTGGGAACTCTAAAAGATTGTTGGTGGGACTGCAAATTAGTGCAACCACTTTGGAAAACAGTATGGAGGATCCTCAGAAGAATGGGAATGAATTTACCATATGATCCAGCAATACCACTTCTGGGTATCTACCCAAAAGAAAGGAAACCAAACTACCAAACTAATGCGTGTGTATCTATGTTCATAGCTGCACAATTCACCATTGCCAGACTATGGAACCAGCCAAGATGTCCATCAAAAGATGAATGGATTACAAAACTATGGGATATGTACACAATGGAATTTTACTTAGCCATGAAGAAAAACACAATTACATCATTTACAGGGAAATGGATGAAAATGGAGGACATTATCATTAAGTGAGATTAGTCTGTCACAAAAAAATAAGAAATCAGATGCTCTTCCTAATATGCAGAAGATAGGGAGAAAATGGGTCATAGGAGAAACTCTAGACGAAGAAGAAAATACTATAGATGAGCCAATAAGGTGACCTGAGGGAATGGGAGCAGGAAAGAGGGAAATTCTCTAATGCCCATGATGTACTTTAACAAACACATCAATGTCAATCACCATGCCAAATTTGAGAAGAAGGAAGGGGGAGGGAATGGGGTGAGAATTGGGTAAGGGCTAACTGGGGGATGTGTGCATGTATGTCTCTACCATCTTGTATCCCACTACGATGTATGACTACAATGCACCAATAAAAAAAATTTTTTTTTAAAAAGAAACTACTGAGAGCCGGGTATGGTGGTGCACGCTTTTAATCCCAGCATTTGGGAGGCTGAGGACGGAGGATAGCGGTTCACAGACAGCCTTAGCTACTTAGTGAGGCCCTCTGCAACTCAGTTAGACCTGATTTCAAAATAGAATAAAAAATAGGGCAGGGGGTGTGGATCAGAGGTCAAATGCCCCTGGGTTCCATTCCCAGACCCGCGGGGGGAAAAAAAAGAAACTACTGAGAGTGCTGTCAGAAGTCAAGATTTATTTTGACTATGAAAGGTCAAAGATGAAACACCTTCAAAATACCTACAATGAACTGAAATGCATTAAATATGTTTAAATCTATGTGTTTATAATTATAAAAGAAAACACCTCATGGGTCACTTTTGGAAAATATTGGGGAGTTCACTTATTATTTTGAAATGGGAAAATAAATCGAAAGGCTTAATTTACCTGAGTATTCTAGATAATAAATGAAGAAATGGTTAATTTTTAAATCTCATTTCAAGAAATCTGATAAATTCTTAATAATAACAATTTTGGCTGATAAGGCCAAAAAAAGACCTCTTTGTTGACAAAGAAAGACAGTTGGATATTATAGAAAGACACAGTATCATCAATATTTTCTCCATAAAAAAAATTTAGCCTGATTCTAATAAAGCTAAATCTATCAATGTTGAGATAAGTGGAGTTTGCTGTAACATTATTACGTAATATTTGAATTTTTCTAAACAAGAAGCTTTTAAAATTTTAAGTATTATATTTTTAAAAAGATGAAGAAGAAAGCCAAAAAATACCATGTCTATGAATGGTAAGTTTTCTTTTCCTTTAAATGTTGTAGGACTATTTACTTTCATCTGATGAGAAGGATTCCCATAAAGTCTCCAAAATAATCACTGCCACACAGAATCAAACAGAACATCCATGCTACCCAGAGCACAGGAGCAGCTTCCCTGTCTGCAAGAGAAACACAAACTCAAAGCAGGCCCTTTGTTTTCATCTTATCATTATGATCTTCATACCACATCTATCTTCAGGAACAGAAAATAAAAAGGTACGCTTCAGTAGGTGGGCAAAGAATTGGAGCTGATGTAGTGAAGGAGGTATCAGAGTAAATGTAGAAGAATACTTAAAAAATTCTTTCCCATTTCTAACACTTTCCTACATTTATCCAGCTAACTTGGATAAATGTGAACTTGGAGGGTATCTAGCTCTTCTGATACAATGTCTGGACAAAAGTCGTCCTCGCATCCTCAGGTTTCTGCAGTACTGCTTTAATTTTACATAAAGGATAAGGTGGTGTAACAGAGAAAGAGTGAAATAATGATGAACTCTCTCGAGTTCCTTAAATACATAAGAGGCAAGCAGCTAAGATGCGATGAAAAGATATGAGTGGGAAGTTTGTGACCCATGAAGTTGATACTGCAGGAAGCCTGAATGAAAAGTTGAAAGGCTTTATGAGTGGGCCAGACTAGATAGATAGTGAGGCAATTAGAATCATTCATTGCTGCCAAGGCATCAGGCCAACAATGAATTACAACCCAAACTGAATGAAGCAGAATAGAAAATAGAAAAGCCTTTAATGAAAATGTTGGAGAACTCACAAGGGATGGGGAAAGTGCCAAATAACTGGAAGATGGCTAAGTAAACTAAAAGGTCTATTCTCCCATCAATGCATAAGGGATTTACAAGTTTAAGTCTCATTGCTGTTAATAGGAATTCTATGTGTGATCCAAGGGTGTATTCATGGAGAAAATGCATCTATTAGTGTCTCGATTGGCCTCTCTTGAGCCAACACTGGCAAATGCTCCAAATTGTGTGGTGGTTTGGTGACAGGGACTAACAGGGGCTAGAAAGAAAACCACCAGTTTCACTTCATCTTGTAATCCTCTGATAGTACAAGATCCCTTATCACCAAAGAGTAAAAAATAGCTTGTGCAACCTTTTGAAACATTTAATTTGTAAACATTTAGAAATTAATTTCCAGAAAATTAAAGTAAAAAATGGGAAAAGTCAGACATCATTATTCAAATGAAAAGATCTGGAAAATAGAACATATTTTAAAATCATTTTCCACCTGAAAAGAATCTCTTCAATAATGTATTTAATAATAGTTATCATAGTACCTAGTACATCCAGACATTATATCAGATGCTTTACTAAGGATTCTACACAATCATGACAACTAGTTTATGAAGTAAAATTATCCCTATTCACAGATAAATAAATTGAAACTAAGACATTAAGAAATTTGCCTTAGATTACCGTCTTGAAAGTGATAAAGTCAAATCCAGATCCATCCAGCTCCAAATTTTTTAATCTCTCCTCAACACCTCTGACTACTCTAAAACAGTGCCTCAATCACCCCACTAGGTCACTTTAGCTTAATATAATTCACTTCCCAATCTAATGTGCATTTGCAAAGGCAACAAATCACCTATAAACTTATGTTTGCATACTTTCAGAAACAGAAAATTATGTTTTCCAATAGTGTCTCTCTCCCAAAAGAAAAAAGCAATACAATTTTTGTATGATGTTTAAATTCATACTTTTAACATTCATCAAGAAAACATTTACTAAATCTATTATATGCCAAGATCTGTACTAAACTTAATACTAAGACAAACAGAGCCTTTGCTTTCAAGATCAGTGAAGTCTATTAGAAGAGATAAACAGAAGTAACTCATTAAAAATATGGGATACAGAAAAGGTAGCACCGAGTGTTGTGGGGATATATGACTTTTTTTGTGAGTGTTTTTTTTCTTAATATTGGCCATTTTTATTGCACGTGTGTGTGTGTGTGTGTGTGTGTGTGTGTGTGTGTGTGTGTGTGATGCTAGGAACTTAAACTAGGGGTATTCTATCTCCAAGCTAAACCTCCTGCCCTATTTTATTTTTTATTTGGAAACAGAGTTTTACTAGATTGCTGAGGGCCTCACTAAGTTGCTGAGGTTTGGTTTTGAACCTGTGATCCTCCTGTGTCAGCTTCCCAAGTGTGCCACCATGCCCAACTTAATTCACCATCTTTATAATACATTCTATTAAAGGACTTCAACAAAGCATTACTGAAAGCTTAGTAGTATTTCATTTATAACAGAATCTCTCTTCCCCAAATCCCTCTATGCATGGGGTAAGCATCATTATTACACTCAAATTGTAGGGAAGAATTAGTGACTCAACAAACTTAAATGACTTACAGGCTCCAGAAGAGACTCACATTGCCATTTTATTTCCCCCAATATAAAATCAGTTTTTTTACCCAATCATTCTTAATCCAAAGTAATAAAGGCCTTTAAAGACTCTTCAAATTAGCTTAATTCCCTAAGAACTAGTTTGAACAAGTTCCATCAAGTAGTCTGAATGATTTTTGTTCAACCAAACAGCAAAACAATTTCCGAAACCATAGGTAGGTGCTGGATACTGCTTTCATTTGAGTTAATTAAAAGTATTTGATCCACTATGGTGCAACTCAGTGTAAGATCTTTAAAAGAAAAGAATCGATTAATCCATGCGAGTTTCAGATAACACCTAATCTAAATGCCAGAGCTTGTGACTAGATTTAATCAAGTTCTAGCCATTATTTATTGACCTATCCAAAAACAAGGGTGTTGTTTTTATTATATCCTATAAAAGTACTTGAATAATGGATAAGCTGTCAAAACCAGCATCAATTCCCATTACATAATGTATTGGAATTTTTGTGAACACTAATAGAAACAGACCATATCAGAATAGTGATGATATTTAAAATGCCAGATAGTAAGAGAACTGGCAGTGCAGGTTCTTGGGGAGAGGACAGATAAATCTGACCTCTCATTTCCTTGCTGTCAGCTACTTGGGGATGATAAACATGAATAAAATTCTACAGACCTTTGGTGGAGACACACTTGTATAACAGCCTGTCCTCACTGGCTTACCAGCAACAGCAGGACTGGCCTTCTGGAGAAGCGAAGGAGTCACTATGAATACAAGTCAGTTGAGGGGTACCAGAAGGGCCCCAGGCCCCAAACACCTTCCCATGTCTGCTCACTTCTGGGGCAGCCATGTCATCCTTTTAGCTCATCCATTCTCAACCCTAGCTAATCATTAGAATTATGGAGGTACTTCTTAAACACATGAACGCCCTAGCTTTTGCTCCAGAGATTAAGTTAGCCTGGGTATCTGTTGTTTGTTTAGTTTTGAAGCATAAATGATTCTCATAAGCAGCCATGGTTAGGAAATCACTAGGTGAGAGTTGGGGTGGTGGCACGTGCCTGTAATCCTAGTATGTGGGAGGCTGAGACAGGAGGATTGCAGGTCTGAGACCATCCTCGACAATTTAGCAAAGCTGTCAACAACTTAATGAGAACCTGTTTCAAAAAGTTTTTAAAAACTTAAAAGTAGGGCTGAAGGCATAGCACAGAAGTAGAACACTACTGGGTTCAATCTCCAATACTCCTCCTACACACACACACCACACACATCATCATCATCATCATCATCATCATCATCACTGGTCAGATAGTCAAGCAAATGTAAATAGATACAAGAAAAATCAAGAGAATATAAGGTTGCTTATAGCCTCAGTAAGAATAAGAGAAGCAGAATATCAAGGAGAGACACCAGGCATGGGGAGTCCAGGACAGTGGAGAGCAGGAGTTCCAATTGGGCCTTTAGTCAAAAAGAAAATGCATCTCGTATTCAGGACATTGTTGAGGTGAAAGGAGAAAGAGCTCTGCTACTGGAAAAAACATGGAGAGATCTAGACCTTTCTACCATGGACGTAGAGATGAGTTTTGAAGATTTCGTCTCACAAACAGGCTCGATGAATTATTCCATAATAAGGTATAAAATAAATTATTAAAAACAATAATTCAGCCAGGCATGGTGGCACACGCATGTAATCCCGGCGCTTGGGAGGCAGAGACAGGAGGATCGCGCAGGTTCAAAGCCAGCCTCACTGGCTTAAGAGACCCTGTTTCCAAATTTAAAAAAATATAAAATAGGTCTGGGAGTGTAGCCCGGAGGTAGAAGGGTTTCCAGGAACCCCAGTACCAGCAAAAAATAAAATATTAATAATAATAAGTCAGAAGTATTTATTTCCTTGTATAGCCTTCTCATTTAAAATTTGAGACAGCCGGGCGTGGTGGGGCACACTTGTAATCCCAGCATTCAGGAGGTGGAGACCAGAGGATCGCAGTTTATGGACAGCCTCAGCTATTGAGACTCTTTGCATCTCAGTGATATACACAAAAATAACTTGATCTGTAAACTTAAATACTCAAGGGTTAGGTATATCTGGGTTCTATGTAAGTATTTTAGTTGATATTTGGCTTCAGTAAAACTTTTAAAAACTTAAAACTTTTATTTTGGCAATTTCTTTCAGAAGTTCTGACCATTATTACTGGCCAAGAGAGGGGTCAGATGATACCTTATTGACGTATCAAGCTTCTGATTAATTCTCCAAATATTGTCCTTTCTTCACTGTTATTGGTGAAAATCTTCTCTGAATTAAAAGAGTAACTATTTTACCAAGTATATTTTATTTCTATTATTCAAAAAAAGTTGTATGACAAAAATGTCACTGGTGCACTGATAATTTTTGACATAAAGTGAAACTTTTTTGTTCATTAAGTATATAAGAAGTTTATATAACAAACTGTTTTAATTCTGAAATTGTTCCATATATTGGAAACAATAACCATGAGAGACTAATAAAGAGGAAATGTTTGGCGGAGTCACAAATAACATATTTTCCTATTATTCCACTTGGAAGGAATAATGAATATTATATATGTGAAGTAAAAGCCTAATTCTCATTTTGAAAAGATGAAAAGCAAAATGTTCATTAGCTTACTTTTGCTTGTATTTTACATCACTAAATAAAGGGCCAAAAGAGTCACGAAAAATTTCTTTCTTTTATTACAAAAATATCAAAGTTTATTTTAAGTCAGGGAAAGGGAAAGATTGAGTTCTTAAGGTTTATTTAATCCATTTCTTTTCTTCATACTGATCTTTGTAGCAAGAGTCTTGAGACGTCAGTCACCATCCCACGCATCTTACTATTTAGTACCACCTCTGTTCATAGCCATTACTCTGAAACCATCATTTACTGTGTCCTTAGGCAAGTCACCTAATGTCTCTGTGCTTCAGTTCCTTCATGTCCAAAAGGGAACTAACAGTATGGGTTTCACAGTATTGTAATGAAGCTTAAATCAATTGGTACATGTTCAAGAAATTAGAATAGTTTCATGAAAAGAGCACTTAGTATTTGTTACTTATATTATCACATAATAGTTTTGGTATTTAAAAAAATCAGCTGCTTTTCAGAGTCACACTGGTATCTGAGATCCCATTTTTGTTTGTGTTCATCTGAATACGTATTGGCTTTTATATGTTTGATTTGAATTTCAAATCCATTTGATGATGATGTAAACCTGAGATCATTGACTTGAGGTAAGGTTTGGATACATGATAATAACAGTTCAAACAGAGGCAGATCTTAGAAATATCAGAGTGCTGCTTAATTCCAAGAGGCCATCTCTGTTTCTTCCTTCCCATCTCCTGAATCTCTACCTCACCATATCATGCCTGCATCAGGCAGCATTCCAAGACTAAATTACATATGGTGCACTTGCGAATACTTCAGTAAGTCACGTACAGTGGCACACACCTGTAATCTCAGTTTCCCAGAAGGTTGAGACAATAGGGTTGCCAGTTCAAGGTCAGCCTGAGTAATTTAGCAAGACCCTATTTCAAAATAAAAAATAAAAAGGGCTGGATTGTAGCTCAGTGGTGGAGCCCTCACCGGTTTCATCCCCAGCACCACAAATAATAATAGTAATACTTCACTAAAAGCAAATTTTATATGCTTCTAATTTAAAATTTGAGGCAACAATGTAGCCAGAAGAGCATAGGTTCAGGTGAGGTGAATGAATCTGGTGTTAAAATTTTACTCTAGCATTTACTAGTTATATAACTGTAGGAAACTTTACATGGCTTACCTGCCTAAGTCTTTATCTGAAAACAGAGTTACTGCTTACCCTGCATGTTTGATTAGAAAGTAGGTTATAAGTTTTATTTATTTATTTATGCATTTATTTATTGTGGTGCTGGGGATTGAACCCATGGGCATTCTACCTTCAAGCTATATCATCAGCCCTATTTTTTTAAAACATAGTCTCAATAAACTGGTGATAGCTTCACTAACTTGCTGAAGCTGGCCTTGAACCTGTGACTCTCCTGCCTCAGCCTCACCAGGACTGGGATTAAGGTGTGTACCACCAGGCCCAGCTTGGTAATTAGCTATATAAAGTTCAAATCATAGCTGTAGATAAAGTTGTACACCGAGCAACATTTTTCAGAATTATGTTATATGGCCGGGCGTGGTGGCGCACACTTGTAATCCACGTGCTTGGGAGGCAGAGACAGGAGGATTGCGCAGGTTCGAAGCCAGCTGTGCTGGCTTACGAGACCATTTCCAAAAATAAAAAAGTGTAAAATAGGTCTGGGAGTGTAGCCCAGAGGTAGAAGTGTTTCCGGGAACCCCAGTACCACCAAAAAACAAACAAAAAACAGAATTATGTTATATGATCCTAACAGATAGGCATTCTATGAGGAAACAAAAGATAAGGAGAATTTGAGAAATTTCAAATTACTATTTAGAATAAAAAAGTAATTGTTGATATTATTTATTTAGAAAAATTTTGTTTGTATATATGGTACTGGAGATGGAACTCAGGGGCTATCTCCAAGCTACAGCCCCAGGCCTTTTTTGTTTTTTGTTTTAAAAAAGGGTCTCACTAAGTTGCTGAGAACCTCACTACGTTTCTGAGGCTGGCTTTGAACCCGTGATCCTCCTGTCTCAGCCTCCCAAGTACTCAGATTATAGGCCTGTGCCACCATGCCTGGCTTAGAGAAATATTTTATGATACTTCTGTACTCTGATTTCTAAATCTAATAAAGATGAGGTTTTGAGTCATGTTTTGATTTTCATTTAAAGATTTTTCAATGAAGAATAAATTCACTATAGCTAATGTTTAAAATGTGCTTATCGGCCGGGCGTCGTGGCGCACGCTTGTAATCCCCGTGCTTGGGAGGTGGAGACAGGAGGATCGCGCAGGTTCAAAGCCAGCCACGCTGGCTTAAGAGACCCTGTTTCCAAATAAAAAAGTATAAAAGAGGTCTGGGAGTGTAGCCCGGAGATAGAAGGGCTTCCAAGAACCCCAGTACCACCAAAAATAAATAAATAAATAAATAAATAAATAAATAAATAAATAAATAAAATATACTTATCAAACTCCTTCATTATAGATAGGCAGATAGTAATTAGTATGGAGAAGTAGTGCCTAAAATTTTATAAAGGTTCTTAGATGATTACCAGCTGAGAAAGAGTGCATTAAAACAAAACTAAGTAGGAAATTATCTGTTTACTTGTTTTGTGTAAGTCCCTGAGATTTATTCCAGTGAGACCAATAAGCAAAAAGAATGAAATAAAAAAGGCAGAAGGCCAAAGTGTCATAAATGCTGTTAAAGCATTTGATAAAAGCTATCCACTTGAGGTTCACTGCAACACACTGATAAAAAAAAATGATCTTCCCGTATTTAGACACAAGTGAGACCAAGCCAAACACTCTGGAAATGATGTGATACTGTTAGACAACAACACGCATAACCATATTGATTTTATTATTGCTACCTACGTGACCTATACTGTTAGTAAGAAACCTGGTTTGATGTACATGATATAATGTTTGGAAGCCGCTCTGATTATTCTTCCCTAATTAGCAGGATGTCTGGTAAAAGTCAGCAAACAACACAATCCCCCAGTTTGGTACTAAAAACTAAATCTTAAATCTCCATAATATTTTTAAAACAAACAAACTAGGACATAATTTTTTTCCTGGATTCGTCTTTTTAAAATTTTTCCAAGATCCTTCCAGTCGATACATAAGATAGGGCACATATTGTCAAGGATAAGTTGTTAAAGTGAATATGAAATGTGCTTCTCAAAATATCATTTACACATTTACCAGATGGTAAAATAAACATGTAAATTGTTATCAAGTATACACCAAGTTTGTATTAAAATTTTACACACTGCAGGAAGGGTGTAAAAATTATCACATATTGTATTACTTGTTCACTTAATAGTTTATTAGCATTTCATAAATATTTTCTTTAAGAAAAATATTATTTAAATGGTCAGAGGATTCATATGCTGCTGATCAGAACTACAGAAGCTATGCAATTCATTAAAAAATGAAGAATAAATACTTCTCTCTTATCCATTCATTACATGAAGGTGAAAAGAACATTAAAAATAAAATTTTCAATCAAATCCATAAGTTAATAGAGTCATTCTTTTGTGAGACAGGGCATCAAGTAAGAAAGCAGGTTTGGCGGACATGTACACTTTTACTCTGAGGGTTATCCAAGGCCTTTCAGGTGATGTGGCGTTCTGTTGTCATCATTATTAACAACTACAGCAACAGTTTAAACGATTGTATGTTGCTGGGCATGGTGGCGCACGCTCGTAATCCCCGCGCTTGGGAGGCTGAGACAGGAGGATCACACAGGTTTGAAGCCAGCCTCAGCTACTTAGTGAGGCTCTCAGCAACTTAGTGAGACCCTGTTTCCAAACCAAAAATATATATATAAAATAGGTCTGGGAGTATAGCCCAGAGGTAGGAAGCCTCTGGGTTCCACCCCCAGTACCACCAAAAACAAAATTAATTAATTAATTAATTTTAAAAATAAAGGATTGTATGTTGACAAAAGAAATAGGATAAATAAATCCCTGTAAAGTTTCTATGTTTTGCAACTCTGCCTAGGTTCAGACTTCGGAGACAAAGTTTTTGAACATCAGTAGAAGCACATCATGGCACCTCCAATCTCATTTTTGAGTTTAGTCATGAGTTTTGTTTGGGTGGTGGTTGAGATTAAATCCAGGGTCTTACACATGCTATGCACATACTCTACTGTTAAACTACATCTCCAGCCTTTTATTTTTCATTTCATTTCATTGAGATGGGATCTTCTTAAGATACCCACGTGAGCCTCAAACTTGCACTCTTGCCTCAGTCTCCCTAGCAGCTGAGATCGCAGGTGTACCACCGCACACACAGCTTAATCACAAGTTTCATGCACAGAGCTGGCACTGGTGGCATTAGCCACCTGCCACATGCCATTGCTCTCCAGCTTTGAGGGCAGAACTATCCACTGCATGATCATAAGAGTGGGGAATGATTATGATAGGCTATTTAAGGCAAAGTTTGTCATCAGTCTACCTTTAGAATCCCCAAAGCTAATGTTACATATCTCAGAAATACATCACTGTTATAAAGAAGAATGTTATCATAAAATTTAATGAGTTCCTTTTTAACTTTTCCATCAGAATAACTATTTTGGCTTCGGAAATCCTAGAAGTCAGGAGCAAAGCCCAGAGCATCATGCCCAAATGTAAAATTTCTTTGAAGTCTCATGTTTTAAAAGAAATCCAGAAAGGAAGGATCTATGAATCACAACATGAAGCTTCCTTGAGGTCACAGAAGTAGCTTAATTTATTATTATACTTGTCTGGCTCATGTAAATTAGTAAGCAATATGAAAAAGTGAAGTTCAAAAATCTGTCTGCTTCAGCCAAGAAACTTGGAACCTAAAACCTGGGCCTTTGCAATTTCTTTTTTCTTATTTTTATTTATTTATTTTGTGAAACTGGAGATTAAATCCAAGGAAATTCTACTTCTGAGCTACACCCCCAGTGCCATCTTATTTTTCATTTTAAAACAGGGTCTCACTAAGTTGTGGAAGGCCGCACCAAGTAGATGAGGCTGGCCGTGAACATACGATCCTTCTGCTTTAGCCTCCCAAACAACTGGATTACAGGTATACGCCACTAGGCCCAGCTGGGTCTGTAGAATTTCATATATAAAATTCGGGATTTATTGTCCTAGGAAAAAAGTAGAATATGGATCGATGCATTGAGCAATGCAGAAGTTTTCATCCATCGTCTCCCAGAAAGCAGGAACACCAAGAGAGCCCAAGAGAGTTTTTTTCCTGTACTGTGTTTCCCAACAAACCAGGCATTTTTGATGGCACCAATAGCAGCAATCGCTGAAGGAGCAGAGGGAGGGACCCAGTGAAACAGAGCCAGCACCTCTCCCAGCTCCAACAAGCCGCTCCACGTGTACATGCTTTCTATTCTGTGTATCGATGCTTTTTGAAAGAATTCTCTTAAGTCAGAACACCACCATTCTTGAGATTGGGAGACAGGCAAAATTTATTATTATTAATGTTTCTTTCTATTAAGTGTATCTTAAATGTGAATTACCTCTGTTCCTTTCCATTCATCTACCACTTAGGAGACTGGTTTAAATTATGTAGTGACAGAAAAAATGATATCTTAAAGTTTAGAAAGCGAATTTTTACTAAAAGCAAAATGTGTAAGGACCAAGTTATAACAAAATTATTTAAGGCAATGTAATAATTTGCTTATAACCTGGAAATGAGAAAAAAAAAGAGAAGTGGGTATTAACTAAATTCTACTCTATATCTCTTGGATTGTGTGTGCAAAAATTCTTTCAGAACATTTGGATAAATAAACAACTTGCCATCTCTTTTTCTTATAGATTGGTAGTTTTGGATGAGTGGTGAAAAGAAATTTTATGTACTGTAATAGGTTGTTGGCTAATACATTGTTGGCTAATACAGTAATAAAATTTATATAACTTTCAGGAGGCAAAGTACTATCATATATATAAACATGTATATATAATTTAATAAAGTGGAATTGATGTTCATTTTATTATTAAAAAATCATACAAATTCTACATTCTACCTTCAGTTTTTTCAGCTTGTTTTAAAATGAAAATAACATGCATTCCTGCCAAGTTCTTAAGAAAAATTAACAATCTAGAAAGGCATGTCACATTATTCCTATACATTTTCACTCATCCCATCCCATCCCAAGATTACACATTCCCCAGAGTTACATGTTCCCTAGTTAGTAGATACCTTCCTATTTTAGATGCCAATTTCTAATTTTATCAATAAGATCAACTTTTTAATTATGTCAAGACTGACATAGTTGGAACTAGTGAGAGGGTGGGGAAACAAATTTTCATATACTTATGGAGTAACTATAAATTGATACAGCCTATAGCCCAGAAATTCCACTTTTAGGATCCTATCCTATAGATATCTGTTATAGTTTGGATCCGGAACGTCCCTCAAAGGCTGAAGAATTGGTCTCAGTGCAGCGCTGTTCAGGGGTGGGGCTTTAGGAAGAGTTTGCTCATGAGGGCTGTGGTCCCATCAGTGGGTCGGTGCGTTCATAACTAAATGACTGTTGGGAGGTGGTAGGAGCTTGTAGGAGGTGGGCCTGGCTGGAGGGTGTAGGTGGCTGGGGGCATGCCCTAGAAAGGTATATCTTGCTCCCAGTCTCTTCTTTGCTCTCTCTGTTTTCCCTAGGCAGCTGGGAGGTGAGTAGCTCCGCTCCACCACCACAGTCCTCTGCCTCCCCAAAGGCTTAAAGCAACGAGCCAAGAGACCGTGGACTAAAACTGCGGGAACTGTGAGCTTCAGTAAATCTTTCCTCCTTTAAGTTGATTTTCTTAGCCATGAAAAGTTGAGGCATAAAGTGTAGAGAGCTAAATGTACAATGAATCATGTTTTACGATAGCAAAACCCTAGGAACTACTACATAGGTAAGGGACTGGTTATATTAGGTATGGTTTAACCATACAGCAAAATGATAAAGGTGTTGAAAAAGAATGAGGTCAATGCTACTGAGTTAGAAATGTAGCTTAAATATATTAAGTGTGAAATATAAATTGCACAATAGTGCACACGGTTTCTTCCCAATAGAATTCATAGTAAAAATCAAATTTAATCATAGTTGTTTCCATTTGATTTGAGGCCTAATATTTCTTCACATGCATTTTTTTAGGGGGATACAGGGGTTGGAACCCAGGGGCATTCTACATCTGATCTACACCCCCAGCCTTATTTTTTATTCTTTATTTTGAAACAGTGTCTCACTAAGTTGTGGAGGACCTCACTAAATAGCTGAGGCTGGCCAGGAACTCATGATCCTCCTGTCTCAGCCTCCCAAGTACTGGGATTACAGGCATGCACCACCTTGCCTGACCACATGCAAAATATTTTTTATCAGATGGCACCCAGGCTTTCTAATTTTACACTCAAATATCTCCTAATCATAAAGTATTATCTATTTCTTAAATAGGCCTTAGCTCCTCTACCTCCCAGATGTTGCTTATGAATTCCTTTTTGTTTATTTGTTTGGTCCAGAATGCCTGTTACCCCGCACCCCAACTTGTGCAAGTCCGGCCTCAACAGGCATCACATCCAAAAAGCCTTCCATTATTCCCTCAGCTGGATGTAATCACACCCTCCCCTAGGCTTCCAAATGATTTCTCCTGTGCTTCTCTTCTGGAACTCACCACTCACCACTTTTGATCTTGCAGTATAGCATTTTCACAAATCACAGAGAATCTGTATTTAATTTATCCGATAATCACTATGGTGCTTCATATAATGCCTTAATCATAGCAATCAACAAAGACCTGCTGGATTAAAATAGTAATCAAATCCATATGGAAAGCTCTTCAGTTTATCTTAGATAAAGAATCCCTAATCTTTTATCTTTCTGTGAAGGATAGCTACTTTTCAATTCTCATAGTTGTAAAAGCAACAGAGGTAGGAGAGAAAAAAAATTCACCTAAGCTACAATAACCCTCAAAAGAGAAATAAAATGGGGGTGTTAACACTGCCCGTTACTACATTCAGTTTTGGAAATCTACCAAGGAGGCTTTTGGAACTAATGTCAAAGAAATCCTCAGCTTTGGTTCAAGTATTCCTGTCTTAAACAGTCGGTCTTGGTAAGGGCATGTTTATTAGGAATTCTATAAAATGGACTATCACAGTGTTGCATTGCTTTGAAAAAATAAAAGAAAGCCTTTTTATTTCATTATAGTTTAAGACTGCAAAAGAGCAGGGATAAATAAAATCCATTAGTCCAAAGATTTCAATTTAGAAATATTTGTATCCTCCTTCTTGCCAAATTGCTTTAGCTAATAAACAGATTTCATTTTAACCATAAATTTCCCTTTTTGTTTTCGAGTAAAAATAAGGAAAAGTGATCAAAAGATTGGCAGATGGAAGCAAGTAAGAAGCAATGTACACAGATAACTCAGAAATAGGAAATGCCTGAATATTAAAAAATTGACTATACATCATTTCTAGGAAGTACATTAGTTGAATAAACAAAAGAAGTATAACTTATACAAATAAAACTTGGGGACCTCAAAAATTTCTAACAGAACCTCAGTTTGCTCTCTTAAAAGGCTCAGTACAGTATGAGTAGAATAATAAAATCTAGCTTTGAAATGTACATAAAATCCAAAACAGGGAATAAACTAAAAACTGTACATTTGTTCTCCACTGCTTTTACCATTTTTCAATCTGGGAACACTTCTAAATTTAGGAGTGAGCTATAATAAGCCATGGTCATATGACTGCCTAGTTTCTTGAACACTAATAAATACTTAATTCCAGCACAGATGAAATATTGCATTTGGAGAAGTGGGTAGTAAGCTGTGTAAGAAATAAGCAGAATCAGTAACTTTAACTTTTCTTCTGGTTGGTTCTCTTTTATTTTTAAATCCCAGATTCTGCAGAGTCTAACGATCATACAAGCCACATTGTTTGTACATACTGAAAACTATAAGACATTTCTAATATTTTAAGCTTGGTAAATCCCAAAATATACTTAACCAAGCTTTTTCCTTTTAACCTCTGAGTCTAAGCCATTTTAAGTCCTACAGTTGGTGAATTTTCATATTCGACAGTGTATTTCCCAGCAAATAAAGAGATCTCATTTCATCCTCTCTTCCAGGTTTATTATAATTATTTCACATATAAATATTATATAAAATACAACTTGTTAATATTAACTTATTATTCCTAGGGATAAGAAAGCAAACGATAACCCTCTACACTTCAGTGAATCTGAGTCTGAACAAAACAAAATGCAAAGTTTCTATGACCTTTCTGTGAAACTTTCCAAAGTTTCTATGAACCCAGCCCTTCTTATATTTATTCTGAAACAGAGTATCACTAAATTGTTGAGGGTCTTGCCAAGTTGCTGAGGCTGGCCTTGAACCTGTGATTCTCTTGTCTCGGTCTCCCAAGTACTGGAATTACAGGCATGTGCCATCGCACCCAGCTCTATGATATTTCTATCACAATATACTGAAAACAACAACTTCTCAAATATGTAAATTAATTTGTGACTCAGTGTGCTGGGTGATGTTCACATCATGACTCAAAGAGATGCAACCACTTAAAAATGAGTGACTAGGGAGGATGCCAAGGACTCTAACTATCTCAGTAAGTAAGCTGCTTGTATCTAGCCTAAATTGAGGAGTAGAAATTTTTCCATTTGACATATTTAGAGGTAATCCGTCTATAACTGAATTGAAATATGGTATATGGTTGGCATTGCCTAATCTAACCTCCCACCCTTAGAATTCTGTATTTGTTCTATAAATTAGACTGTTCTAGATAATTTGACATTTATTTTTTGGAGAATGGTATCAGATGTCAAACATGTAATACTTCCAGACGACCTTCCAACTTCAGCTTATCCAGATTAGGCTACCTTATGGATGATTGTAGAGCTTCCAGAGACTGCAATAATATTCATGTTTTATCATTATAAATTGGAGAACCAGTACAAATCCATCTCCTGTACAGAAAGTGAGAAGACAGAGTACTTCAGGTCACCATTCCCTTACAGTCAAGAGCATAAAAAGTAACCATGCTGACACATGTTTTTAAAAATTAAAAAGGTGCCAGGCGTGGTGGCACATGCCCAGCATTTGGGAGGCTGAGACAAGAGAATCCAAGTTCTTAGCCAATCTCAGCTACATAGTAGTGAGGCCCTTTGTAACTAACTCAGAGAGATCCTGTTTCAAAATAAAGACTAGGGCCGGGGGTATCACTCAGAGGTAGAATGCCCCTGGGTTCCATCCCCAGTACCTAAAAAGATAAAAATAAAAATTGGAGAGTCACTTACCAGTAACTATTTCCAATACCATAGTCCCTAGGCATGAAATTATAATGGACAGTTTTCCACCATTATTGGCTGTTTAAATTAAAACAAAACAAAAGCTCTTGATCCTTCTTTCACTACAAAAACAAAGATATTAAATTTAAAAAAACTACAGGAATGGTTCCCATATTTTGCAGCACACTAAAATTACCTGAGAATCTTTAAAAAGTACTGATGCCTGGATCTCACCACAAGATATGCACATCTTGATTTAATTTGGTCTGGGGTGCAAATCTGGGCATCGGAATTCTTAAAACTCCCCTGGTGAGTCTGATGTAAAGCCATTGGCCTAGAGGATTGAGAAATGCTACTATCTTCCTTCCATCCAGCTGTGCAATAGTGGCAGGAAGGGAGGAGGTGACTTGTGCAAAGAACCACACTAGCAAGTATGGGCCTGCTTATCCCCAAGACTAGAAGTGACCTTGATTCTCAATAAATCAATATGCTTGGAGTATGTGTATGGAAGTAGGGGGAAAGAAAGACAGAGATGAAATGACTGAATATAACTAAGGTGAAATCCTAAATTATTTATAGCAATCTCAAAAACAAATGATGGCAACTACTCAAATGCCCTTTTGTTCATACTTACGTCATTGCAAAGACCATCTATGGGGAAGAGTGAGGGGATGAAAGAGAAACAACACTATGAATGCTGTGTGCCTGTGTGCATTTTTCACTGAGTATGTATTTATCACTCTGAACCTCACTAAGATGTATAATTACAATGCACCAATAATTTTTTAAACTTGCAGGTCACAATAGAAGAACATTATAAAGAACTATCTCCCAAGCGCGGGAATTACAAGCATGTGCCACCACGCCTGGCCAGTTTTAAACTTTGAAAGCCACTGCTCTAGGGAGAGTAGTTCTACCGTAGCGCATATAATTTTAATTCAAGCCACCGAAAAAGTCATCAATTCATAAAAAGCATAGTTCGTTAAAGCTGAAACATATCTGAAATTTTTAATTATAATTTTGCTACAAATGAATATAGTGAAAGTTATCATAAAGTGTCTGACTTGAATGTGATGTGTGTTCTACTATACCATAGGAGTCAAGTTCCTTTGGAATATATATTTTCAAAACAAATTTAATATAGGTATTTTATGCACCAAATTTCCACGGCACTAACTATAAATCATCAGTCATATTATATGATTGTATTTCTTTGATATGGTGGATTTTCATCAACTTCTTACTCAAATGGAAATTACACTATGTACAAATTAAGTTATAACAAAAAAATTTTTTGTGGTACTGGGAATAGAACCCAGGGGCTTTTCTACCTCTGGGCTATACTCCCAGACCTATTTTATATTTTATTTGGAAACAGGGTCTCACTAAGTTGCCGACAGCCTCACTAAGTAGCTGAGGCTGGCTTTGAACCTGTGCGATCTTCCTGTCTCAGCCTCCCAAGAGCGGGGATTACAAGCGTGCACCACCACGCCCGGCAGTTATAACAAATTTAAAGGCTCCTGATTCTGATAGTAGGCAGTAGATAATCATTTTCATAGGTAAGAGATTGTTAAATGGTATTTATTCAGGCTATAATAGGAGATGCTCACGGAGCACAATCACGCTAGTATCTAGGGCAGCAGAACACAAGGAGCACCAGAAATCCTCCACTTACTTTTCTTGATTTTATATTCATTCTCCAGACTCATCATACTGGCGCACGCACACACACACACACACACACACACACACACACACACTCACACACACACAAATGTACACACCTTATATTTCAAATGTTGACTCTAAATCAAAAAAGACCTGAAAGTGAAATTTAAAAATGTGTGTAGCTTTAGGCTTAAATTCAGGAACAAAGAGTTTCCTAAAGAAGTGGTGATACAAGTAAAGCTGTTTCTCATGATCTACAGGGCCTGAAGCTCCAGGTTTGGTACTGTGTGTGTGTGTGAGGGGGGGGGCATAAGATAGAGAAAAGGCTTAGAGCAATGAGCTTAGTTCATAAGTATAGTATGTAAAATAATGTAGCCATAATGTCCCTTCCTTCTTAATTATGTTAGCATGCATACTTCATATTGTAGTCTTCTTGAATTAATACTAAGAAAAATTAACTTTAAAAAAATCCATTTAAATCTTTATCATGTTAAACTTGGGTTACGGATAGAGAACATGACATGGTATATGATGGCTCAAGAATGGATAAATAGGAAAATCCAGAATGCCAATTAAAATGTATCAGGACACAGGAAATAAAAATCAAGTAGGTGAAGGCTGTCGGGAAATGGGTAGAAAATATGCATTAAGAAAACATTGCCTGATCTACTTTCTCCCACCTATTCTTCCATATCACATGCCACATTCTAGCAAATTTTCGTAGGATAGATGCATATGAGGATATGCCCTGTGAAAAGCCAACCCTAGAGAAACCTATAAAATGAATGAACAAGGAAGCAGAGAAAACCATGAAAGGAAAGCCAGAAGAAGGAAGGGAAACCTGAAGGCGTGGTGATTCTAAATCGCCCAAAGGATTAATTATGACTTAAAAGAATAGAATGGTCCACAATAAGGCCACTGCATTTGGTGAAAAGTGTTAAGGTGACCATAGTAAGAAAGACTGTAATGTCCGTGCAAACGAGGAAGCTGTATTGAAAAAGATCAAAGAATGAATTGACAGATGGATCCTAAGTATAAAAGAAATCAGGGATAAACACAGCACCTCACATAGCTAAGAATGGTATGTGTAAAGAAAACAGAAATACCAATAAAAGACAAAAAGTATTAGTGTCTTTTCATAAGTACAAAGAAAAACAACATCATGGAAAAGTAAGTATTGAGAGATGACTTAATTATGAAAACAAGTAGGGAAAAAGTATAAAATTTAAAAGCATGGGAGGGGTTAAATGAAGAAACACACCGTATCTGATGTTTGTCCCCCAAATGTTACAATTGCTTTTGGGGAAAGCGTTAAAGTTCTGCCTGAAATAAGCAAACTGAGAAATCAGGCATAGATTGTACAAAGATTCGAGTTAAGGGTGATAGTATGAGAGAAAAAAAAAGAGTAGGTTTAAAAAAAAAAAGTTGTTGGCAACAGAGTCAACAAGGGCAAAGTGAGTGTCAGAGAGAGCAGAGTTGGAGGAGGAAGGAACAAATTTGTTGAGGAGGAAGTCAGTATGTTTCTTTGACTTTCTCCACAGGAACAAAGCAGAATGTGAGCATAAATTAAGAGCGAATCCCAAAGGTGAATAAGCTCTAGGAATTATTAAGAACTCAGTCATTCAAAAAATAGCAAATTAAGACAGAGGTAGAAAGAAAATTTATTAATTTAAACAAAATATATAGCATTCAATGATAGATAAACTGAAAGGATCAAGTCTTCATTACGGTTTCTACTTTCTCAAAGGAAGGTATTGAGTAGCAAACACTGATATTATCTGGCAAAATTCTATCCCAAATTAATTTTTCAATTTTCAAAAGCACATCAAGTTATAAAAGTACTAGTCATCTTAGAAACAAATCTAATCAAAAACGATGCTTTGGCCTTCAGTAAAGTTCCAGCTAAGCAAGCCACTTGAAATAATAGAAATTTGTATGATAACTGAAAAGTTCTCATGTCTGTTGATTGCAGATTGCCTAAACTGAATTTATATAACATACATGTCTATTTTATTCACTGAAGTTCAAGAATATTAAATATACATGTGATAGCTTAATATTATATATTTAGAGATTAAACTAAGAATTGATAAATTCACAAAGTAGCCTACAACTTGACTATATTACAAAAAAGAAGTGGCTTTACTAATTCATATTTCAGATATATTCAAGGAAAAAATTATCTAGTAATGTAAGGGAGAAAATAATCTCCTTGCGCTCTTAAAAAATGACCTTTTGTTAATAGAAGAGGGCAAATGCTTAAATGTTCATGGGTGTCCAGATCCGTACTCAAGAGGGCATTCAAGGCACAAACATAGGCATCTAAAATAGTGGTGTCTTCCACCAGCTTTCAAAGGCTGACTTGGGTGTGCTCACAAGTGGTAGCCCAGCAGGCAGTGACATGGGGCCCAGAAGTGATGTGGCCTGTACACTGTGCAGGGAAGTGCAGCACTGCACTTGTTTGCAATGGTTTTATTTTTCGACTAGTTTTTATCACACTTGGCATGAACAAGGGAACATGTGCTTTGCTAAATTTGAACTTTTAAGATGAAACTGAATTAACTGAGAACCAAAAAATTGCTTCTGAATTTTCCTAAGATTGAAAAACGCCTTTCCTTGCATACCAGGAATGGTAAAATAAATGACAAATACATCTCGAAAGTTTAAATGTGAGTTAGAAAGACCCTGCGGTTTGAGAACAACACTGCTGACTTTTTCTTCTTGTTTTAGGCACCCGAAATTATAAGGCTGAACTGAAATGGCCTTTTCCCATACAGTACACTTTTGCTAACAAGGAAAGGTATCCTAAACCTAAACCTAAATAAAGCAAGCACTAAATCCAATAGAAACAAGATTTGTTTTTTTTTTAACCAGAAGTTTAATTAACTTGCCATTTCTTAAAACTTACTATAACCATCAGAATACAGAAGCAACTCTTGCCCCCAAAACTTAATCATATTTTCTTTTTTCTCTTTCTTTTTTTCTACTATTGTTGAAGCAAAATAACTACTGGCTAAAATATCCCCCTACAGATGCTCTTCCCTCCTAACTGTCCCGCTTTCTTCTTGTGAAAGATACGCCATGATACCCAAGTATAAATGCTTTGTATATCAAACGAGTGAATGCTCTGACAGGCCAATATTTTTAAATATAAAATAATTTTGCAACACAACTTGAATCATAAATTGCAGGATGTGTTTATAAGGGACCTAGTGATAAGTAAAAGTCAAACAACCTGGAAGAATCTGCTGGTGAGCTTCACTGCATTAATAATGTCACAGTTAGCATGTTTATTAAATTAAATATTACCAGCAAGGGTCTTCTAAATGCCATGTTCCCAATACTAGCTTACATATTTATTTCAGAGTTAGCATAGTAAGAAGGGGAGCTATCACTAGAAGGTCTATTAAGCCATGGATTCTTTTTTCATTGCTTTAATGGGACTATATTCAAATCAAATTTTCACGCCATGCCTTGTACACCGCTGTAAACCATACTGTGGGTGTAAAACACACGCAAGGAAGATATAATCAGCTCAGATGAGACCAGTGACTTGTATACCATCAAGTTTACTTTATTTTGAAAGCAGTGGGGGTTTCTTTCAAGTGAATATATTTTTTAAGTGTGTGGCAACCTAACACAGAAGCCGAAGACAAGAACCAGAAAGACACACAAGTCTCAAAGCAGCCAAATCAAACCAAGTACAATGCGGTGTCTAGAATCTTGCCTAGTTTGCCTGTTGTCTCTGAGACTCTAGTTCTGACAAAAGAAAATCTGACTGTAACTTCAACAATTCACATAGCTTCAACTTGCTTAGAAAGTCTCGGCTACCATTTTTAAAACTGATTTTACTAGTAACGGGCTAAAATATTACTCTTTCAAATATCAAAATTAGCCAGCCAATTGCCGACATGCCAGAGTAAGTTAAATATTTTTAAAACTGAATTAACTCAGGAGGCTTTAAAGTTGCCAACTACTTCGTATATAAGTTTGTCTATTGTTGCTGTTTCTTTCAAGGGAATGTAGAGGAGTTTGTTTTATTACAGGATCATAGTTTCTGCTTCCTTTTCCTGTCCCATGGCCCAAATGTCTACACAATAACTTGCTGGCACACAAAAAGAAGTGCTGTACCTGAGGACAGGCTGAATGTTTTGTAAAAATGCTATAAACACGTACACATTGTCCAAATATCACTATAGAGCATTTTAAATTTTTCTGGGAATATAAATGGCCTCTATTCAGCGAAGCTTTTGTTCCTAACCTGCACCCTACACAGAAAATAGGACAACCTTTAAAGATGCTAAAAAGATCTCAGTGCCAAAAAATAAATAATATCATATAAAAGGGCAAATCACAAAGAGTTTTAGTACTGGGATTTATAAGAAAACAACTGCAGGAGGTAAGGGGCTTCAGAAGTTCTTAGACTCTACATTTTAAAAGCTGGTGCTGTAACTCATTTCCAAAAAAACAGAAACAATCTGATTTTTGGAAGAAATTGGTCAGTAGTTTTCTGCTAGCTCTAATAAAGGATGCTCACCTCCTGAATCCTACTGAGTTACCAGCTGCTTTTCAGGAGCTGTGTTCAGGGTTGGGGCGGCCTAGGCCTTGAGGTGGAGGGGCTGGTTACTCAGAGACCCAGCCTGGCCCTGTGGCCTGAACTTGGGCCTGGACCCCTGACCTGGACCAGAGGCCTGGGGCATCCTCGCCCGAACGATCGCCTAGCAGGAGGGCCCCAAGCTCTGCAGCAAGAACCAGGCCTCCTGTTTGGCAGGTTTCAGAGAGGGCTTCTCAGACGCCCGCCACTGCCCCGAGGGCTGGAGGCGAAGGGGCCAAGCTGTGGCCTTGCCCTCCGGACAGAACCACCTGCCTCCCGCCGCTGCAGCCCTGGTCTCAGGGCGCTCTGGTCCGCCGGATCCACCTCAACCGGCCGAGTCGGCCTGGGAGACTAAGCCCAGAGCAGCTCAGGATCCCTCGGCCGAGATGCACCTGCCGGATGCCGCGTTCAGCCCCGGGACTGCAACTGAGTTAAAATGGCGCGCATTGTGCGCGGTGGGAAGGCTAGAGGCAGAAGGAAGTGCTGGCCGCACGCTTGCCTTCTTCTTTCTTATTTTTATTTTTCTTCCTTTTACTTTTTGCAAATATGAAGTTGAAAACCGAGGAAACCTGAATTTGCAGAGAAGATGTGCCATCCCTCACCGTCCTTATCCTCAACCCTAAATCTCACGGATCACTAGAATTCCAACCTGGGACGCGAACTTTGATTCCCTCAGGGCCTCCCAAAATCCAAACTCTGATTTCCTTTAAACAGTAGCAGTCTCTCTCTCTCTCTCTCTCTCTCTCTCTCTCTCTCTCTCTCTCTCTCTCTCTCTCTCTCTCTCTCTCACACACACACACACACACACACACACACACACACAATTCCACAAGACACCCAAACCTTCTTGGAAGGGAGGAGAAATGATGCTCTTGGTAGGGACGCGCCAGCACACTGCCTCCGAGGAGCGCGTGGCTGCAAATTTACCTCACGCTGACTCAGTCCCCGCAGCAGATGGTGGCGGAGCTGCGAGGGAAACGACCTCCCCGATTTTCTACAGAACTTCCTAATAGCAGCTAACGCGCGTCTTTCAGCACAAGGCACTACGTTCCTGTGAAATCTATCCTGGGCTCCTAAGGGCTTCGTTTACGCACTCGACTCCTCTGCGCACCGGGCCTCTCCCCGGGGGCGGCGGGCCCCGCGGGCACCGCACCCGCCGGGGGTCCGAGAGCCCAGCGCGGCCGCGGCCTCGAGCCCCGACCCCGGCCCGCGCCCCGCGCACCCTGCCCGCGCTCCAGCACGGCCCGGCCGGGGGCAGGGCTGCAAAAATGCACTGCTTCCCTTCACCCTCTCCACGCACGAGGTTTTGTACTTTTCGTCCTCTTTTTCAGTTGTTAGAGAGGGAGAGGGAGAAGGGAACACAAAGGAAAATCAGTCATCGCTTCTCTCTGTGGCAGACAAAACTCCCCCGAACGCCGTCTAGTGGCGGAATTGTCCAGGGAAGGCAAGTCAGTTGTATCCTCCCTCGAATTTTCCTTTTAATTGGAATTTTGAAGCCTCTTTACAATCTGTCGGGCTGCATAGGAGACCCTGGACGGTCTCTAGGTGGTAGTAAAGTCAGTCCCGTTACCCGAGGCTGCCCAGGACTGAGCACAATTGTTAAATCATTTTCTACCTCATTGCTGGATCGCCTCTCTTTGGAGACAAAAAAAAAAAGTCCCCCCAAAATCACTCCTGCACGAGGTAAAGGCAGAGAGAGCTCTGCGGAGGCCTTGACTAAGACACGGCGGCCTTGGGCTGAAATGTCTCTATTCTGCATTTGTTCCCAAAGGTTGGGGGTCGGGCCGGGGTAGGACTGCCAAGGAATAGAGTAAGTAGCCCTCAGACATCCCCAAAGCAAGATTTACACTCAGTGCTTACAGACAGCCCTTCGCGAATTGGCTCTACGGGTCATTCTCGTCCTGCTCCCGCACGGTCCCCCCGGGTCCACTCAGGAGGTGTAGGCCTCTCTGGGTTTGTTTTAGCGTCGACGCGCACCTCTAAGGCCTCTGTAAGACCAAATTTTTTTGACAGCTGCGGTCAACAGCCTATCTTGACATGATTTAAATTACACCTTACTCTCACCCTATGACTTTCGCCTTACTTTATGAAGTTTAAGGAAAGGCTTAAATCCTTGTTGAAAGACCCTTCCTTCCCGGCTCCCCACATTTCCAGCCTCAGAAAGAATTAGATGGGTAAGCTGAGGAAAGTGCGGGTATTTTCCGGGGGAGGTGGGATGGGGGAATGAGCGAAGAACATTTTGACTTCCGGGAACTAAATAATTGTAAATAGAAAGAAAAGGGCAATTCCTGATAGTGCTGTAAAACAAATTTAAGGAGAAAATGGAAGGAGATTCCCAGTCAGCAGACTGCCCAGTCTCAGAATGGGGACAGGCTAGTCTTCCTTAACCCTTAAAAATAATCACCTAAAATAATTATTTTCAAACTGTAAACTGCTTTCAAACACCACAGTTAGCATTTTACCAGGTTTATTTTACTTGTTATACACAGACGATACAAACAAGCAAAAAACAAAACGTTTCTCAGTGGAGCGTGTACTTGTATAAATTATTCCGTTCACAGACAAAACGAAACAAATATAAAAATCACAACATTTGATTTACAGAAGAGCCAAAATGTACACACGTTTAGACCCTGAATGCCTATTAGGAAAAAATCCCCCCATGGACTGGAATCTAGATTGAATATTGTGTATGATGCATATTTCACATTAGTTTTAAAATACAAAAAAAGTATAGGTTTGCTACACAACATTAGAAATTCTACTAATCTATTTCCAGGGGGATTAATGCTCCTTATCAAATATAACAAGACTTAGAGGGGGGGTAAATCAGTCTTAACTTGCATTATGCTAGTGTTTTCCCAAGGAAGTCAAATTTCAGCTGTGTCTAAGTGGCAGGGGAAACTCATTTTCAAAACTAAAATGCAGTAAAATATACAACTCACACAGTTCATCTTCACTAGACTACACTATAGTTACCAACAGTTCAGTCATCTATATCATTAGTAGAGTATTCATTACAAAGATTTACAGCATATAAAGGGGGGGCTGAAAAGATATTCAGAAACAGTTTGTCAGCATATTTGGCACCTGCACAGACCAGTAATGGATTTGGCACTTTGGGGAAAACAAATAAGGCAAAATAATATTGCTGATGTCGAGCTATTCTGTTTAGGAGGGAAGTGGGGGGGGGGGGACATAAACTCCAGCTAACTTTGCTTGGCGGGCGTCGCGCCACCTAATCTACTTGCCTCTGAACAGACAACGATCCTTTCCAGGTGTTTGGGCGGATTCTCCTTAGCTACTTATTTGGGCGCGTTAAGGGCGAGGTGATTATTTCACCTGACGGATGGAGAAGTGAGAACCCCATCAGTATTGCGCGTTCCCTGTTTCCAGAGCCTCTCAGAATAGTTTTTGTGTCACAAGAAAGGAGCGAGAGGAAAAGAGAGGGAAGTCAAAGAAAAGAAAAAAAAAACCCAAGAAAGAAAAGAAATGGAAAGCTTAAGCATGAACTGGTTTTGTGCCTTGACGATGAGCATAAAAACGAGCCATTCGTTACAATAAATAAACACTATATACAATCATTTCACAGGCTTTGTCCCACTAAAATTATGAACATCCCTACCATCCATCCATCCATCCATCCATCCATCCACTCGGGGATAAGAAAGGACGCGCTAGAGCCAACATCCTGTGGTCACTGGCGAGGAGGCCGAGCCGGAGTCGCCGCCGCGGGCCGGGCTGCCCAGGTCTCCTGGGGTTGGGAGGGTCTCCTTGCGGGAAGAGGAGGAGAGGCGAGGGGAGCAGGGCTGTCGGAAGGACAACTGCAGAGGAGGAGAGCGGCTGGACAGCCCAAAGGTTCACAGCAAAGTTGAAGGACGGTGCGCTAACTGCAGAGATGGCTGTGCGGAAAAAAAAAAAAAAAGAAAGAAAGAAAGAAAGAAAAGAAAGAAAGAAAGAAGGAAAAAGAAGAATCCCAACCCAACCCAGCCCAAGTGGGTACGATCCTCGCCCGCGGGGCGGCGGCGGCGGGCGGCCTAGCTGTGCGCGTAGAAGCCGTAGTAGCCGCCCAGGTCCTTGGCGCAGTTCTTCTCGCAGTCCCGCTGGGCCAGCGCCTCGCTCTTGAGCGGGGACGAGCTCTCGGACGCCGGCGTGTCCGCGGGCGAGATCCGCCGGCGCTTGGCCTGCTCGTAGATGCCCGAGTCGCTGGAGTCGATGGACTTGATGGACGAGGGCGTCTCGATCCAGCTGGAGTCGGACAGGTCCTTGGGCTTGGCGTCCTCGGCGCCCGGCGGCAGCGGCGAGCGCTCGGCGGCCAGGCCCTCGGCGTCCTCGGCCAGGTAGGGGTTGGCGCCGGCCACGCGCGCGGCGGCCGCGCTGTTGGGCCAGCAGGGCAGCACGGAGCCCGCCTTGGCGCCGCAGTACTGCGGGGGGCTGCGCGCGCCCCAGCCCGACGGGTCGGCGTAGTAGCCGAGCGGGCGGCCCGCGCAGCCGGCCTGCAGCGGCAGCGCCTTCACCCCGGCCGCCGCGTACGACAGCAGCGTGGCCGCGTTGCCCGCGAAGTCCGTGGCCGTGTCGTAGGCCGAGGCCGCGAAGTCCAGCCGGTTGTTGGCCGGGGTCACGAACCAGCGCTGCGGCGACGGCGCGCCCGGGTCCTCGGCCTGCTGCGGGGACAGCAGCCCGTTGGTGTGCGGCACGCTGCGGTCGGTGCCGGGCCCCGGGCCCGCGCCCGCGCCCGGGTGGAAGCGCGCCTTGGCGTAGTTGCTCACGAACTGGTCCTGCAGGAAGGAGCCGGCCATGGCGTAGCGGGCGCCGGGCACGATCTGCGAGCGCGGGGAGTCGTTGGGCGAGGGGGTCAGGCGGTCCATGTCGCAGCCCGTGTAGATCCTGCGGGGGAGGGAGAAAGACAGAACCCAGGGGTGGCGCGGAGGTGCCCCCGGGGTGCTCAGGGAACGACGCCTCCTCGCGGGCCCACCCCGCGCCTCCTTCGGTCTGTAACTCGCAGCGGCCACGCAGGATGGAGGCCACGAGAGGTCACGGACCTGCATCCTCCCCTGCAGAAACCGGGGTGGGGGGTAGAGGGCCCCCGTGTCCCCGCAGGAACCCCAGCGGGCTGCAGAGCCAGGAAGTCTCCCTTCGCTGGCGCCCTCCATCTCTGGGTACTGGCCTCCCGGAGAAGGGCCCAGCAGAGGCCTCTCCCCCAGCATCTGTACACAGGGTGAGGCTCCGTTACCCTGAAACTAAGGTGCTGTCTGCTAGTGGGCCTTCCTTCCTTCTGTGATGAGTTTCTGCGTGCAATCTCTAAGGAAAGGTACCAGTCTCGTCACCCTTTTAAGACCTCCTGTGTCCACTTGATTGTTCAGATGACTTCTCTCCTCTTTTTTCTAGATAACCTAAGAAACTCCCAGGGGGAAGAAAACCCTGCGTGGAGGTGAGAGGCGCAGACATCCAGGCAGTAATCAGCCAAGACTGGCCTTCTGAGACCAGACGGAATGCTGCTGGAAACCTTGAAGGTTTGGTCTGGTTTTTCTCCTATGGGATCCTCACCTCTACCATGCACACAAACAAGAATTACTATTTGGAAACAATGTTCATCAATCAATAAAATTCTTTTAAAAGAAAAAGTGTTCTTTACTCTGGCCCTCTCTGCTCAGCTTTGGATCCACCTATTGGCAGAAAACTTGAGCGAAGATTGTTACAGTACAGTGGTCAGCCTGCTCCCAGCAATCGACTACTAACCCTTACAGAAGTCATATGTGCCAGACACTGTTGTCTCCAGGGCTGTACAGATAGTAACTTATTTAAATTACAACAATACCACTTTACTGATGAGAGTACCAAGGCAGAGGGAAGTTGTTAAGTAACCTGCCCGATTACAGACAGAGATTGTGTTGCTGGGAATCACCTCAGATAAAACAGAGACTAACTTTAGGCCCTGGGCCTAAAAAAAAAAAAAAAAAAAAAAAAAAAAATCCCACTAGAATTGAGAGAGAACCAGGGACTAGCTGAAGATGAGAAGTGTTTTCTCATACACATACACACATGCCTCCCTTTTTATTTAGCTCACACATAAGTGTTTTAATCTTTAGTCAACAGATTGTTTTGAAGGAGAGCCCCAGTCTTGTCAGACCTTAATCCATGGGGGAGGAAATTCCCTGGTGAGTGGCCAAGCAACCTCCTGGTATCCCCTGAACTTCTCCAAAATCAAGCACATCCAAACAACCAACATCAAAGGAAGAGGAAAGGGCGCATCATAAACCCCTCAACTCACCACTATCCCTTAAACACCTAAGGTATCTTGTACAGGTTAAAAATCATTTGCTGAAAACTGTATGGTTGTTTTTAAAATGGAAGTGGCTTTCCAACAAAAGGCAGGCAGGGAAGGAGGGGCAGGTGAGCAGCTATGGCTGCTCAGGTGCATTCTGCTTACTGCACAAAATTTCTCTCCTGAAATTTAATTCCAACTTCAAATAAGAAGAGGGAGGCAGGAAGGGAACATAACTAGCAAGTATCTTCTCTGTTTGCCATCACAATATTTTTAAAAAGAAAAAAAGCAGTCTGCAAAAGATACTGTTTAGATGCCCATCCAGGTCTCAAACCACTTGGGATTACTGAATTGATTTGTGCAAAATAAAATGCTTTTGAACAGATGTTTACAACAGAATTAAAAGCTCAAAATCTATAGGGCTCTACTCCAACATCTCTAGTCTCTAGGGCCACATTCTTTCCACTGTGCAGGGCCCACTTTTTCAGATTGTGAAAACTTGAGTAGCCAAGTTTTTATTCTGGGGAATCATACTGATGAAGCTTGCTTCCTGTGGACTACTTTTGAGAGCTACACAAAGTTATATAGACAGTGATGTCAATGATCTTTCCAATTTGTTTTATAAAATATCAAGAGGGAAGGTAGGTATCTGTCTGGAGATTGACGAGGGGCAGCCACCTGTCTTTTTCTCCACACATTTAATCTATTCCTAGTCAAAGACAGCTTCAACCTTTCAGCTCTATCCCAAGCATGCAATGCAAGCCATGAAATTAGGATGTATGTGCCTTCTCTTTTATAGACAGAAAAAGTGGAGGAACTCCCACAATCCCAATTTAGATTTTGCTATATACACTATCTGAGTCCTTAGGCACTATTACTGGCCCCTGAGTGAGAATCCCAGAACATCCCCATAAAGCTTTCAGTTTACACCTTCTGCCACAAGAGAACAGCCTTTTGCTAGGAAAAAAAAAAGATAAAGATAGGTAAGAGAGGCCTGAAAAAAGGGAACCAATGCATTTAATGAAAACATAGTTAGATACAAAAGATAAAAGGAAAAGATTTGAAGCTGATAAATAATACATCTTGAGTCCCTTCCCAAAGTCTGCAATGACTATAAGTGGTTCCACTCATGAACTCGCCTGTGGTGGATGCACATTTTTATTCAGTCCATAGTAAACTTGCATAGGAAATTTTATTACACAAAACTTGGAAATGGGTAAATAAAAGTCACATATGCCAAAGAGATTGTAACAACTGCCAGAGCCACATGTACTTTCAGGCAGAATTGCCCGTTTCAGACACAGACAATCTGAGATGAGCATCTGTAGTGCCACATACAACACCCGCACCAGGAACCAGGGCAGCTTCGCCAGCCAGCCAGCCAGCCCCAGAGGCCGCCAACTTTGCAAATCACAGGAAAACTGAAAATAGTACAGGAAACCTCTGACCGAAGAAGCCACGCAAACAACAAGCCGCAAGGTCACCAGAGATAAGGTGACACAAGATAAAAAGAAAGAGAAAACCTCAAACAATTCTGTCCTCACAAATTCAAGCTTCCAAAAGCCTTGCACACGACAATCCGCCCTTGACCTAATAGAGGCCAACCCCACAATGACTTGAAAAGGAACATGTAAAATTACTTACGTGTCATAATTATCCCGAAATCCTTTTGCAAAGGGGTTGTGATCTATTTTCAGTTGTGTAATCTGGAAAAGAAAAAAAAATGCCTGTGATCTCACCTTCCATCTAGGAAGAGTAAGTATGTGTTTGAGAACCTATCACCTGCCACTTTTACAGGGCTTAAGGCCTACAACTTCATTAAATAGCAAGGTTTTCCTAACTGAAAATTTTGAGAGCACAGATGAAAAGGCAAAAAAGAGAAAGTATCACAAAAGTTTTGAAAAATGTTTAGTGACACTTAAAACTATTGTTTTCTGTTAACTCTGTGTTCTAAGTTGGTTCAAACTCACCTTTTAAAAAATGCATGTTACACTTACATAAATATCTTTTAAAAAGACTTGAATTCATCATAAAATGTTGCCTATTTTGAGTGTTTTGCCATATTTTTAAAAGTTGGTCACTTTTGAGTCACAGGCTGAAGAACTGGCGAATTGCATCTTAGAGTTGGGTTGTTTTAAAATAAAAGCACGTTCTTGGTTCTTGTTTCTTATATTTTCACTTAAGTAAACACAGATACACTGACTCTACTCCTCTCTCTCTCTCTCTTCTCTCTCTCTCTCTCTCTCTCTCTCTCTCTCTCTCTCTCTCTCTCTCTCTCTCTCCTCTCATTCCTAGTCAAATCAGCCACCAAAAACCGGTTTTTGCAAACATGTAAATACTGAAGAGGTTCAGGTGCTAGGAAACCATAGTTCTGAATAACCGTCGTTTGCACTCTACGAGTGTGTAATTTTTTCTTTCTCATCTCCCAGAACAGTAATGCTTGTTCATTTCAACCATCGATTCTTAATTTTTAAACCAAGGTAGGGGAAAACCTTTTTTTAGATGCCAAAGCTTGCAGAGATTAAAAATGCAAGGGGAGATCTGTTTTCCCTAAAGAAAGGAGGAGTTTTAAAGGGGGAAAAATAACAGATTTTATTCTGTTTTAGTTGGAGGACCAAATTAAACCTCTCAAAAGAAGAGGCCCTAGAAAGCCGAGCTACCTGACAGGTGATCAGGGTCAGCCGAGCTGGAGACACCAGGAAGCCTTTTCCCGGTTTGGGGTGTAGACCAGGCGCCCGGCGAACCGGGGTCTCGGCCTCCAGCACTCGGCGGAGCCAGCTGTGGGGAGGTCAGCGCGGCCACTCCCCAGCCCCGGCCCCGCAGCCCGCAGCCCGCTCCTTACGTCCGTGTTCTGGTAGGCGGTGACGGCGATGAACTGAGTCTCGGGGAAAGTGAAGGTCTGCACGCGGCCGGGCTGGCTGGTGTCCTCCGTGCCGTCCTCGTTCACCTCCACCACATGCAGGCGGGGCTGGTACTTGTGCAAGGACTGTAAGACCACCATCTGTCCGACGGAGAGAGAGGCGGCGCGGGCCGTGAGCGCGGGGCGAGCGGGCTGAGCCCCTGCACCGGCTCGTGCCGGGACCCGCCCCGCGCCTCGGGGGTGAGGGTCCGCTCGCCGAGCCCCGGGAACCCGAGCCCGACGCGAGCCCCAGGGCCCCCTTCCCGGGCCTTCTTGAAGGAGGAACAAAGATTTTTTTTTTTTTTCACCACCTGCAGATCTTGGGGGATTTCTTCTCAAAATCAATCAGGATTTGTACTTGGGAAGGAAGATTGGGAACTCCGGAACTGGGCCGGGCGCGGGAGGGGGCCCAAGAGAACAACTTTAGAGATCGAATATAATTTTGCAGGGTGGAAAGGTAATTTTTAAGTCTTTGATGAAGCAAACTATCAAGTTTTACGTGCTGCTTTAAACTGACAAACGGTGTGTGTGTGTGTGTGTGTGTGTGTGTGTGTGTGTGTGTGTGTGTGTGTAAGAGAGAGAGAGAGAGAGAGAGAGAGAGAGAGAGAGAGAGAGAGAGAGAGAGAGAATGGGAAATGGAGACAAGAGCTGGCGTTTGAGCCACTGACCTGGCCATTGTTGTTCGAGGCTCCTTTGTTGTTCGTTAGTTTTAATTTTCCGAAAGAGATTTCTTGGCGCATCCAGTGAGCCCCAGTGTTGGGGGAATCCGGATGCATATAGACCCGATTTCCTAGAAAAAGAAATGCGTTGTTTACTTATGCCCCCGGCACTGTCCAGTCCAGTCCCAACTACACACACGCGCGCGCGCGCACACACACACACACACACACACACACACACACACACACACCTTACTCCGCTGTGAGGCCCATTAGCTGGGATTTTTTAGGCCGTCCTTTCTCCCTATTAACTGAGGATGATTAAAATAGCTTTTGCATAATCCTCCCCCTTGTCGCCCGCTCTGTCGGTCCCCTCATCTCCTCTAAGAAGCCATTGGCCGATCGTTTTAAAAGTCGCTCGCCAGTCCACAAAGGCTTTAATTAATCATTCTCACCTAAATAAGTGTCAAGAAAACGTGTTAATTGGAAAGACTTGCCTTGCACATTGGTGTCCGCTTTGCCGCAAGGAACCCATTTGCCTCCTTGAAACCTCCAGTGATTGGGATCCGCCAAAATCACATCCACAAAAATATTGTAATGAGCCGTGGGATCGAGACCAGAAATGTTAAAACTTAAAAAAGGAAACATGCGCCTATTTAAATTAAAAGGAGGGAGAGAAACAAAGAGGGGGGAAAAAAAGAAAATAAATGTTAAGGATTAAATGCAAGAAGCGGGGCGCCAGATAGCAAAGCAAAACTTGTTCTCCAAGCATAAACGAACGGGTGTTTGCTGATCTAGAAAAGGGGTGGAGGGCGAGGAAAAGCCGCGGGCCGGAGTCGGGGCGAGCGGGTCGGCGGCCGGCACCGTCCCGGCTCCCGGGCCGCCCGCGCCCCTGGCTCCGCGGGTGGCCGCGTCCCTCCCGGCGCCCGGCGGCGGCGGCCTGGGCTCGGTTCTGCAGCCGCGAGCCGGCTCTCCGACCGCGCTCGCTCCTACGTACAGCAGGCTCCCCGCGACCATCCTCACCACTGTCCCCTTTTCCAAAACCAGCCCGCTCCGGGGCGCGCCGCGGCGCCTTCGCTCGGCTCCGACCCCGCAGCCTCCGCCGGGCGCGGTGCCTCGGGCCCCGCCTGAGCGGCCGCCGGGAGCGCGGCATTACCTGCCCTGTTTGGTGATAATCATCTCCGTTTGGTGCCGGTGGAATTTCAGCCACAGGGGCCTGTTGCACAGGTACACCTGGGCTTTGCCGGGCACCAGCCCCGGCTGCGTGGAGGAGAACTGGTAGAACGGGGCTCCTTGGTAGGAGTGGCCGTACTGCTGCGGGTAGGGGTAGCCGGCCGCGGGGTAGCCCTGCGGCGAGGAGTTGGACAGGAGGCTGTTGTAGGCTCCGTTGGTGATGACCGGGTGGTGGGCCATGTAGCGGCTGGGGCTGCCGATGGAGAAGGCCGGGTGCGCCGGTCCGTGCTGGCCCGGGTACGGGAACATGGCACCGGGAGCAGTGGCCGCGGACTGTGGCTGGCTGGACTGAGAGAGGAGGTAGCGATCTGCAGCAGAGCCATCGAAACTGTGACGAAGCTCAGAGACCCCGTCCAAGACAGGAGAGAGTTTACTTCTCTGGACGTCCCCTGGTGAGTCCTTGGAGTCAGGAAAATTGTCTGTATCTGACTGATTCGTCATCCCCCTGGTAATTTTTTTCAAAGGTGAACTTCTCTCCAGGTTGTCAGTGGTCGAGATAATGGGATGATCGTGCAAGACAAGCTCAGATCCGCCTGAATGTGGGTAGCTGCTGCTCACATTGAGAAATTTCTTGGAGAGCATTATAGAAGGAGAAAGGCAGTGTTCCAGCTGCATAGCTCTAGAACCTGCACGCTCGCCCTCCCGTCCCTGGCTTTTAAAGTCCTATTTATCATAAACTAGAAATCCACAGACCCCCTCACTAGACAGAAAGCACTTCAACCAGCAAATGCTTCTCAAAGGTTTGATTTACTTTTTTTTTTCCCTGGGAGAAGAGATTGGCCAATTGACACTATGCAGCAATCAGAAAAGGCTCACTTTTGATCTCGCTGCTTGTGCAGCCGATGAAACGGCTCCTGCCATTGGTTAGCTGCTGACAGTAATTTAATTAGATAGACATTAATTAGGATAATCACCTGGCTCCTGGTCGCGATGATCGTGGCAAATTTAAGGGGATGATTTTATTGTTGGCTGGGTGGGGGGGGGGAGGAATGTGTGTTCGTTTACGTGGGCACTGTTATATCACCTTTAAGCTTTGTGACCACTGCTTTAGGAAGATTCAAAGATGTGCAATTTACTAAACATTTCCTACCTTCCCCCCCCCTCCCCGTTAAGAGCGGAGGGGCGGAGGAGGGAATTCGATGATGCTAGGAGACTTTTCGGATCTGAATGAGCCAAATATTCAGTTGAATGTAACGATTTCAAGTGCAAAGTATACAAAGCGCGAGCCGGTGGCCTCTTCTCGCCCTGTAAAAGTTCCAGAGTCTGTCTTTTCCAGTTAATACAGAAGCACACAACACCTGGGCCAGTGCTTTGTGAGCAGGTCTTGCCTGTCCTTGGCGCCCCACCCCATCCCCCATTTCTTAAACTACATACATAAATAAATCCCTGCTGCTGAGAGCCACGGGATGAGCTGGAGGGGGGAGAAGTGGGGATGAAAAGCAGCAGCTCACCCACCCATCCACCCACCTCAGGAAGGTTCGGTTTCTCCGTGGAGCCCAGAAACAGTGACAATCTATGATCTCCTTTTTAAGTTTTGAAATAATCATAAGCTGTCGGACTGAAGTGCCTTAATGTATTTGCAGTGATGTTTACCGGATCTTTACTAAATATTTTATCAGCGAACTTGGTTGCAGATTATCTGAAGAGCATCTAGCTGGGGACAGGCACCACCATCCCTCTAGTCCCCCTGAACTTCCATCTTTCCAAGGCACTGGCTCCGCGACAGGTTCAGAAGCCTTGCCAGGGAAAGACAAGGCTGAGTCCCTCTGCACATGGGTTAGCCAGGAGTACTGATCTGGGGAGACAGAGTGGAAGTGGTGTCAGTGCAGCGATGCGTGTGCTGTGTGTGTGTGTGTGTGTGTGTGTGTGTGTGTGTGTGTGTGTGTGTGTGTGTGTAATGTTTATGTAATCTGGAGGGGAAAGAAAGAACCCATGCCAGTAATTTTAAAGAGAGGAAGAAGCTAAATAGGAATAGAGAAAAGAACCAATTTAAAGGGATGTTGGCACCAATAAATAGCACAAGGCCCAAAGCAATTCCGAGGTGCACAGAAGGGAGGTCTCCCAGAGCCTACTCTGCAGATGAGCCCAGCCATTGGCCCGAACCTGAGTCCAAGAGCAGCCGGGGCTCCACGCCCAAAGCTGCCAGTGGCCGGGCACTAGCCAGCGTGTCCTCCCGCGGCTTTCTTCCCGACTCGGAGCCGCGCGGGAACCTGGAGCTGCGCCGAAGCCCACCTCAGCCCAGCGAGGCGGCCGCCTGCAGAGCCGGCTCCCCCGAGGCAGAGGGGCGCGGGCCGCGTCTGGTGCAGCCCTCAGGGGCTCACACCTTTCTCTCCCCTGCCTCGGGAGCGGCCTGATGTCTTGTCTGAGTGGAGTCTCTCTGCCTTCCAGCTGGCGCGTCCCGCAGGGACAGCGGCGCTGGGGACATTGGGTGGGTCTTGGGCATGGGCAGAGAGGGTTAACCACGTTGGCAGCTCCACGGCCGGGCGGTCAGCGCCCAGCCCAGCCCAGCCCAGCCCAGCCCAGCCCGCGCCGCCCCCAAGCGGGCTGCGCGCCTGGCGACAGAGGGCACCAGCTGCGGCCTCCAGCAGGGCGCGGAGCTGGGCGGCGGGGCGGCCCAGGGCTGGACAGGTTGATGACCAGATGTCTCGGAATCAAGCCGAGGCAATTCTTCCCTTTGAAAGCAAAACTTCAGCTCCTGGTGAAGGCGCTTCAGAAGCAGGATTTTAGTTGGGGCGGGGGTGGGGGGTGCTGCTATGACACCTTTTGACATTTCTTTGGCCTGCCCCATTTGTCCTTCCAGGGCTGGGGCCTGACCCTTTTCTCTCTTCTGCCATGAACCTCTCTTTCCCTGAGGTTCCTGTGCCGCCTCCCACTGCACTTTCCTCAGTGGGACACAAAGCCTTTAGTGTGTGGTGAGACACCATGTGAGCCCTTTTTGAGCCTATGCCAATCCTGGCACCCTGAGCTGGCGTTTAAGAGTGCAAGTGACATGTTACCGTGTTAAAAGTATAGAAAGGGAAGCAAATGCACCTTTCTTGGAATTTTAAGGAATTGAGAGATGAATGACATACTTTGGATTAGCAGTAAGAAATGTAGTGATTTCTCAAAAGACATTCTTCAGGATCACAAATGCCTGTGACCAAATGCTTCTACTAACCAGGGCTTCTCAGAAAAAAGTGAAGGTGGGTATGAATCACACAGCCACTGTAGGTCTGGGTAGGGATTGGACCCTGAGCTGCCCCAAGACCCTGATGCTATTGGTCAAAGCAGATCACATTCTGAAGAATGAGGCTGTAGTTTTCAGTGCCCCATACTAAGTCTGAAAACAAGAGATAGATCTGTGCTAGGGGAAAGTTTAGCTTTAAGAGCTGCTTTAACCCTGTATGGTAAACTCTGTAACAGTGCACACACGCATACCTGGTACATATGCAAACACGCGCGCACACACAGAGCTGTGGCTAAACAAATCATTTCAATGTCTAATTAGGGTGAGGACATCAGGCTGTTAAAATAGTTGTACATTCCAAGACAAAAGCATTTTCTGAGCTTTCCCTCCAAGAATCCTCATTTTTTGTCAACTCTAAATTAAAAAAAAAAAAGAGTAAGTTTTCTGCTAGAAGAAGTTTTGACAAGGTTCTGAAATTCCGACTGTCTTGAGATCAAAGTGAACCAAGTGGGAGAAAGTGGTATGTGGCTGTGGGGAATCTAGACAGACCGGGTGATCAAAATAGGGCAAAAGATCCTATGTAAGCCTTGGCCACAACAAGAGTATTTTCAGTAAACTGAGTGAAGAGAAAACAAAAACAAATGAAAAACCCAGCAATATCTTTCACTCTGAATACTTAGCCCAGCCCTTAGAATATTGAGGCTTTTTACTGAAAGCATACTGTACAAAAAAAAAAAATTTAACTAGCTCTTGTCATCAATTTCTGTGAGTTATAGAACCTTATTTTTAAAGGAGGAAAATCATGTTGAAAAACCTGCAGAGCTTAGGCAAAACAAAAAATTTTAACAACTATTTTAATTTTAAATGACTAGATATAATCCTAACAACCTAAATTAATATATATTACCTGTTCTACATAAAATTTACTACAACTACAGCATAAGCAAGAAGTGCTCTAAAACCTCTTATTCCACCAAAAAAATGACACTGTGAAACCTACTGGGAATTTAAACCATTTCCACTTTCAGTTTCTGGTAACTTCATTAGGCAACCAACAGAGCCTCTTCAGATAGGACAGTAATCTGGTTAGTAATTAGCATTCCAATACTTCTAGTAGGCAGTCTAAATTAATGAAGCCCCCAAGTAAAACCTTCCTTTCATGAAGCCTTAGAAATATTTTTACCGTATTTTCACAAAGGGTGCACACACTAGAAATAAATCTTGTCTCATCTTTAGCCATACACCCTGGGGTACCCAGTGTGGTGCTACACCATGAATATCAACAGGACCAGTTAGTTACCTTTGGACAGCAGGTCAGAAGGTTAAGACTTGAGTGTGAAAAATGTGACTAGTCAAAATGTTGGTTCCTAAAACTCGGGCTTTCTAAGTTAGTTTGGGAACATAAAAAATTACTACGAATGAGCTTGTAATATCAAAGTCACTTTAGGACTTTTCTCATCTTGAAGACACACACACACACACACACACACACACACACACACACATATAATCTTCTATGGCTACCATAGATGAAACTCTAGAGTACTTTCCAACAGCCAGATTCTAGAAAGTTTCAAAACTGCTGGCAGAATGTACACTTTTAAAACATGAAAACTGTTTTAAAATTAAAATAAATTGCCCCCTTTTTCTTCTTAAATGTACTCTTTTGAAATCCTGGAAGTACAACAATAAAATGTTGAATATACAATATTAGCTTGTGAGAAATGCTTTAAATAAAATATAAACTTTTTTTCTGAGTTACTCACTAATGAAGTAGCCACTTGTGAAGTTTTGTTACTACACTGACGTTTTATGTGTTATAAGATCTTAAAATGCAAAGGGAAACATCTCAGTGTGAGATTTCTAAAGCACTGTCAAATGTTATTCTGTCAATTCCACCCAGTGCCAAAAAGACCTCAGGAGACGTGGATCGTAAAGGTATTTTATTTTGTAAGCAACAATCAAAATATATTTGTGCTACTGATTTCTTCTAATATTAAATGGGATCTTAACAAAATTTGTCCACTTTGATGTATCCTTATACAACTTGGAACTGCAAAGACCCTGACTTAAGAAACAGAAGTAATTGCACAACTGAGAACCGGAGGTGTTATAGTGTTGCAAATGATGCCAGATGTCTTATATTTAACCAAATACACCTTCAGAGGTCCCTAGATTTTGAATATTAGAAACAACAGAAGAATATACACTGAAAGTATCAGTAATAGATTTCTGTGTTGTTTTATTTAAATACAACGGTATCCAACATAGCTGCTAAGCACTGGACAATATTTGAAGTCATAAGTACATCCACATGTTCTTCCAAATGACGTTTGGGATCCTGAAACAAAGAGAGAAAAAGAGGAGAAAAGAACTGTATTACTGGTAAATTACTTAGATTTTTTTCAATACCTGGAAAAATTAGTTAAGAAACCTAAATCTACATATATTTTACAATTTAACTTCCCATATATGTTGTTATATTCTTAGAAGTTTAAAACCTGCTAAAAGGGTGTGTAGCTAATAAAATAATAGGGCATATAATGAAAGGCTGATCTACACAATCAATGTTATAAATGTACTAGAGACTTTTATAGAGGAAATATGGAATTTTATAAAGCCCACAATCATATGATTTTAAGAAAAGTGCATTTATATGTGTGCGGACATGCCTAAGTATGTGTGTGCATTCTGTCGCTCATATATTTTAAATGTCGTTTGGGGTATTGTATTTAAAGCAAACGTATTGATAGGGTAACACCTCAACATGAATGTTTACTACTTTTTCTCCATACCTTAGTAAAAATAGGAATTCTGTAAAGTTCTATTTAAGAGCAATGCTTTTTTAGATCATTCAGAAAATATTCATGGGTCAAAAGTCAGTGTAGTTGGAAATTTAAATACAATTTAGATCAATTCTAAAATGTTAAGAATATTTCATGAAGATACTTTAGACAAAATATAGAAAATTATACAGCTACAGTCCTTTAGTTTAACTAATCAAATCTATTTTTTTTAAGTAGACCAAGCTAAAACTGGGGCTTATTAATTGCATTAGAGTAAAAGAATTTAAACTGCTTAGCTTATATGTATGTTTATGGGTGAATGCAGTATTTCAGCTAAATCTGAAAGCTTTGAAATAAAGGATATATATTGTACACACAAAGAATTTTAATTTAAACATCTTTTCTTATGGATATTGTTAAAATACTTAACTTTAAGTGAATGTTCATTACTGGAATTAATTTTTAGCTGTGCTTTTCTAACTTGCAATTTCAACATGCTGATTTATTTAAATAATCTGAGATACAACATCCCACATATAATTTCAAGTGACTAGACCACAGTATTATTATTTATTTCAGAAATAAGCATTGGCGGTTTTTAAGTGACAGATACTGAGAAAGACTGGCAGGAGAAAAGGATGTTGGTTTGATTCCATCATAGACAGTTTCCTCTTTGCCACAGCAGAGGCCACATCACTGAGGTGCATACTATGTTTTTAAAAATGACTCTGATGATTATTACGCATTGTCACAGTTACGTATTTTTCAGTTTCAATTTTCTTTAGTTGTTAACTGTAAAATAAAACCTACATTAAGAAACTAAAGCCTTAGAAAGTAATTTATTCAAATAATGAATTCTATGAAATTAAGGTTGCAAATTAGTGATCTACATTTTTAAAAACGATTCTGATAGATTATTAAGCTTTGTCAATTATGTATTTTTCAGTTTCATTTTTCTTTTGTTGTGAGCTGTTAAATAAAATCTACAATAACAAAATAAAGCCTCAGAAAGTAATTTATTCAAAGTGTATTTTGTAAAGTTAAAGTTATAAATTTGTGATCTAATATTACATATTAGATTAAAATAAGGAGTGGAAAAAGACAAGGCTGATATAACATAAAAAGAGAAAATAAGACAAACTATTTCATTTTGGTTTGGGGAGGGTAGTTCTTTTTAAATAATACTATGTAAAATGTACTGAGATATTATTTTCTTATTTATGATAGATGATTAAGTCAGGCCTTTGCCCCTTCACTCTGTTAGAGCAATTGATTTTATAGTGAATTGGTAACTCATTTATCATTTATCTACATTACTTCTTGTGGCAGCTGGGTGATTCTTAGAGATTTCCCATCCAAGAATGGTCCTGGCCCAAACCTACATAGCTTGTGAGATGTGATGGGATCAGAGCATATGGTAGGATGGCTGAAAGCAAAGACAGCTTAGTGTCTTGCATCTGAAATATCAAGATTCTGCCAACATCAGCAATATGATAACCATGTTCCATGAAATAGGGAAAATGCAATCAACATTCTTTAAAAAACAGTCTAATTAATCTGTAGATTCCTTTAATTGGTTATGTACCCCCCCAATAGAGACTAAAACTTGTATTTCATCTTAGATGAATGAAAGGACAGATATTTAGAACCCTTTTCTTTCATGCAATATAACCAATAAAGTTCTAAACTGTAACATATGATAGGGATACACCCTCTATTATCTTACTTAATCTATAGTAAAAAGAATACTTGAATAATTAACTCAGCACATAATCCTAATTTCTATCAAACTGTTTTCACTAAAGATAGCATGTCATAGGTATAGATTTATGATTTATTCTTTGTAAATGACAAAAAGAATTTGACATCAAATAAATTCAGTGAACTTTAAATTGGTATCATATTTACATGACAAAGAAAAACGTAGAATGAAGAGACAGAAGAAAATCGTTAAGGCCCCAAAATAATTTAGTTTTAACTCTCTAAGAGCATGTTGTTACGTGAGTGTATAACCTATTACAGTACACCTCACCTGCTTGCCAACATTCTTTATTGCCAGCTGTTCAGGTGTCATCTTATCTTCTTCTTCTACAGCCTGTGAATGAAACACAAAGGACAAAATTTCAAATTCTAAATTTGCTTTTTCCACTGAGAAATAATCAAAAAAATAATACTGAGCATAAAGCAATCCTGCTAATCTTCAGGATAACCTCCAAGGTAATAAAACTAGAACCATCATCATTTGAAAACAGGCTTAAGATATACAGGAACAGTAACGAAAACAGCAAACAATACTACATAGTAACCATTTGGAAACCATTATTAAATTCTTTTGAGAGACTGAAGGATGGAAGTATCTGAGTTAATCTCTTAGGACACTAATTCTGTTCTATCATCTTTTCCTACTTTCAAAGTCGTTCTTGCTCAAGTTCCCATTTCTTTGTTTCCCCTTTCTTGTCAATCCAGTACCTACTGAATAGAAATTAGGATTAAAAAAGCTGTTGACTACTTTTGTTTTACTTAACAAATCACATATTAATCTCTGCACATCTTCCAATCTCTCACTACTCCATATAGAGATCATCAGTAACCATGAAGAAATAGAGTAATTTGAAGTTTTCAACATCAAAATAAATTTCTTGAATTAAAAACCAAATCAAACCAACCAAAATAACAAATTTAATCCACTTTCTAAAACTTTTAGTTAGCTTAGCTATGACCATAAGCTTTCTAGCAAAAAAATTAAAAAATTATTACGTTTAATTAGCTACCATCACTTCTTTCCTCTCTCAATAATGGCATCAACCCAAAATCTTTATCGAGAATCTTAAGCTTAAGTAATCTTCTTTTTTAACAGTTTGGGCATCTTACAGCCTGATGACAGAAGTGTGCATGAGGAGAATTCGTAGTCTTGTGGGTTTTTTTTAATAGGGTATGATAATTGGAAAACTTAGAAAACTTAATGATCACCAACCTCAAGAAATGCCACCACAGCACTTACCATAAAAATGGCTACGAAAAGGGGTGAAATCTAGTGGCAGAAAGCAGGAAACCAAAATCCCAGTGAGGGTTAGAGTTGGATACTCTAAACTTAATAATCTCACAGCTGCCAAATTTCTTCATGTGTGAACAATGAACATGTAGGAAATGCAGTCATCAGACATTTCCCATAAACTGGGAAGTTTGGCTGCATTTCACACCTTCTTAATAGTTTTGTAAACAGAGAACTTGAAAATGAGCAAAGATGGCAAGTGTCTAATTTTATAAATGGACAAACTATCTAGAGAATTTTTCCCAATGGAACCTGCCTAAAGAGAAAAGATGGTTAATAAGTATTGTATCTAAGGATTACTAAAGATACATCATTAGAAATTTTATTTATGACTCAAACCTGAAAGAAGGAAAAATAAAAATTAACAGCACTCCAAATGTAGAATCCCCTAGACAGAGAATATGTTCATTTTCAGAGTCAGATGTCACTCTATTATTTTCAGCTAGTTATGAAAGTATTTCCGAACTGAGAAATTGCTTCTACTTTTCAATGTTTTACATAAAGGAAAACAAGGACATGCATTAAGAGTTTTTCATTCTAAATTACGTTTACAAATTTTAAAATTATACTTTGACTTAAAAGCATACTAGATGAATGGAACAATTCACATAAGTTTGTACTCCATACCCATTCAGTATTAGTTGTTCTATGCACATGCCAACAACAGTACTTACTACAGTATTGGAAGGAGACAAGAGTTTTGGAATTTGGCTCAAAATACCAATCCACATAGAATATAGTTATTAGGGAGTATTTTGGATCATTGCAAATATAAAAGATGGCAGATATACAAAGATGAAGGTCAAAAAGCATTTAAAGTACTAATCTTATCCAAAAGGTTAAGAAGGATATAAAAAGCTCTAACAAATTTTAAAAATCTTTTACATCATTTAACCACTTTACCAATTAAGTTTTTCTATTCCCAATAATTAAAAGAGAGAGTTCACAAACTCTTGGAGAAGTGCAGATGGTAAAAAGTACTCCCAGCCATAGATGCCATCTGGGAAATGAGGAGCAGCTGTAGATTTAGGCATATACTAAGGTTCCAAACCCCCATGACAAAAGAGTAAGCACATCTCTTCCACTCTAAGAAAGACCACATCATCACATCAACCCCTAGATATTGTCTCCCTCTACCTAAGCTACCTGTATGTCACCTACCATCTGGGCAAAACCAGTCTGTCTTCATTTACACTTCTAATCTGGCTAGTCACCAGGAAAAATTAAGAAATGGTAGCAGCAAAAACAAATGAAATTCAGGCACAGGCAGTGTCCTCACTAGGGAACTTCTGTGTTTATGGCAACTTCTGTGATTTGGCTTCAAATTTTGCTTTTGCATTCGTGCTCTTCGGTTTACTCAACCAACAAAAAAGCACTGAAAATGTTTGTGGCTATTCACACTAGAAACGTTTTTAACAGTTTATCAACAAAGACCCCCAGATGGCTATCCCATCATGCACGGTCTGCACAGTTCTGAGAAATTCTTGGAATTTGGTCTGTTACGTGATCATAATCCCCTCAGATATACCTCCTATCTTCGGTATTTTACTAAACCCATTAATTTCACTCTTCTGTGTTGTTTTGTTTTTGTTAATGGTCAAGTTTCTCAAATTGAAAACCTATATCTCAAATTTCACCATTTTATTTACCCTTTAGCAAACATGGATTTGATTCTTGTTATTTTACTAACACTCTTTTAAACATCTCCTCCAGGCCAATTCTAATTTCTGAACACCTTTAGAATGACTCTGACACCTGTTTTCTCTTCTATTCTCTTAACCTTTGTTTTTGTTTGTTGTTTTTTGGGGGGCACTGATATATCTTTATTTACACTGTAGTAAATAATCTTTATTTACATCATAAAGTTTGGAACATCCAGTAGCTCTCAAAAAATGTTTACTGATTAATAAATGAAAGTTTTCTTTTTTTCTTTTTTCTTAAAAGTAAAATGAAAGCCGGGCGTGGTGGCGCAGGCTTGTAATCCCCGCGTTTGGGAGGCGGAGACAGGAGGATCGTGCAGGTTCGAAGCCAGCCGTGCTGGCTTAAGAGGCCCTGTTTCCAAAAATAAAAAAAGTATAAAATAGGTCTGGGAGTGTAGCCCGTAGGTAGAAGGGCTTCCAGGAACCCCAGTACCACCCCCCCCAAAAAAAAAGTAAAATGAAAAGTTTAAAAAGTAATCTTTGGTTTTGATACCATAGTTTTTATGCCACATACTTCTTTGATTAGTCTTTTGATATTTTTCCCACTGACATGTTTTATTCATTCTGTAACATGCCATGATCCCTCTTAAGCACATGCCTTCTAATATCACCAATATGGCAATTTTAAAGTAAAACAGGGCATAAACTATTAAAATAAAATATGCTAATTTTCACCAATAAGTAACCTCTGCTAGTGGATTTCAAAACAGCATATTTTACTTTTCTTGTAACTTATATTTTTATATTGCATATATAACTATACACAGTACAGAGTAGAAAATGCTTTGAAAGAAATAACTTTGTAAGACAGGAAAACAAAATTAACATGAAGCAATTTGAAAACTATCTAAAAAGGTATGAGGCTTATATATGAAGAACATTAAACCTTTTCTTACTACCATCACTAATAAAAAATCAACATACACACTTTTATAAATATCAACTTACTAAATTCTTAAAGTAGGCCAATGATGTAGTTAATCAACATTTCCCTTAAAGACATTAGGCACTATTTCCTTGTGGGAATCACATATTAATTTCAGCAATATTTCTATTACAAAAGGAATTAATTTGTCAAACCCTTCTTGCTCTGAAGGAGCTCATAATTGGGTTTTACTTGTTTGTAACTCTGTACTCTGTGTGTGGGGGGCATTTTACCCCCAAACTGCACAGCCTACCCTTTTTTAATCTTTTATTTTGAAATGAGATCTTACTAGGTTGCTGAGAGTCTAACACTGCTGAAGCTATTGTAGAGCCTGCAATCTTTCTGTTTCACCCTACCAAGTACTGGAATTACAGGCATGCACCACCACACCTATTATAAATCTCAAATTATAATGCAATATGAAATATATAAAAAAGAGTGTCCAAAAGAATGATTGGGATAGTGGTAAGTAAATGTACCTTAACTTTTCCTTGTGGATCACCCAGAGGTAAAAGAGTGAGGGTAACGATATGCAGAATTCACTAGGGGAGACACATCATGTGACACTTATGGTAACAAGGAAAGAGAAAGACCCTGAGTCTTGATGAAAATGCCACTGAAACCACACTGGTATAGGCACTGCCCTGAGGAAGTACTACGCAGAAGAGATAACACTACCCACTCTTGAACAAGGTTGTTAGCATTGCTCAATCCTGAAAAGAGACCAAAAATATTGGTAGTAGTGGGGACTGAACCTTGTGCATACCAGGCCAGATCTTTTTACAAAAAGTCTAAGAATAAGCCAGGCATGGTAGCCAATGCCTGTGATCCCAGTATTAGGGAGGCTGAGACAGGAGGATCACAAGTTTGAGGCCACCTTCAGCAACTTAGTGAGACCTTGTTTCATAAATAAATAAGTCAACAAATGGCTGATGGTGTAACTTGAAGGTAGACTGCCCAGGGTTCAATCTACAGACCCCGACCCCAAAGTATAAAAATAGAAGAGCAAAGGCAGTAGAGTGGTAGCTGCCAAAAAGGAGAACCAGAGGATGTATAAGCACACAAGTGAAGGGAAGAGATTTAGAAAGGCCAGAGGTATGAGGTCAAGGCAGGGAAGGCAGGGAGATAAGGAAAATAAAAAGAAATTAAAAACCAGTGTACCAAGAATGTAAATCAACCTCCTTTCTGAACAAGCTGCCACCAGTACCCTGCTCCACCATGTAAGGCTATGCTCTAAAGAGCACTGGAGGCAGACTTAGGAAAGGATATGACCTGGGAGGTTCAGCCTTAAGGAAGGGGCAGGAACAAGATGCCTCGATGAATAACAGTGAAGGAATAGTAAGAGAGGTGCCCTTTAGAGAACCTCATTCACTCAACAATACTGAGCATCTATCTAGCTGAATCCAAAAAGTCTACACTAGTTTTAAAACCAGAAAATTTAAAAAAAAAAGTTCACAAGCAGAGTTTATTGACATATAAATAAAGAACAAATAATATTCAATTGTTGAAATGGTGAAGATATCAACAGTAGGAGAGAGTTGAATGAAACTGAATGAGACCTGAATGAAAATGAGGAGTTGGGATGGAGCTATGGTGATAAGAGTACTTCAGGCCAGGAAGCAAGAAAGAGCATTAATTCCAAAAACTGAAAATTATTCAGTACTGCAACAATGCAACAGTGGTAAGAGATAACGCTAAAGAGGCAAGCAAGAAGAAATACAGGTTTGGACTTCATTCTAGGGCACACAGATGTCTGTCATCAAAAGCACTTCTAATGCAGGTGGTGATATGAATCAATTATTTTAAAAATTAAGATAAATTCAAAGATGCTGCCGGACATGGTGACGCAGCTTGTAATCCTAGCATTCCGGAAGCTGAGACAGGAGGATCACAGTTTGCAGCCAGCCTTAGCCACTTAGCGAGGCCCTCTGCAACTTGGTGAGACCCTGTTTCAAAATAAAGACTAAAAAATCAGGCTAGGGGTATAGCTCGGAGTCAAATGCCCCTGGGTTCTATCTCTAGTACCACAAACAAACAAACAAACAAACAAAACAAAGACATTTAGTATATCTGCAATGTTGTATAGCTATCGCTTCTATTTCAAAATGTTGCATTACCCCATATGGAAACCTAGTGAAGCTGTTATTCCCTAGTACTCCCTTGCTTATGTCCTTGGCAACTACTTACCAGCTTTCTGTCCCTATAGATTTACCTATGCTGGACATTTCATCTGAAGGGTGCTGTTTTAGTCAGCTTTTCCATCATTGTGACCAAAATATCTAATAAGCACAACTTGGACGAAGAAAGGTATATTTAAAGTTCCCAATTTCAGAGGTTTCAGAGGTCAGTCTATGATCAAAGGTGGTTTGCTTTAGGGCAGGGTGGAGAGATGAAAAATGGTGCTCAGTTCTCAGTGGTGGAAGCAGAGGAGGGGTAGAAAGGGTGAGAGGCAGATATAGTCCCCAGTGACACAAATCCAAACCATAACAGGTACCATGTAGTATGATCTTTTGTGCCTGGCACCTGTCATTTACAATGTTGCAGAGGTCTATTTATATTGTAGCATGTTTTAGTACTTTATTCCTTTTAATGACTATGTAATGGTCTATTTATTAGTCTTAGACATTTGCTATGTCTCTGCCTTTTGGCTATTATGAATAAGAACATTCACATACAAAATTTTATTTGAATATGTGTTTTCCCTTCTTTTAGGCATATGTATATATAGGAGTCGAATTGTTAAGTCATATGGTAAAGTCTATGTTAAACTTTTAAGAAACCACAAAATGAAACTGGCTTCAAACTTTCAATTCTCCTGTCTCAGCCTCCCAAATATTGGGATTACAGGTTTGCACCACTATGCCTGACTTTTTGCCCAGTTTTGAATTGGCTTGTCTTTTGTTGTTGAATTGTAAAGGTTATTGATATATTATAGATACTAGATTCATCAAACATTAAGATTTATAAATATTTCCTCATTCTGCATGTTTTTACTCTTTTTGGGGGGGCATACAACTAATTTGCATTTTCAAAAGAACACTGGAAGCTGGGCAAGTTGGCATATGCTTTTAACCCCAGTACTTGTTGGAAGGTTGAAACAGGAGTATTCTAGGTTTCAGGACAGCCTCAGCAATGTAGTAATACACTTGGCAACCTTGTTAGACCCTATTTCAAAACAAGGCTGTTGAGGGGAAGAGTAACTCAGAAGCAGAATACCCTAGGTTCAATCCCCACCCTGCCCCCATGATTTGATAACATGAAAAATTATTTTTTTTTTCTGGTACCAGAGATTGAACCCAGGAGTATTTTACCTCCAAGCTACACGCCCAGTCCTACTTTTTACTCTTTATTTTGAAAAAGGGTCTCACTGAATTGTAGAATAGCTAAAGCTAGCCTAGAACCTGCAATCCTTCTGTCTCAGCCTCCCAAATACAGGGATTACAAGTGTGTGCCACCACACCAGGCTCTAAAAAATGGGTCTGAGTGAGAAAGACTAAATAAGCATGAAAACCAATTAGGAGACAAGGCAGTGCAAGGTAGAAGCGGATTAGCTCAAGGGTTAGTATGGTTAGAATAATGACTTGCTGACTAATCTGATGTGGGAAAAACAGGAAGCAGTCAAGAATGGTAACAGAATTGGCTATAACCATCATTTCACTAGACATTCATCATGGACTAGATGCTTCACATATATTCTTTATAATCCTTAAAGCAATCTCATTTTTGAAATAAGGAAACAGGGTTCAGAAAGGCTGACTTGCCTCTAGCCAAGCAGGCAACAAGCAATGAAACCATGGTTGCTAAACAGAGACCTCAGAGTAATTTGTGCATAAATTAGAAAAACCCATTATTTTTAAGCATCCTGAATAACAACAACAACAACAACAACAACAACAATATTAATGCCAAGTTCAAGATTTATCAGGTAGCACTGATAAAACATATTCTTTCTAAAAAAATTTTTTTGGGGGCTCAGTGGTAAAGCATTTGCTTAGCATGTGTGAGGCCCTGGTTTCAATCCCCAGTATGACACAAAGAATAATATAATCTTACAAGGAATTCAATTTTAAAATGTAATGACATTAAACAGAGATGTAAAAAATAAGGATCATATAAGTATGTAAGTATGTACAGTCATGTTTGTGTGTATATTGCAGAAAATATGATTCATCTTTTTGAGAAAAATTTTATGGCAGTCTGCTACTTATTCAATATGTATCCTCTTCTTTGTTAACAACATAACCCTGATTTTACTAAAGGTCTCAGTGCTCCTAGCAAAATGATTATGTTACACAGACTTTCTTGCTGCTGGATGTGTCTGTCTGACCAAGTCCTGCCAATAGCAGATAATCTGAAATGCAGGGTGGACTTAGGGAAAGAATTCTGAAATGAGATGAACCTATCCCTCCTTTTGTCTTTCCTTCTCTTCCAGTTGGGTCAAAAGTTAAGGATTTTTAGTTTTGAGTGGTCTTGGGTATTAAAAGCAGGATCTCATGTAAGATAAGGCAAGTGCTCTACCACTTAGCAACAGCCCCAGCCCCAGCTCCAGTTCTGTCATAGATGGGAAGGCTAAAGTTCTGGCCATGAATCAAGAGGTGACATAAAGGATGGAAGGCAAAGTGGAAAGTGGAGCAGAAAAGAAACCTGGGTTTCCAATGACTTTGAAACTTTATAATAGCTTTTAAGTACAATATAGATATACCCGCCCTTCTTAATGTAGTGAAAATCAAACCCAGGGCTTTGCACATGCTGGGCAAGTGCTCTACCACTGAGCTTCAGCCCACATCCTCTTCCCCTTCTTCCTGTGCTAGGGGTTGAATCCCAGTATTCTTTGAAATAGGTCTAAGTTGTTGAGGGTCTTGAGAAATTGCTGAAGTTGTCCTTGAACCTACAACCCTCCTGTTTCAGTCTCCCAAGTTCTGGGATTATAGGCAAGCAATTTCTTGAATTTCTATGTGTGATTGCAAACATATCCTGTCATATTCAAATAATGATGAAAATGATGATCTGGCCTATTTCTCCCAATATTTATATTTTCTTTTGCTTTCCTTACCTTATTATACTAGAGCAAAACAAGATGTTCAAACCACATGTGATCATATATTTACATACTTTATATGTAATCATAAAAGGAATATCCTGAATTTCCATCAAGTTACTAAGTAGGTCAATATATCCCATTTGAAAAGTAAACTGTTGCATCTCAGAATTTATAAAACTGCATGCTTAAAAAAAAGCACATTTTTTTTTTACCTATGCTGTGTGTGTGTGTGTGTGTGTGTGTGTGTGTTGCTGTAACCCAGAGGCTTTCTCAGACTCCCAAGTACTGGGATTACAAGCATGCACTGCCACACCCAGCTACGTATGATATTCTTTATGGGTATGTGTGGCACTGGGGACTGAAATCAGGGTTTTGCCCATGCTAGGCAAGCGCTCTACCACTGAATTACATTTCCAGCCCTTAAAATATTTTTTTATTTTTAATTTTTGAGACAGGATCTTGCTAACTTGCTGAGGCTGGCCTTAAACTGTAACCTTACTATCTCAGTAGCTGAGATTAGAAGAGTGCACTACCACTACTACTCTTAAAATGCACTTTTTGCAATTCATTTTTTAACCTACATTCATTTACAAATAATATATTCAAATATTAACAAAATCTAAAAATTGCAGGTACATCTTGGCATGAATAAATTAGGAGGTTTGAATTAAGAGTTATGAGTGTTGTAGTTCGGTAATTAGAAAAATTATATGAGTAATACTTAAGCAGAATTTCTGTGTGGAATTTATACTTGAAATTGAAAACTTGGAACACAGGAATTTAATTATTTTCTAACCTTTCACTTTAGGATCTAACTAGCATCTAACGGTAATTACCTTAGTTTAAAACACCAACCAATTAAAAAGAATACTATGAAGAATTGGTAGCATAGGCCTTTCATTTTATATTTTAAGTGTTACTAAAAAAATCCACTGTATTTCTTTCAATCATAGAGGGAATTACATTCCCAAATTTGGACTCTTTCATATCACAGCTTACACATTGTTTTCATTTTTTAACCAAACCTTACAAGTTCTTGAGTACTACAGAGATTTTTTAAAACTGTAAAATAGGAAAAACTTCTGTGGATGGGCAGCAGTAACCATAAATAGGTTATTTCCTGGCAGTGGTACCAATACGAATTTACTTAAATGTATATGTTACAGAGAAATAAAAACCATTTCTACAGTCTGCTGAATAATAACTTGTCATAACTTTCATATTTATAAAAGGTTAATTATCTCAAATTATAAACTACTCTTTCTTTTTCTACCTCCATAGCATAAACACAATACTGGAAAGATTAAAAAAAAAAGTTACCTATAATACAGCATCAGTGTGGATTTCTGGTTGAATATATATAAAATAAAGGACAAGCTCTTTAAAAGCCAAACTTAATTTTGCTGGAACTTAGTTTATATAAGCTAAGCCCATTGACTTTATTCCAAAACTCAATTCTCTCATAAAACATCTCCCAAAAATTCCCTCAAAAGACTTTGCAAAGCTGGGCATGGTGGTGCACACCTGTAATCAATCACAGAACTTAGGAGGCTGAGACAGGAGGATTGCAGGTTCAATGATAGTATCAACCTAGTGAGACCATTTTAAGACAAAAAATAATAAAAGGGTAGGAGTGTAGCTCACAAGTAGAATGCCTCTGGGATCAATCCCTAAAACCACACAAAGAGAGGGGAGGGGGTAAGGGGGAGGGAGAGAAAGGAGGAGAGGGAGAAGAGAGAGAAAAAGGCTTAAGCAAATTTCTACACTATCTCTTAGACAGTATTTTTTGGGAAGAAGTGTTTAATTTAAAAAGGAAAATGTTACTTTATGCAGTAACAATCACTATCATTCTTAAACTATGACCCTGAAACCTTAAAGTCCAGCCCTTACTATTAATTTTTAGTCCCACATTCTGCTTGCTTAAAAATGAACTTTTGTACCTTTCCTCACTCCTACCTAAACTTAAAATGTTAATGTTACCAATCTACTTCTTTTTCTTTCTTTATTTTGAAATGGGGTCTCACTAGGTTGATGAGTCTCACTAACCACTTTGCAGCTACCAACGTACTTCTAGTCACCTAGGAAGGAAATCTTGAATTCATCTTCAATTCTTTCCTTCTTCTTTACTGCATCTATCCAACAAGAGCCATACTTTACTTCTTTGTCTACTGATGCCTCCATGCTCACTGCCACTATGCTAATACAGATGCGTTTTACCTTTTGTTTGGCTAATAGTAAACTCTTATATGAGACTCTATTGTTCAAATCTCCTCTTACAGGATTTCTTCTATACCACCATAAAATTATGCTTCTAAGACTAGGTTCTAGGCATAATATGTCTCTGATCAAACATTCTTATCCTGATATCCTAAATTCTGTTACTTGACTTCAAGAACTTTAAAAAAAATTTCCCCCCACTATTCCCCCTTAAATATGCACTCAAGCCAAGAATACAGTTCCCTAAACATTTCCTGTGCCTTTTCTTATTTCTCTCAACATCTCCCCAATCCTTCCCACCATCTGCATCAAGACTCTGGTTAGCCACAATTCTTTCTACTTCTGAGTTCAATGTTTTTAGAAATCTCATAGAAATGAGAGGATGCGATATTCATCCTTCTGTGCTTGGCTACTTATCATGTATTTCAGGTTCACCTGTGTTGTTAAAATTGGCAGGGTTTCCTTTTGTTTAAAAGGCTGAATAATTTTCCACTGTGTGTGTTTGTGTGTATACACTATATTTTACCCATTTATCTCAGTTGGACACTTAAATTGATTCCATATTTTGGTTATTGTGAATATTGCTCCAATGAGCATTGAAGTGTAAATATCTCTTTGACATACTGATTTAATTTCCTTTGGATATATCCCTAGTAGTGGGATTGTGGAATATGTTCTATGCCTTTTCTATCTTGAATTTTTATCCATATTTATTTTGCCTCAATTGACATTCCTCCACGTGTCCAAATCTTACCATCCTTTAGGGCCTAATGTTGTTCTCTAATAAAGTCACTTGGGATAGTAAACCAAGTGCAAGTCAGAGCCTCTAAAATCCTAGAAGACGTCACATGAATTTTTCTATGGCAGTTTCTTCAGGACCCAATCAATCTCATTGGGCATGGTGGCACATGTCTATAATCTCAGGACTGAGACAAGAGTATCACAGGTTCAAGGCACCCTTAGCAAGTTAGTAAGAACCTGTTTCTTAAAAAAAAAAAAAGGCCAGAGGAGTAGCAATGGGTTTTTAATCCCTGATACCAAGAAATAAATCAGTATATCAATCTCTTGGATATCTTTGTTAAAATATCCATTCGAGAATATGTATTTTTATTAAGATCCTAGAAGATGCTGATACAGCTGGTCTGTGAATAATTTGAATACTAAGGTATTATAGAAGAGACCAATTTTTGCCTCATGCTCTGGGTACTTACTATAAATTTGTCTTACTGAGCCTGTTTTCCAATACATAAAGTAAGGAACTCAATTTTCCACTGCAGCCTTGTACAGAAGAGTACAGAAGATGTTCAATAATATCTGTAAATATAACACTGTATAATGCATAAGTGTGTTTTTAAAACTGTAGGTATGATACATATGAATTTAAGGGAAACAGAATAATATGGAGTCCAGTGAGAAATAAGAGAAGGTATCACATGTAATAAGAGTAAATACTGTTTCATTATGTTCCTGTTAAAATTATATGTACACATTTACATTTATATCTACTGGGTCAAGATGTAAAATCTTTTCTTCTTTTTGAAGATCTGGGGATGGAACCCAGGGGCATTTGACCTCCGAGCTATACCCCCTGCCCTATTTTATTTTTTATTTTTGAAACAGGGTCTCACTAAGTTGCAGAGGGCCTCACTAAGTAGCTGAGGTTGTCCGTGAACTGCGATCCTCTGGTCTCAGCCTCCCGAATGCTGGGATTACAAGCATGCACCAACCACGCCCGGCTTTCAAGATGTAAACTCTTATATTTTATTTAGTTTTGGTCTAAAAAGTTGAAAAATACATTTTGAGTTGAACTGTGATTCTAAATGATATGATAGAAATTAAGCTGTATATCTTGCTTTTTCCCGTATCTCTGATGCCTGGCACATAGTAATTCTTCAACAAAAACTTACTAAATGGATTCTTTACTAAATGGAAACTAGTAAAATTTATAGAATAAATTATATGCTGCAAGCATTAATGGTTGTTGTTCTCTACATCCTCTTGTTTTCTGTCCCTTCCCAGAAAAACTGACTACTTAAAAATATTTCAAACATGGAATGATATTACATGCTGCATACCAGGGGTTGGCAAACTTGAGCTACACTCCCTGACCTCTTTTATATTTTATTTGGAAACAAGTTCTCACTCAGTTGCTGAGAGTCTCACTAAATAGCTGAGGCTGGCTTTGAATTTGTGTGATCCTTCTTCTCAGCCTCCCAAGCCCTGGGATTACAAGTGTGCGCCACCACACCGGGCTCTCAGATGCTCAGTTAAATGGATCACAGCCACTTAATTTGTTTATATATTGTCTTATATTGTCTACAGTTGCCTTTTTTTTTTTAAAATAAAACAGGCCTATTTTAACTATATTTATATAATTGTTTGACATCTAATTATATACATTCCAAAAATATTTCAAAAACAAATGCTAGAATTAACTTTTACCTTATTGTAATTCTTGGCTAATTCCAACATCTCTTTTACCACTGATTCATTGTGTTTACAATGTTCACTGTAGTCCTCAAGTGTCAAGCCTTCCATCCAACTCTTCTTATGCAAATTTAACAACATCTAAAAAAAAGAAAAGAAAAAGTAATTATTTTCCTGCCTGAAGGATATCACTTCACATATCTTGAGAAAAAGAAAATTGACAAAAACTTTTGGAATTAATGAATTAATCTTATTAATTCAAGTTAATCCCAATGAAAATCCTCCTAAATTTATATTAATATAATCTAAGGACTGTTCCCTACCCATGGCTTGTGCTCTTACTGTCCTTTCTAGAAGGCCATTTTCATCTTTGCATGACTCACCTTCTTCTCTTCCTTAGAGAGATAGATTCCTTCCCTAATCACAATCTCTAAAATAGCTACCCCATAATGTCAGAAACAAAAATCTATCTTCCTTGAGCCTGCTACTTTATTTTTTATAATGTTTAAGAACTCATTTAATTTGTTTACTCATCAGAGTCTAGACTCATACAGTATCTAAAATTAAAAAAATAAGTATCTACTGAATGATTGGATGGATGGAACTCTTAGGTTAAGTAAGATTGCTAATTTTTCATTTGGTTAGTTTTTCAAATGCTGAGACAAGGAAGTAAAATGTCCTACATATTAGGTAACTTTGTGTCAATCAATCTAAGTCTCAGCTTATACACTGATGAATTGAGAGCTTGTATTAAATTTTTTAATTAAGTAATTTCAAAGATTCTTTAAAATTTTAATACTCTATAATTATTATTGGAAGTTCATAAGTTTTCAAAGTTAACATTGTTAAGATTGTCTTCAATCTTATTCTACAAATTTTCTTCAGTTGAAGATGTTTGTTAAAGAAATTTTTTTTTTCCTTTTGATGAGTGCAAAATTACAAAATATGCGGGGGGCAGATGGCTACAGGAGGTTGTTGTTCTGACATTAGAGTACTTTAGGGGCTTGGAGTATAGCTCAGTGGTAGAGCACCTGCTAGCATATCCAAGGTCCTAGGTTTGATCCCTAGCACCACAAGCACACACACAAAAGAATCACTGTTACCTTAAATGAGATGGGTTTAGTTTAAAAAAAAAAACCTACTTGTTTATAGGTTTGCAGCTATTTGTAGTAAAGTTTACAGTTTATCTTATGCTGGAAAATTCTGAAACGTAAGGTGTATGACAAAATTACCTTGAAGTATTTCAACATCACACCCAAGTATTTTCCTATGGTTCCAGGGGCAACAATAGTACATAAAAAATCTGAAAGAATCCTGCACAGCTAACTCCAATTTATTTTATTGCTTTCTATCTTCTTTACTGATATTCTTTTAGAAAATAGATACTTACAAAATTTTGGTATACTTGCAACTACCTGTGCCATAAAGTAAAAAAAAAAAAAAAAAAAAAAAAAATTTTTACTCTTTCCCAGAGAGAAGTATAAAACACTAATTAAAGCTTCCTATGGAGCAGAAGGATATCCCTCCCATGCCTAGCTAGGTAAGGATTTCATTGAGACTCTCAAGTTAAGTATACATGTCAGCTGGATAAGAATAAAGGCAGAGCTTTTCGTACCAAGAGAGTAGATTAATAACAATAGCAGTAATAAAATGTATTTATATGCTAAAAAATAATTATGTAATTAGCTAGATATCAGATTGAAAAAATATTATGAATTTTTCACTTTGAACCTGAGTAGTGCTCAGGCTACAACCATTTCATACATTAAAAATAATTCTTGAAAATGTTGATCGAGCTACCAGGTAAGCTACCATATCAAAAGAAAACTTTGGGACATGAACAAGCAGTTGGAAGGCAGTTTTATAAGGTCCTCTCTAGCCAAAAGGGAAATAGTCCCCTATTCTCCTCATGTATCAAGTACATGCTCAAATACCTGGCCTCTTCAGGTTTTTATAGGTGGCTTTGAGGCTTATAAAACTTTTTTAAAATATAAAAATATAATTTTTCTTTAAAAAAATGTAATATAGTATACCCTGCTGCCAACATAGAAATGAAATGGAGGCGATCTGCTTGAAAGAGGGGGTAGGTGTGGAGAACCCTATACCAACCCCCCCCAACAAGTACCTTTGTAAGAACAGCTTCAACTAGAAAGAATGATCTTGTTTGCTACTTAATAGTTATGATGTAAGGACTTTATTGTAAATTCAGTGTTCTTAAAATTTTTTATTTTACTCTTTCCCAGAGAGAAGTATAAAACACTAATTTAACACATGACTGGTTATAATAGTAAAAAGGGAAAAAGTGGTTCAGATTATAATTTTAAAAATCAATAAGCAGAGTTAAATATCTGGCCATACTAGAGAAAACTATACTAGAGAAAATACTATACTAGAAATAATTCTAAAAGAAAAAAATTAACAGAAAATACAAGTCTACTAAAATGCTAGGTGTTTTAAAAATTTTATCTGAATCAAAAGTTTCTTTTATTATATATATTTATAATTTTATTGGTGCATTATAGAGACACTGGAGGGACTTCAGACAGCAAAGGAGAAACTCCAGTGGAGCCAGGGAGGTGATCTAGAAGGCAGTGGGGTGAGAAGAATCAATGATACTATGTATTTTTTTAAAAAAGTAATCAAATTTAAAAATTGCCTGATATAAAAAGGAATAAGAATCTAAGATTGTCTAAAATATTTTAAAACCTTATTTTCCTTTTTACTCCCCTTAACTGCCTATAAAATGGTATGTTTTTAAAACGTACTACAAAATTAATTTATTCTGATCAAATTTGAAAAATCATATTCTTAGCAACTGAATTATAAAAGTTCATTTTACTGGAGATGACAAAACAATCGGAAAAACCACAGAACTGTGATAAATATTTCAATAATTTATCCTCTATCAAAACTACATGCTTGATTTATTTCCTGTTTTCACTCTAAGTTTTCTACCTACCAATAAGGGAAAATAAGTCTTTCAATAATATATTCCTTCATTTTATGATATAATTCATTAAGCGTGAAAAAATGTTTGGAAACAAGAAAGGACAATTTTTATTTAAATCGTATACCAGGTAATAGTCTAAATTGTTTTAAAAAAGTTTTTCCTCTTTAAAGATAAAAATTTAAACTTACCTTCTGCTCCAGTTCATTTTTCCGATAGTTAATAGTGATGGAATAATAATGTCTGTTTAGTCCATGAATTAAAGCCTACATAAATGATTTTAAAAAGGATAAATTAATACTTTTCGTCTAATACAAATATTTGAATTGCTAACATATCCTGCACAAAATACTTTTCCATTTTCTACAAAGGGCATTTTAGCCTAAGTTAAGATGAACTTAAATTGGACATGGTGGTGCACGCTTGTGATCCCAGTACTTAGGAGGCTGAGACAAGAGGATCACATTCACGGCCAGCCTCAGCTACTTAGTGAGGCCCTCCAAAACTTAGTGAGAGCCTGTTTCAAAATAAAGAATAAAAAATAGGGCTAGAGGTTCAATCCCCAGAACTGTAAACACACAAAAAGATTAATTTAAAACAGTTTTCTCAGCTGGGTGTGGTGGTGCATGCTTGTAATCCCAGCATTCGGGGGGCTGAGATAGGAGGATCACGGTTCGCGGACAGCTTCAGCTACTTAGTGAGGCAGACAGCCTCAGCTACTTAGTGAGGCCCTTCACAACTCAGTGAGACCCTGTTTCAAAATAAAGAATAAACTCAAAGTATTTTTTATATCCATAACTACTCTACTAACAACAAGAGTCCTAGTAGTTAACTCTCTCTCATTCATAGCAAGTTATTACTTTATCATACTTAAAGTCCTTCTCAACCTAACATATCCTCCACCTAATCTGACTCCTTTACCCATCACCCCAGCTCCTCCCACATCACCCACTTTCAACACTGGAAAGGCTCTGCTGACTGGCCGATACTCCTAAACTCCTAATATTAAGATTTGACTAAACACATTACTCACGAACGATGGGTAGAAATCAGAAAAACAGGACAGAGAACACTATAAATATGAGAACCAGGAGTTATGAAGAGACAGCAGAAATCACGAATACTGACCTACTAGAAATGCAAGAAGGGGAGTTCAGAATCTTGTTGTTCAATATGATGAAAGGTTTTAAAACAAGTATAGAGGAGGTTAAAGGTGAAATAGAAACACTAAAAAAGAATCAGAAAGAGGTCTGGAATGAAATGAAAGAAGCAATAAGTGAAATGAAGACAGCAATAGAAAGAAACTCTGGAAGATTAGATGAAATGGAAAACAGAATATCAATATTAGAAGACAGTACATCCCAAACCGAAAACACAGTCAGCGATATACAGAAATCTTTACAGCAACAAAACCTAAACATCCAGCAATTATGGGATAATATGAAGCGCCCTAATTTACGGATAATAGGCATTGAGGAAGGGATAGAGGTACAGACCAAGGGCATATGTAATATCTTCAAGGAAATAATCTCAGAGAATTTTCCAAATATGGAAAGAGACTTGAATCTTCAAGTACAGGAGGCATACAGAACTCCACTGAGACAGGACCAAAGAAAAACCACTCCACGCCACATAATAACCAAATTGACCAGCATAGAGGCCAAGGAAGGAATCTTAAAAGCAGTGAGAACAAAAGGACAGGTGACATATAGAGGCAAAACAATAAGAATCACCCCAGACTATACAACCCAGGTCAGGAATGCTAGGAGAGACTGGTATGACGTGATTCAGACCCTGGAAGAACATAACTTCCAGCCCAAATTAATCTACCCAGCAAAACTACTATTCAAGATCAATGGGGAAGTCAAAGTCTTTCAGGATAAACAGAATCTCAAAAAATTCATGAATTCAAAGCCAACACTAGAGAAAATTCTTAAAGAAATAAATCATAAGGAAGAAAAAAGAAGCAGACTCCAGAATCAGAGAAGCGAGGAAGTTAATAAGTGGGCCATTTAAGTAAAGAAGAAAGATCACAACACCCAAGAGTAGACAGAACACAAAATGGCAGAAAACAAAAAGCATATTTCAATAATATCACTTAATGTCAAAGGACTTAACTCACCAATCAAAAGACATAGACTGGCAATGTGGATTAGGAAACATAATCCAAACATATGCTGTCTGCAAGAAACTCACCTCACAGCCAAAGACATTCACAGGTTGAAGGTGAAAGGATGGAAAAAGATATACCATGCCACCAGTGACCGAAAAAGAGCAGGGGTAGCAACCCTGATATCCAACAAAACAGACTTTAAAATAAAACACATCAAAAGAGACAAATCAGGGCACTTCCTTTTATTAAAAGGAACAATACACCAAGAAGATATAATGATAGTAAATATTTATGCCCCAAATGTGGGTGCAACCACATTCGTAAAACAAACCCTTCTGGACATAAGATCCCAAGTAGACCCAAATACAATAATTCTGGGAGACTTTAATACGCCTCTCACACCACTGGATCGATCTTCGAGGCAAAAGATGAGTAAAGATGCTTTAGAACTAAAGGAAACCATAAACCAAATGGACCTAATAGACGTTTTCAGAGTATTTCAACCAGGAACTACAGAATACACTTTCTTCTCAGCAGCCCATGGAACCTTCTCCAAAATAGATCACATCCTGGGACACAAAGAAAATACCAGCAAATTCAAAAAATGTAATATAATCCCATGCATCTTTTCAGACCACAATGGAATAAAAGTAGAAATCAACAACAGGAAACTCGAAAGAAAGTATTCAAATTCATGGAGAATGAATGATACACTACTAAATGACGAATGGGTAAGAGCAGAAATTAGGGAAGAAATAAAGAAATTTATGGAAACAAACGAAAACAGAGACACAACCCACCAAAACCTATGGGACACCATGAAGGCAGTACTAAGAGGAAAGTTTATCGCATTGAGTGCCCACATAAAAAGGATGGAGAACCACCAAGTAAAGAACCTAATGAAACAACTCAAGGATCTAGAAATTCTGCAACAATCCATTCCCAAAGCCAGCAGAAGACGAGAAATCATCAAAATTAGAGCAGAAATAAATGAAATAGAGAACAAAAAAACAATTCAAAGAATCAATAAAACAAAAAGTTGGTTCTTTGAAAAGATTAATAGAATTGATAAACCCCTGGCCAACCTAACCAAAAGAAAAAGAGAATCAACTCAAATTACCAAAATTAGAAATGAAAAAGGAGATATCACCACTGATAGTGAAGAAATTCAAAACATTATCAGAAACTACTTTAAAAATTTATACTCCAATAGATTTGAAAACCTGGATGAAATTGACAGATTTCTAAACACAGTTAACCTTCCTACACTCAACCAAGAGGACATAGCAAGCCTAAACCAACCAATAACAACCAAAGAAATAGAAACGGCAATAAAAATTCTTCCACCAAAGAAAAGCCCAGGCCCAGATGGGTTCCCAGCTGAATTCTACAAAACCTTCAGTGAACAACTAATACCAATACTTCATAACACGTTCCGGGAAATTGAAAGAGATGGAAATCTTCCAAATTCCTTCTATGAGGCCAGTATCACATTAATCCCCAAACCAAATAAAGATACCTCAAGAAAGGAAAACTACAGACCAATATCCTTAATGAACATAGATGCAAAAATTCTAAACAAAATACTAGCTATACGCATTCAAAACTATATCAAGAGAATAATTCATCACGACCAAGTCGGTTTCATCCCAGAAAAACAAGGCTGGTTCAACATACGCAAATCAATACATGTTATTCACCACATAAATAGAACCAAGAACAAAAACCACATCATCATAGCAATAGATGCTGAAAAAGCATTCGACAAAATCCAACACCCATTTATGTTAAAAACACTGCAAAAAATTGGGATAGAAGGAAAGTACTTCAACATCATCAAGGCAATATACTGCAAACCCAAAGCCAACATTATATTGAATGGGGAAAAACTGCAAGAATTTCCGCTACAGTCAGGAACAAGACAAGGATGCCCACTTTCACCTCTCCTTTTCAATATAGTCCTTGAGACTCTTGCTGCAGCAATCAGACAAGAGAAGGAAATCAAAGGAATCCACATAGGAAGAGAGGAAGTGAAATTATCCTTATTCGCAGATGACATGATCCTTTACCTGGAAGACCCAAAGAACTCAACCAAAAGACTTCTGGAGCTGATCGACAAATTCGGCAAAGTCGCAGGTTACAAAATCAACCTAAAGAAATCAGTGGCCTTTCTTTATGCCAACAACGAATCCACAATGAAGGAAACAAAAACAACAATTCCATTCACTATAACCTCAAAACCAATAAAATACCTAGGAATAAACCTAACCCAAGATGTAAAAGACCTCTACAACAAAAACTATAAAACATTAAAAAAAGAAATAGAAGAAGACCTTGGAAGATGGAAAGATCTCCCGTGCTCATGGATAGGCAGAATAAATATCATCAAAATGGCCATTCTGCCAAAACTGATCTATAGGTTCAATGCAATTCCCATTAAAATACCAGTGACATTCTTCAGAGACCTAGAAAAATCAATCATGAACTTCATATGGAGAAAGAAAAGACCTAGAATAGCCAAAGCAATTCTCAATAACAAGAAACACGCAGGAGGCATTACAATCCCAGACTTCAAACTATACTATAGAGCAATAGTAGTAAAAACAGCATGGTACTGGCACAAAAACAGATATACTGACCAGTGGATTAGAATAGAAGATACAGAAACAAACCCACACATCTTTAGTCAATTAATCTTTGACAAAGGGGCCAAACACATACGCTGGAGAAAAGACAGCCTTTTCAACAAGTGGTGCTGGGAGAACTGGCTAGCCATTTGTAAAAAGATGAAGCTAAACCCCTATATCTCACCTAACACAGGAATCAACTCAAGATGGATCAAAGACTTAGAAATTAGACCTGAGACGGTGAAGTTAGTAGAGGAGAACATAGGTTCAACACTACAACATATTGGCACAGGCAGTAACTTTCTCAACAAAACCTCCAAAGCTCAGGAAATTAAAGCAAGAATAAACAAGTGGGATAACATTAAACTAAAAAGTTTCTTCTCATCAAAGGAAACTATCAATAACCTAAAGAGGAAGCCTACAGAATGGGAAAGGATCTTTACCAGCCACCATTCTGATAGGGGGCTAATATCCAGAGTATACAAAGAGCTCAAAAGGCTCTACACCAACAAAACAAACAACCCAATCAAGAAATGGGCAAATGAACTAAATAGACACTTCACAAAAGAAGAGATACAAAGGGCTAATAGATACATGAAAAGATGTTCTTCATCACTGGCCATCAGGGAGATGCAAATCAAAACTACACTGAGATTCCATCTAACCCCAGTGAGAGTAGCAAGCATAAAGAAATCAAACAACAACAAATGCTGGCGAGGATGTGGGGAAAGAGGAACTCTTTTACACTGTTGGTGGGAGTGCAAACTAGTTCAGCCACTATGGAGATCTGTGTGGAGATTCCTAAGAAAGGTGGGAATAGATCCACCATATGATCCAGCTATACCACTCCTGGGTATCTTTCCAAAAGGGTTGAATTCAGAGAAATACAGCAACATATGCATACCTATGTTCATAGCAGCACAATTTGTAATAGCCAAAATATGGATCCAACCCAGATCACCATCAACAGATGAATGGATAGCAAAACTGTGGGAAATACACACAATGGAATTCTATTCAGCCATAAAGAAGAACAAAATTTTATCATTTGCAAGAAGATGGAAAGCCCTGGAAAGCATCATGTTAAGTGAGATCAGCCAAGCACAGAAGGAGAAGATACACATGTTTCCTCTAATATGCCCAAACTAGAAAACACAAAGGATACCAGTAGGACCCCAGATATTAGAGGGGAAATACTAGCTAAGTTTTAATGGAAAGATAGGAGAGGAGAAAGGCCGATCTTGATTAAGGAGCATCTTCACCTGAACATGTGTAAAATTATGAATAAGACATGGTTAACCTGGCCAACCATTGGTGGGGGGGGGAGAAAACGGGGGCGGGGGGAGAGGGCACCAAATATATAAAGATAATTAAAAAAAAAAAAAACAATAAGTGGAAGGGATAGAGTTCTATTCTACACATACACACATCTTTATTTTCTTCTGGGAAAATAAAGTTCTAAACTGCTATGGTAGTAATATGAAAAATACTAAACCAATTACCCTTGACCTTAATTAAAGAAAAATGTTTCTAGCTTCCCATTTTATATTTTTCACTTGAAACTGTAAAGTAGTTTTCTTGAAATTCATTTAGTTGTTCTTACAGAAGATTGGCATTAAACCCATAGATTAAAATCATTTACTAGCAGGGCATGGTGGTACAGACCTATAATCCTAGTACTTAGGCAGCTGAGACAGGAGAATTGCAGGTTCAGCCCAACCTCAGCAATTTAAGGAGAACCTCAGTAACTAAGGGGATGGGAGGGGAAAGAAAGGAAATTCTCTTCTGTTCATAATGTACACTAACAAATATATAAAAATCAATCGCTAAGCCAAACATGAGAAGGAGGGAGGGGGAGGAATGTTGTGGAATTGGGTGAGGACTAACTGCGTGATGTGTGTATGTATGCCTCCACCATCTTGTAATTCATTAAGATGTATGACTACAGTGCACCAAATAAGAGGACTGGGCATGTAGCTCAGAGGTAGAACATACCTCAAACCCAAGTAAAACACACACACACACACACACACACACACTTTACTAAAAAATTATCAGAATAGCCAAGCGTGGTGGCGCACCCTTGTAATCCCCACGCTTGGGAGGCAGAGAAAGGAGGATCACACAGGTTCGAAGCCAGCCGGGCTGGCTTAAGAGACCTTGTTTCCAAAAATAAAATAGGTCTGGGAGTATAGCCCAGAGGTAGAAGAGCTTCCAGGAACCCCAGTACCACCCCCAAAAAAATTATCAGAATATCTGACTCTAATTTATTAAAATTTTAAATTGGTAGCACATTTAAGTTACATGGAAAATATTATAATTGCTAATATTGGGATTTATTTTAAAATGAATTCAGTTAGGCTGGTGCCGGGGCCAGCGGCCAGCATCGGAGCCTTCCATGAGGCAGGGCTGCTATTGAGGCCTCCGAGGCCGGGATCGGATCCTGCCGAGGGGTTAGGCCGGTGCTGGGGCCAACAAGGCCAGCATGGAGTCTTCTGCGAGGCAAGGCCGGTGCTGGGGTCTCAGAGGATAGGACCAGAGCCTGCCGAGGGGTTAGGCCGGGGCTAATGAGGCCGGGATCAGAGCCTTCCGTGAGGCAAGGCCGCTGCTTGAGCCAGCAAGGTCTGGATCAGTCCACCGGGTAGCCAGGCTACAACTGGAGCCATCAAGAGTGGGATTGGTATTTTCAACACAGCATGCACAGAGAAATATTGCAGAAAATTAAAACCAGATGCCTCCCCTAATCAGCAATAACTAGGAGGAAAGGGGCAACAGGAAGAGGTTGAGCTATAGAAAGGGCCCTATAGTGAATCAATTAAGGTGACCAATCAGAGGGTATGGAATAGGGGAGGATGGAGCCTCTTTAAGAAGCAGGAGGTACATAAACATATGTATCAAAGTTAATCACCAAACAAGCATGGGATCGAGGGAGGGGGAGGGAATGGGATGGGGACTAGATGAGGGCTAATTGGATGATGTGTGCTTGTATATCCTCTCAAGTCTTGTATTCCAATGTGATGTATGATTACAATGCACCAATAAAAATAAATTAAAAAAAAAAAAAAAAAAAAAAAAACCAAAATAAAGAATAAAAAATTGGGCAAGGGTTGTAGCTCGGAGGTCAAATGCCTCTGGGTTCCAGCCCCAGCCCCGCAAAAATAAATAAATAAATAAATAATAAAATAAAAATAAATAAAAGTTTTCTCAGCTGTAAATTTAGATGTAACAATGGTTTTGTTTTTTTGAGGCAAAATCTCATTAAATTGCCCAGAATGACCCTGAACTCTTGATTCTCCTATCTCAGCTTCTGGAATAGTGGGATTACGAATATGCACCACCACATCTGGCTTAGAAGTCAAGTTTAAAGAAATTGTTGATGCACTCTTCAAGCATAATATATAGCCTCACAAATTCCAGATTTGGTAGCCTTGCTCAGTTGGTTAGAGGTAAGGTTTGATCTCATCATAATCTGTTATAAATTAACCACTTATAGTTTTTTGTTGTTTTGGTACTGGGGATTGAACCTACGGACTTCCTACCTTTGAGCTACACCCTAGCCCTTTTCTTAAAAAATTTTTTTTTTTTTTTTTGTGGTACTGGGGTTCCTGGAAACCCTTCTACCTCCGGGTTACACTCCCAGACCTATTTTATACTTTTTTTATTTGGAAACAAGGTCTCTTAAGCCAGCGCGGCTGGCTTCAAATCTGCGCGATCTTCCTGTCTCCGCCTCCCAAGCGCAGGGATTACAAGTGTGTGCCACCACGCCTGGCTGTTCATGATTTTTGACATCTGATTTTCTTAGATCTAAGGAGCTCTTTGATATTTTATAACAAAAGTCTAAAAGAAAAAAAAAATATAAGATGCTCTTTTCTTTACTCATATTAGTCTGAGGTTTCCCTTTTTCTTAGTTCTTAGTTTTGATCAGTTCAAATAACTGTCCAGGCATGTCTTCAAATTAACAATGTAGAATTTGGTCTTTACTGGACCTATCTTGCTCATGTTTTTATCCAGTGAATCGTACTGGATATCACTAACCAGAACTTTTTTTTTTTTTTAAAACCATACTCAATTTCTAAGACAAACAGATCAGTCATAATAAAAACTTAAGTAATGGCCTGGCTTTATTAAAAAACTATAACCCAAGACGTGCTGGAATCAATCTGCAACAGCCCAAGTATCTAACTCTAGCACAAGAGTTAAAATGTGGTTCAGAAATGTATTTTGAGGGATCTAGGGAGCCTCTATCGGCCTAGTAAGACATGAAAATACAGAAATACAACTTGGTAATACATACATACATACATACATACATACATACATACATACATACATTCATTCATACAAACATACACTAGAAAACATGAGTGGAAACAGTAAAAAAGGAAAATTCAAATTTAAATCACATACCAGGTTTATGCCAATATATGGCATTCTACCTCTAAGTTACACTCCCAGCTCTTTTTATTTTGAAACAGGATCTTGCTAGGTTGCTGAGAGTTTTAAGTTGCTAAGAACCTGCGATTCTCCTGTCTCGGCCTCCCAAGTACTGGGATTATAAGCTTGCACAACTGTGCCAGGAAGGAATATTTTTAATAAGTATAAAATACAGAAAGGATTTTGGGAAAAACTGTCAGGAATCTAAAGATAAAGCTCACCCAAATTACCACCACTCTCTAAGTAATATACTTCTTCAGTGTAGTCCTGGTGCTGAGATAGAAGGGGTTCAGCAAAGTAAACATTTAATAAACATGTAGTGCCTGCTGTATACAATGCATCTTCTAAGCTTCACAACAATCTAGTAAGGCAGGATGATTCCACGTGCATTTTAACAAATTAAGAAAATAATCAACAAACTTTAATTGCCCAAACTTACAGCTACTAAAAGGATGAGTTGGGGATCTGAACCTACCTCATTCTGAATCCTTAGATCACGTTCTTTCTAACATACTTAACTCAAGATTCAAATGGTACAAAAAATGTTTAATATGAAACTTTTTTCTTATTTTGCCTTCTAAATAAGTATAAATATTTTAATGATCTTCATGAAAAAAGCATAATCTTATTTTTAAGCTTTGCTACCAAAAATCATTCTAGCAAGTATGAAAACATTTTAGATATATACTGGGACAATCCATTCTTACATTCCTACTGTCTACTATAAAAGTGAGCTTTGAAATTCTATAGGAACAGTAGCTGTCTTAAAGTGGTGAATATGTGAAATTAAGATACTAAGAGCATAGTCTTTATATCTACTTTCAAATGAATTCTATTTCTGTGCATAAAGATAAGTACATTGTACAGATCAAAATGTGGAAATATTCAGGACTTCCCATAATCTGTACTCATTTTTGTGTGCATTAAGATGTGCATCTTCTCAGTGAAGAGATAAAAAAAATAAATGTGCTCAGTTCTCTAAGCAAACACAGCCTGGCTGGAGAGTAGAGCTTGGGTTGAATATGGTCTCATCTAAGAACTTCAGCAGTTGTGACTAACACATACAGAAGAAGCCAGTGGATCGCCCCACTGACAGGCCTACATTTTAGAGATTAGCCATATTGCTGAAATATACAATTTGGTATTTGAAGGCACCATCTTCTTGGTTTGTACTACCTTGTTTTGATAAAAGTAAAAATGAAAACAGGCAGAATTAACAACTGTAATGAAACACCCAGGCAATCTTTCAATTTTATGTATTTTATTTATTTATTTATTTATTTATTTATTTATTTATTTATTGTGGTGCTGGGATTCCTGGAAACCCTTCTACCTCCGGGCTACACTCCCAGACACCTATTTTTATACTCTTTTATTTGGAAACAGGGTCTCTTAAGCCAGCAAGGCTCGCTTCGAACCTGCGCGATCTTCCTGTCTCCGTCTTCCCAGTGCAGGGATTACAAGCATGCACTAATACTCCCGGCTTTATGTATTCATTTTTTATGTACACTCAGTACATTCATCCCAAATCATAAACTGGCTATGAATATTTTAGTCTTGTGGCCAGTTTACAATTACACCTCCATATTCACTAATGTCGAAAAGTATTATAAATATACAGCTTAAGAATTGAATATAAGCTTTTCATAAGTCCTTGATAGGTTTAACTTATTCTTTTAAAATGGGTGTGCTTGATGTATAGATAAATTTGCCTCCCTTTTCTTTTTTCTTTTTGTGGTACAGGGGATTGAACCCTGGGGCATTTTACTTCTAAGCTACACCCCCCAGACCTAATTTATTTTATGTTTTATTTGAAACGGTCTCACTAAGTTGTAGAAGTTGCTGAAGCTGGCTGTGTACCCATGATCCTCCTCTCTCAGCCTCTCAAGTACTGAGATGACAGGCATGTGTCACCACACTTGACTTTGCCTTAAATTATTTCACATACACTGGGATTATAAGCTTGTACCATTACATGGTGCTAGATGATATCCACTCAATGACATTCTAAAATGAAACTTTCTATATATAAGTAGAATAACTGAAAAGCAACAAGCATGTTTTTGTGATTCTACCTAGAGTAGATAACTGGGTTGCAGAAGGCAAAATAAGAAAAAGTTTTGTATTAAACACTTTTTGTACCTTTGAATCTCGAACCATATACATATATTATGTATGCCAAAATTAAAACTAAATTTCCAACTATAAAAAAAAGAATGAGAAGATTTGGTTATGATCACCAGTTCCTACATTAATTCAATGAATAACCGAGTAACTCAATGTTCTGGGTCTCAGCTGCTTCATCCACAAAATGACCACAATAGCTACAGTATACTGTTTTATAACTGTGGTTCAATAGTTATATTTAAAAAAAGGCCGGGTGTGGTGGCACACGCTTGTAATCCCCGCGCTTGGGAGGCAGAGACAGGAGGATTGCGCAGGTTTGAAGCCAGCAGCGCTGGCTTAGAAGACCCTGTTTCCAAATAAAAAGTATAAAAATAGGTCTGGGAGTGTAGCCCGGAGGTAGAAGGGCTTCCAGGAACCCCAGTACCACCAAAAAAAAAAAAAAAAAAAAAAAAAAAAGACAATATTTTGCAAATAGTTTACTCTATTATAGAATGCAACTCTACTTAGGACTCTTACTTCTAGGCTTTGTCAAAGCCCTAGTCCATGCATCATACAGTATCAATCTTTACTAAATTTCCATGAGGCTAACAATCTTCTAATTTATTGTGACACTTTGATTTGAAATGTCAGTGATCATTTTTAATGGTTTTAAAAACTTTTAAAAACTGAATAGTTTAAAAAAAATTGTTACTAGCCGGGAGTGGTGGCGCATGCTTGTAATCCCTGCGCTTGGGAGGCAGAGACAGGAGGATCACACAGGTTCGAAGCCAGCCACGCTGGCTTAAGAGACCTTGTTTCCAAATAAAAAAGTGTAAAAATTGGTCTGGGAGTGTAGCCCGGAGGTTGAAGGGTTTCTAGGAACCCCAGTACCACACACACAAAAAACAAAAAAAGTTACTAAAATGAAAGCTTGATAATTCTCAAGTCTAAACATTTGATAGTAATAAGTTTCATGCTCTGAATAAAAAATATTATATTCTTATATATTTATATAAAAGCCTATAGTTGTATAGGCAATATAGTTTTCTCTCTACCAGGATTAATGGCTTCTTATATAAAACAGGAAAGTGAAAATGAATTTGTCCATTAGCTACTTCAACCAGTTTTAAAGTGCTCTAAAAATAACTTTAGTGCTATAAAAATAACATAACATTTTCTAGCCAGGCATGCCTGTAATCCCAGGTACTCAGGAGGAATGGCAAGTTCAAGGCCAGCCTGAGCAACTCAGCAAGACACTGTCTAAAAATAAAAAATAAAAAAGGGCAGGGGATGTATCCCAGTGGTAAACTGGGTTCAATCCCCAGGACTGTCATTTAAAAAAAAAAAATCTAAAAGTACAATATATTTCATTGCAGAAAAGTGGACAAGGAAAAATAAAAAAAATTCCATAATTCTATCACCAAAGATAATAAGTACTAACATCCTGGTATAAATATCTAGATACCATTTATAAACTATATATTTACAGAATGGAGAATGTGTGTATCATACTTTATAATCTTCTTAGTATACTTTGAACCTATCTCAAATTATTGAATAATACCCTAAACCAGGTATGCTGGCACGCACATCTGTAATCCCAGTACTTTGGGAGGCTGAGAAAGGTTCAAGGCCATCTTCAGCAATTTAGTAAGACTCTAAGCAACTTCACAAGACCCTGTTTCAAAACCAAAAAGGGTTGGAGGGGGGAGCTGTTTAGCTTGGAGGTAAAATACTCCTGGGTTTAATTCCCAGTACATACATGCATATGTGTACAATTACATATATATACATATATATAATAATAGTCTACAATGTAATCATATATCCCCCTACTGTTTAAGTATAACAGTAAAGAAATCAGCACCAGAAAGTCATTAGTGACCTCTAGCTTGTTTGCTAATGGCTGCTGTCAGAATTCTATTCCTTCTACTTGAGAGTTGGTTTAGGTGCAGGTTCCCTCTTAACACCAACTAATTTTCCCTTCAAAACAAAAAGCAAGGCATTTCTGAAAGGCATCTAATTCCCACGTTAAAGATTTGGTTTGCATATAGTAGAACTCTATTACAGATATTGCCATTCACTTCAAGCTCTTCTGGGTTGCTTTCTTTCTAGGTTGTCTTAGAATAGAAAGTCTTTGAAGGTGTGGCTTTGTTCAGTCACTTTGTCTTGATCCCATTTGTGTGGTTTTGTAAAGCACCCAGATAGATGTCATTCTGATGGGCGCTATATAAACTGTGAAATAAATATATTTACAGATTCTAATTGGAATGCAAAACAAACTAAAATAAAGAAAAAATATTGATGCTGTAGCTGTTATATACATAGGTTGTTTAACTTAGGTTTGAAATCTGCTTCAGAAGGTCTGAATTATAAACTATAATGTAGAGTTAAAAAATACAAAGTGGACTGGTACAAAATGAAACAGATTTTAATATCAATTGTACTTAATTTTAAGGTTAAAAAGCAATGTTTAATTTAAAAAATGAAGTCTGCAACAGGTGGCTGTTGACTTGCAATTAGTAAGAACTTCTGGCAGAAACATACCATGTAGTTATCACAATGATTTTGGATTGTGATATGCTACTTAACCTTTTGCAAAAAATAATGAAGCAGTATGATGTTACGGGGGTTTATAAGAAAGGTCATTATCACAGGCTAAGCAGGTCCAATAATATATTCTCTTGGAACTTGCAAGCATGGGCTTGTCTGTGCCCAATCAAAATCACCGGTAGTTTGTTTCATACTCATTATATTTTCCAGCCTTCCCTGACTTTTTTTTTTTTTTCCAAAAGAAACACACCTTAATTCTTTGAAGCAAAACTTTTCATCCTGATGAACTTTTTGGATGAGTGACTGATACAAAAAATAATCTTTGAAATGTACAAAATTATCAAAGTGTAACCAATGCTTAACCATGACTAACTATCAAAGCCACAACTCCCCAAAGACACTCTTATGGGTAGAACATGGTTTCAGAAGGGGAATAGCAAGTACTATGCTGTCTTTGTCTTATGTGTTCTATTTAATCAAACATGGTATCTTAGTTCTTTTAATTAATCTTTAGAGAAGTAATTAACTACAAAGACACAACACTGTGTACACTTAAAAACACATTTAAAATAATTTTACAAATAATAAAGACTTGTATTCAAACAATGAGGCATATGAATGATCGAAAAAGTATTAATCACCCAAGAGAATATTAAATGTCCAAATATAAGTAATTTCAATAAGTGGTTAACATCATAATAAGATATAAACAGCCATTAAAAGAAACCATACAGGTATGGTTTATAGAATTTATCTTAAAGGTAAAAATTAAACAAAAAAGGTAGAATTTTTTTTTTTTTTTTGAGATACTGGGTATGGAACCCAGAGGCATTCTACCTCTGAGCTACACTCCCAGCCCTATTTTTTTGTTCTTTATTTTTGAAATTCAGGGTCTAACTGAATTGCAAAGGGCCTCACTAAGTAGCTGAGGCTGTCCACAAACCGTGATCCTCCTATTCCAGCCTCCCAAATGCTGGGATTACAAGTGTGCGCCACCACACCCAGTTTTGGAAAATTTTAAGTACTACTTAAGAACTGTTTCTGGGACTGCATGTAGTGATGCTTGACTATAATCCCAACTACTCAGAAGGCTGAAGCAGAAAGAACTCAGTTCTGCAGGAGCAGCTTAGGAGACCCTGTCTCAAAATTTTAAAAGGGCTGGAGAATGTAGCTCAGTTGTAGAGGGCTTGCCTAGTAAGGGTGAGGCCCTGGGTTCAATCCCAAGTACCATATATACACATATTAAGAACCATTACTAGAGGCTTTGAGGATACCAAATACCCTCCACCTGAAGCCTTTTCTATAATATTAATCATACAGAAGATAGTCCTAAGATAAAGGCTCTAATAGGTTCCCCATTTAAAAATTGTACTAAAGCCGGGCGTGGTGGCTTTTAAACTTAGGAGGTGGAGACAGGATCCTGCAGATTTGAAGCCATCCTTGCTGGCTTAAAGAGACCCTGTTTACAAATAAAAAAGTATAAAAAATAGGTCTGGGAGTGTAGCCTGGAGGTAGAAGGGTTTCCAGGAAACCCAGTACCACACACACACACACACACACACACACACACAAAAAAAAAAAAAAAAAAACCAACCCAAAATGGTACTAAAAATTGACTAATGAACAAATCTAACTTTTGTAATATTTTTATAATTTTCTTCTAAAACACAAAAATTTAACTGGGCATTGTGGCACACACTTGCAATCCCAGCATTTGGGAGGCAGAGACAGGAAGATTGCAGTTCGCTAAGAGCCTCACCTAGGTAGTGAGGCCCTTTGCAATTCAGTGAGACCTTGTTTCAAAATAAAGAACAAAAAAATAGGGCTGGGGGTGTAGCTGGGAAGTAGAATGTCCCTGGGTTCCATCCTTGGTACCATAAAAACAAAAACAAAAACAAACAAACAAAAACAGAAGCAGGGTGTGGTGACGCATGCTTGTAATCCCAGCATTTGGGAGGATCATGGTTCATAGACAGCCTCAGTTACTACTTATTAAGGCCCTTTGCAATTCAGTGAGACCTTGTTTCAAAATACAGAACCAAAAAATAGGGCTGGGAGGTAGAATGCCCCTGGGTTCAATCCCCAGCACCCACCCCCCACGCACACACACTTTAACAGTTTTAATGCAATATCAAATACAGCTACTACCTGGATAGATGGCTTGTTTAAGTGACCCAGATTTGAAGTTGTTTGTCTTGGTTCATGTCCTAAGACCATCATATTAGCATTGATCAATCTGAAGGCATCAATAACAACCTGTAAAAACAAGGTGTCAAGTCAATTCTTTTTTAAAAGCAAGTGATAATGCCAAGCAACAGTGGACAAGGCATGATCAACTTGCATCTGCTTCTGGCCTATTTCCAGAAAATCATTTAATTATAATATTAATAAAAAAGAACCTCCTGCTGATTGTGCCATCAGCACACCACTCTCTATCTTGTAATGTAAGGTGACACCAATTATTGCAATTTTCATAAAGCAGTAAAGAAAAATGTTAACTTTGCATCTTTATTATTAAAATACATCATTAACTAAACTTAAACCAAATAGCCTGCATTGGTGTGCATATGTTTGTCACCTAAATTTTAACTAATCAAAATGAATGACAGAAAAACTAAAACTGAAAGTGAGCACAAGCTAAGGGACTACATCTAAAGCCCAGCCCTGTCACATCAATTATACTACCACAGTACTTGAAATGACAACAAAATTACAGCCAGCAAGGCACTTGCCCATGTATTCTCTTCTAGTCAGATACCTTTTACTTCTTGTGACTATGAAAGACTTTATACCTTGTCTGATGGTCTTACATGTCCAAGCCACTGTCAAGCATAGGAGGCGCAATATAAGAAACCCAAGGTCATCTCCGCTTTAAGACAGGAACATCATATCGAATGGTATGGCCCAAATTCCATTTGCAGTAAAGAATTAACAACTGGTATCATCTTTTTGTCTTTATAGAAAGACTTCAAATTCTAATATGACATGGTATCATCTGTAAGCTTTCATGTATCAAGAGACTAACAAGAATAACTTACTACCCTATTGCTATCATGTTATATTCATTATTATGGACTTAAAGCACTTAAAGCTTTTAAACATTGTAAACTTTTAGGTAGAACTAACTTTAACAGATTGGTTTAAGAAATTTAACTCCGTATATTTATATTTGTTATAAAGCAAGACAATATTTCCAAATTCACCTCTTTGAAAGTGTTGAACAAGACTGAAATGGTAGCACATGCCTGTCATCTTTGTACTTGGGAGGCTGAGATAGGATCAAAGATTTGAGGCTAGTCTCAGCAACTTAGCAAGATCCTCAGCAACTTAGCAAGACCCTGCTTCACAATAAAAACAAAATAGGGCTGGGGGTGTAGTTTAGAGGTAGAACGTTCCTGGGTTCAACTCCCAGCATTAAAGAAAAAAAAAATAGCCAGGCATGATGGAGCACGCTTATAATCCCAGCATTTGGGAGGCTGAGACAGGATGACTGCGGTTCGCGGACAGGCTCAGCTACTTAGTGAGGCCCTTTGCAACTCAGACCCTGCTTCAAAATAAAGAATAAAAAAGAGCCGGGGTGCAGCTCAGGGTAGATTTCCGCTGGGTTCCAGCCCCAGTACTGCAAAATAAAAAAATAAAAATAAAAAAAACCTAAGATATACTAATAGTGTTTCTGCTCTACCATTGAGCGACATTCCCTCCCCTTGTGAGTCAGGGTCTCACTAAGTTGCCCAGGCTGGCTTCAAATTTAGGATTTTCTTGCCGGGCATGGTGGCACACGCTTGTAATCCCCGCGCTTGGGAGGCAGAGACAGGAGGATCGTGCAAGTTCGAAGCCAGCCTCCCTGGCTTAAGAGACCCTGTTTCCAAATAAAAATATAAAAATAGGTCTGGGAGCGTAGCTCGGAGGTAGAAGGGTTTCCAGGAACCCCAGTACCACCAAAAAACAAAAAACAAAACAAAAACAAAGAACAAAAAACAAAAACAAAACTTAGGATTTTCTTGCCTCATCCTCCCAAGTAGCTGGGATTATAGGTGTGTGCTACTATGTCCAGCAAAATATGTCAATTAGATTTGTTCCCATTTGTACAACCACTGTTTTGAGTATACTGAGAGATTGAAAAAATATATTTCCAGGTTAGGCAACTGAAATCAGATCAAGTTTAAAAATCTATTTGTTTTAAATATTTCTACATGCAATATACCAGAACTTAAAAAAAAAAATCTCCATTTCTAACAAGGCTACCATGAAGGGTCCAAAGATTACATTTATAAAGAATATAAACTTATACCAAAACATTATGACAAGTGAATCATTTTAAGGTCTCTATCCACTCCAGTTGGCCCCAAAAAGTCAACTTTGAATTTTGCATTTTTTCGAACACTTCAAATTTTCCCAAAGATTACTTTTGCCTCAAAATAAAACCAAGTATTCCCAGAACATGAATGATTTAATAGTTTGTGAAAACCTTTTCCTTTTTATATATACAGTAACCTTAAACCAGAATAAATCACATATATATGTAAATGAATATAGACTGGGTTTCTTATATTTATAATTTTTCAAATAATGTATTCTTTTTTCATAAAACAGTAATAAAAACAGGTACTAATCAGGCATACTTTAATCAGATGTTTTCATAAGTAACTTTAAACAACTATTCTAAAAACTACACAGACTCAGACAAAATTTTCTCACTATTGTACTAAAAGGCATATAAAATAAGACCAAGTTATAAAGAGATGTGACCATTCTGACAGACAGGCATACAATTTAAACAAGTACGTAACTAAGAACTGCTATCTTGACTATTAATTGTAAATATTATAAAAAGTAAAGTACCTTTTTGGCCTGGTTGTCTAATGATTCTAAGACTTCAGTTAAATTGTTTATAGGGAGGAAAACCTTCATAAACTATGGAAATTTCATTTTATATCACAACAAAATGTTTACATAATTTTTATTTTGGATACTTTCAAACTAAAATCTCAAGTTATTTTATAAACAAAAGTCTTTGTTGTGTTTCTCTAAAATATAAGGTGTAAAAATTCATAAAAAGAAAATGAAAATACCATTTAAGTAGATACTATGATCAGTTTAAAAAAAAGCTGAAAATAAATTTTAATTCTATTAAGAAATTAAAAGGAAAATTAAGGGATTTCATAAACTGTTCAGCTAATGAAAGATGACCTATGTGAAATTACTTGTTTAGATTGACAATTCCTGAGTGGCAATGTGAAAGCCAATAGAAATGATTACACTAAGATTAAAGGAATTTGGTGCCATCACTATAGCAACTGTCGAAGGAAACTAACATGTTCAACAACCTGCAGACCAAAATTAGATTTAGCATGCAATAAAAATATAAATATGGCAATATAATCTACATTTTATTTTCTGTACAATTTTATAATTGCTTTTTCTGTTGTGAGAATAAGTACATTTCTCCTTTAGAGCAGCCTATCAAAATAGACTCATTAATGTCCAGTGTACTAATGAGCAATGGGTGAAGAAGGTGTTAATTATACCATAGTAAGTTAGATTCAGGAAAAAGCCCTAGTGAGCACTTGGAGGTGTGTATAAGCTGATGGCGGTTCTCTATTTACAGCATGATACAACAGAATGACAGTAAAATGGTCACTCCACAGTTATGAACAGAAATCTCAGACTCAATATCCCAAACAAAGAACCTTCAAGAACTAATTAAGCCATAGAGAGAGGAATAATCCTTTATTTTTTGGAGCTTTAAGAATTTTCTAAACAGTTCATTTTGAAGTACATATGCATTAAACTATTTCACTTTATGTCTTCAAAACATTAAATAGTAATTTAACAAAAAAATCATGAGTTTTTTTTTCCTTAAGGACTACTTCCTTAGTCTGTACTAACAAAAGCCTCCAAGCTAAAGTAATAATTTCAAGAATGTTATGCTATACTTCTAAAATTCCTTTCCATGTTGAAGTCTTGCACACCACATTAAATCTCTATTTACCAGCCTGACCATTTAATTTCTTCTGGTACAAGTGCCTTGAGACTTTTCAGAGGTCACTGCAACAGTAGACAGCTTATAACAAAACCATTAGCAGTTTGGCTAGCTTAGGGAAACCTCTTACTTTCCTTTTTTGTTTATTATCACTGCATGAATCTGCAGCATATGATAGTTTATAATTTCTCAGGCTTGTTAAATTCATGTTAAAGGTCTGTTTTCTTGTTGAATAAATTTTGTTCATATAATGCTGCCTATTTCATACACTCAGTCTTTAATAGCACCTTTGGTCTATGCGCAACTCACAGATCAAAACAGAGGACTAAAATAGGGGTTGATGATGCTATTTACATGTGTGATTCCTGCTGTCTTCTTGTTAGTAGCTTTAATATAATAGAAGACCTTGTCTGTTTTGTAATTAACACATCTTTACTGGAGAGATATTTGGAAGTGATTGCTGTGAATATACTGGTTAGTAAAATAAACACAATCACACACCACTTTCTGTTATCAGACAAATTTGTGAATTGTACACATTATACTCCAGATCAACAAACTGTGATATAACAGCCAAGTAGAAGACACATATTTATATAACCCTTTATTTTTCTGAAAATATGTATTCACTCTGACCTTGCAAATATAATTAGCTTGTGGGATGTGCAGATTTCAGTACCATGGTTGCTTTACTAATTGCAACTCTTGGAAATAGATACTAAATATTTGGAAGCTGCCAATACAAAATAAAAACTGCATCTTTTTTGTACATCTGTCTTAGCTTATAAAAGCAAAATAGTTTTAAAAACAATACTGAATTCTATGTTTATTCCAAGTAAGCCCAAGGGACAAGGACCTATCATTTCATTTTAATGATGAATCTGGTTAAGGTCTTAAAACTCTAATTGTTTTCATATTCAGTTTAATCCATATTTTTTGGCTTCTTTTATGAGTATAATACAGTTCATCCAATATGCTATTTATTTTTAAATTCATGTTTTCATAGCAACTGCTAGGTCACTAAACAATTAAGACTAAAATTTCCAAAGCAACAATCTATAGTTCCCAATTTTTGCATTCAAAGGAAGCTATTTTTTAAGAAAAGCTCTTCGACATAGTTTAATACAAAGGTGTTTTAAAGAAAAAAAATGCATGTTTCTAGGAGTTATTACTGTAATCAACCTCCCCCCCCTCTCCTAGTAGCTTCTCGTAAACTTCCAATTGCACTTATATTAAAGTTTATGACCATGAAGAGTGTTAAAGATGAATAAGACCAATGTCTTAATAATTTATACTACTTTTTTTTTTAGTTTTAAAAAAATCCTAAACTGGGCATGGTGGTGCACCCTTGTAATCCCTGTACTTTGGGAGGCTGAGACAGAAAGATCACAGGTTCAAGGCCAGTCTCATCTACTTAGTGAGGCCTTCCACAACTAGTGAGACCTTGTTTCAAAATAAAGGATTAAAAATATGGCTGGGGGTGTAGCTCAGAGGTAGAATGCCCCTGGGTTCCATCCCCAGTGCCACAAAATTAATTAAATAATTTCATTCATTTATTTTAAAAACCCTAAAAAATCTGAATCTTTTAAAACCTTACAGATCATCTCACTAATATATACACAATGAACTGAAGCAATAAGAAAAAAAAATAAAGCTTGAAAGAAAAATTTTAAAACCTGAAAAAACCAATACCAAACATTAAAAAATAAAAAAGTAAAAGAAAATTTAGTTACCAGTTTAAATACATAAACCACCAGCATATAAACATCTAAATAACTATAAAAACGAGAGGTGTGGGAAGAAAAGCAACACCCCATATCAAATACCCTTTATCACCTAGAAATGACCTGTTATCAACTGCTTAGGTTGTTGCTGGATTCTTTAAAAATTAAGAGGGCATGTGACCTGAGAAGTACTGCTGGGGTTTGTGACCATTCGTTACTTCTGCTGCCATGCACTGTCACACATCTATAAGAGAAAAACATCTTATGTCTCTTGTAAGCCCACAGCATTAAAAATTCAGAGATATCTTACTTTTTATGCCATTTCCAATGAAAAGCACTAAGAACTAAAACTGACTCATGCCAAATGCATATCACTGAATTGCTGTGATTTCTTAGTCTCAAGTTTACAACACGGAAATTATTTATAAAATGTCAATTTTAGCTCTGGAAAAGAAATTCCTATGTGTATGTACATTTTCTTTCTTCATCCTCAGAGAATTGCTTACTGTAGCTAGAGATCTGTGGTACAACTTCAATATTATTGGGAAAAGGGGGGAATGGGTGGAACCAGCATAATGTACTTTTGACAAGTGAAGACATGCATCAAAATTCAAAGAGTAAAAGCTACAAGTTCTGAGCATATATGTCTTAATGAAAACAAATTAATCTCTAGAAACTAGTATGGTAAAAGGTAATCAAACAATTTTAGATTCATGAAATACTGTAAAAAGAACTTACTTGAGTTGTAAAATGAAGTTAAATTTTTTTTACAGTGCATGTATGCAGTCATTATGGTGTATGTAGCATTTAAGTGCTTTTGAATTCTTTCTAAGTTACAATTCTGGGTCTATCATTTCCTAAGTGATGAAGGACAAATTACTTAACCTCTCAATCCCTCTGTTTGCTCAGAAATTAGTGACCACAGAGTTGGTGTTAAGATTAAGTAAAATAATAAATGTGTACCTGCCTCTATAGTTTTTACTGTTATTAACTGTGGTAGTCACAGAGCTGGCCCACAACAAATCTTTCTAAAGAGCCTGCCCTGAAGAGAATAGCTGACACACAATCTCAAGCTGTTACAGCTTTGCATCCACTGGGCATTCACACCAGGTCATGCTTCCTTGGGTTGCACCCCACTAATGGCTAAGCAAAACAGTGGTTCCAGAACCACCACCAAAGAAGAAATTTCTCTGAAAAGCTCAAGGACTGTCTATCAACCTAGCTGAAACTTTCTCAAAACTATACTGCAGCTTGAAGCTTTTCTTTCCAATCTCACTTTCCCTATCTCCTTTCTAAAGGTCATCCAAATGTTCTCCCATTATGGAAGTCTCTCAAATCTCTTGCATGTCTAATCTCATTTCAGTAACTGATCCTTAAAGTGCCCAAACTAACTAGTTAATAAAGCAGAGTACTGCTATAGTAAACAGTGTTAAAAGTTAGCCTGGTGTGGTGGCGCACACTTGTAATCCCAGCATTTGGGAGGCTGAGACTGGAGGATCAAGGATCATGGTTTGCAGACAGCCTCAGCTACTTAGAGAGGCCCTCTGCTACTCAGTGAGACCCTGTTTCAAAATAAAGAATAAAAAATTGGGCAAGGGGTGTAGCTCGGAGGTCAAATGCCTCTGGGTTCCATCCCTAGACTCGCAAAAAAAAAAAAAAAAAAAAGTTACTCTAACAAAGTATAACTGTAAGTTTGACATCCAGAGGAACTTGACATATAAAAAAATATCAGTAGGAATCAGGGAGTATATTTTTAAGACACACAGTGCCTTACAAAAAAGTACAAATAAAATAAAGGAAAAAAATATGTAATTAATACAGAATGTTATCTCTTTTCAAAAAATGACTGAATATGCCTAGAATCTTAATACTCCTGCATGATAGGCATTTCTAGAATCTTATGTGACAAATAAACAGTGAACTTAAAATTGAACTCCTTAGGGGACTACTAATGAGCTTCAAGAGACTATCACCTAAGAGTCACTGGTCTGATACCAACTCAGAGTGCCAATTCTATCTAATGGCTACCACATCAAGCTAAATGAAAGGAACAAATGACTTCAGAGCTTTTTCTAGTATACAAACTAAGGCAAAACAATTGTTATACCTGTTGTCAATTCCACATAAAGAATTAAAAGGCCCTTGAACTAAATGAAGACTATGCCTCAACCCTGTTAACATGCAGTATTCTAGGTAGATGAGAGAAAAAAGGATATGTACTTCTCATTATATAGCACCACCTTCAAAGAAAAATGCAAATTATGTCTTTCAAACTACACTTTCTCATTAGGCAAACATGTAAATGTCAATTAATTCACTTTTATGTATTTTATTTTGCATAATGAAATACTATAAAGTTGACAAAATCCTCAACAACAATCAAGATACAGGTTATTACTGATCATTAAAATATTACTAATTTATTCATTTTTATTTTATTTTATTTTATTTTATTTTTTTGGTGGTCCTGGGGTTCCTGGAAGCCCTTCTACCTCCGGGCTACACTCCCAGACCTATTTTTTTTATATTTTTATTTTGAAACAGGGTCTCTTAAGCCAGTGCGGCTGGCTTCGAACCTGCACGATCCTCCTGTCTCTGCCTCCCAAGCACGGGAATTACAAGCGTGCACCACCACGCCCGGCCAAAATATTACTAATTTATGAGTGAGCAACTTAACTGAAACAACACAACAAAATTGATATGACTATTATTTGTATCTACACAGAATGTCAAAGTCAAAGTACTTTTCACCATCAAGTTATTTGTTATAATGGGCATCCTAACACAAAAGCAAGAAAAAAAACTAAGATTCAATAACTTAGCAGCAATGTTTGCATCACATTCAATACTGAGTATTCATTCTATATCCATGCCTCTAGCATAGAAAATATGGCATAAGAGCCAGGCATGGTGGCACACACTTGTAATCCCTGCACTTGGGAGGCTGAGACAGGAGGATCGCACAGGTTCGAAGCCAGCCTCAACTATTTAGTGAGGCTCTCAGCAACTTAGTGAGACCCGGTTTCCAAATAAAATATAAAATAGGCCTGGGAGTTTGGCCCAGAGGTAGAAAGCCCCTGGGTTCCACCCTTAGTACCACTTAAAAAAAAAAGAAAAGAAAAGAAAAAAAGAAAGAAAAGAAAATACAGCATAAGTAAATATCACAATATTTCTGGTTACCCTTTTCTATAAAATTTTAACATTCCTATTTTTTTTTAAATATTAAAGAAAAGAAAAAGGTATCATTTATCTACAAAAACATATATAATGGCTAACTTTAGCAATATGTTTTCTTCCCACTTCGACCTGCTGCTTATTTTTTAATTCATGGAGTACTCTTCTGTGACATGCTAAACTGGAGAACTCATACATTTTAAAAAGCACCGATTGGTTTTTAACTTGGGATAAATACTGTATAAGTTATTTGAAATGAAAAACCAGCAATGACCATCTATTAATCAGCTTACTAGTGGCCTAACCATAACTACTTAGGAATTTGAAGAAAAGTCAATTCTACTTTCTTTAGGGAATTATAATGATAACACATTAAACCTGTCAAAACTAAGTCTCAGGTCCAAAATATCCTAATTAGCAATGGCTAATGTCAAATCATTGAGGATGAGATCTTTAAAAATTAATATCCACGATATGTCTGAAAAGGCATCTTAATTAAAGCCACAGTTTGCTGGTACAAAACTGGCAATAAGGCTATGGAGTAGATCTTTTATCTCTATTGTATGTCTGGCACACAGTAGTGATCAACAAGTGTCTCTTAAATAAATTACCAGAGATAATTAGATAACTAGCAAGGTAAGACAGAGAGTCAATAAATAATACTCCTATAAATAATGGAATATTGTCTTAAAGGTTTTACTGTATATTTAAGTAATTGAATTTAAACTAATATGAAGCATATTTATATCATCAAAATCCACAGCAAGTACTAAAGCAAAATAAATTAGCTCAGAGAATATATTAGTATAGAAATACAGAAGCTTTAGAACACCATTTAAAACTGTTAACTTTTTAAGATTTATTCCCATGGTTTTTGGTTGTTTTTCTGGTACTACAGAGTGAACCCAGGGGCATCCTACCTCCGATGTACACCCCCAGCCCTTTTTATTCTTTTTATTTTGAAAATGGGTCTCACTATGCTGCTGAGGCTAGTCTCAAATCTACAATTTTCCTGTTTCAGCCTCCCAAGTAGTGGGATTATAGGCATGTGTCACCACAGAGTGTATTTCCTTAGAAATAGATAAAATCGCTTTTACATTCCTCACTAAAAATTTCTAATTATAACAACTAAATACATGCTATAGTTAAAAAAATCATAAATAGCATAGGCACATTAGCACCTCTAATATTTTCACACGTATTCTCACAATATCTGGAAGTATTACAAAATTTCAAGCTAATAAAAGTAAAAATCAGGAAGCAAACAAAAAATATAGTAAGTAAACTTGTTCTAAGAGTTGAAAGAATATTATTATAGAGCTCTACTAGAAATGGAAATAAAATTTTTGTTTATTCTATTTTTCTCTTTTCAATCTGGAAAACTAGATGAAGAAAAAGTTTGTGAATGTATGTATGTATGTTTGAAGGTGTGTGTGCACCTGTGCATGTCCCCAATTTGAGATAATGGCTATCCATTTCTCATCCTTATGGGAAACTGATACAAAAAAGTATTTTATGTATAACGGGTATGCTAACTGTCTTTCACTACTTTAGAAGACAAATGGTATGCTAAATGTGAACTCTTCTCTGATTATACAATGTTCAGATTTGTCAAGACTAATATCCATAAGCAAACTGGCTAACTGACCTTGTCAATTTCATGTTTCAGTCTGTTCACACATGATTTTATGACTGCTAACATATAAAATTATAAAAACTTACAAAATTAACTGCTTTTTCATATGTTGAAAGGTAAAGAAAATCTATGATAGCTAAACAGTAACACAATTCATCCCTTGATTTTATTTATGAAGAACTACTTTTTTGCCAGACCCTATGCAAATTCTAAAGTATGAAACTCTTTATTCCATCAATGAGGCCCCAGCCTTATAGGGGAGTCAATGCATACATGACTAAAAATGCAAAATGCTTAAACTATTATTTGAGTAGTTTAAAATCTCTATCATCATCATATTATTATTATTATTATTATTATTAGTAGTAGTAGTAGTAGTAGTAGTAGTAGTAGTAGTATTTTCTACCTCCGAGCTACACTCCCAGCCCTATTTTTTATTCTTTATTTTGAAACAAGGTCTCACTAATTTGCAAAGAGCCTCATAAGTTGCTGGGAACCTGCAATCCTCCTATCTCAGCCTCCCAAGTACTAGGATTATAAGCATGCACACCACGCCTGGCTCATCATAAAACTTTGTAATACAAAATGTTATGGAAAAAAATATATATATATATCTTTTCCTCACTAACAAAGATACAACTTTCAAGATAGGTGAAAATAAAGGGTCTTAGAATGTTTGTTATTTAACAAACATTCTCCTCCTATATTTGTATTTATTTTCTAGAGCCCTGTATTTTATAAAATGCTAATTAAAGAACCATATCAATAAAACCATTTATTTTACATTGTAATATCTGTGAAAGAAGAATGACCAAAGAGGTCTACCTCCTGGAATGGTATTATTTCTACATTATTCCCAGATAGTATAAGCTCTTCTTTTCTAAGTAATATCCTGCCCACGCGCCTCTCAAAACTCAGCCCCAGCTTCATCTGCTCTGTATAGCATTATTATTATTCTCTTATTTACATTTACCACTTTGCTACAAACTTGTGTTTGTTATTTTCTTGCTGCAAAAGAAATACTTAGTTGTATATTGCCATATACAAGATTCTGAACAAGTGTTTGTTGAATTATTTCTGTCTCTAGCAACCAATTCAATATCTACAGAAACAAACAACCTCAGTATATTTTGCAATGTGTTAGTATGAATGTAGGATATCAGCATACATGAATTATCTTCTCAAAGAGATGAAGATCACATTTTATTTTGTATCCCAGAGTAACTAGTATATTGAATGTACCAGGTACACTTAAGAAATACCTGTTGAGCTGACCTGTAATTAAACATCACATTTTTCAAGTTTATTGAGTTTTTCTGATGAGATTACATAAGAATGTTTCAGGAAACCCCAGGAAGCACGAATATATATTTAGACTAAGTAGTCATTAATTATTTTTTCTTACATTTTCATAACACAGAAAGACAAAGTGATTGCTAGGAATTAACAGGTAACATATAAACATTTTGCAAACAGGAATCCTGTCAAGGAAACTGAGTTCTCTAAAGGAATAGTAAATTTTAATACATACATTAAAATATCACAATCACACCATATGTTGGTCTTATGATTTTGGTTAAAGTAATCATTCTTGCCCTAAAGAAGAAGTACAATCACATTATAGGTTGAAGTAACTTCTAAATTTGCTGCTGGATCAAGTCCACTTGTGGACACTGACATAAGATAACAAAACATTAAACAAGAGGTCGCCACTGTGTGAAGAACTAAAGTTTAAAACATTTGAATATGTATATTTTACAAATAAACTAAAAACTGAACCAAATATTGGAACAAGTTTACTGATTAGAGCAGAGCTCAGTGTAATTTCTGTGCTTATTATTATTCATTTAAATTATGAATGCACTTAGCAATAATTTTCATTTATATTGTCTGAAAACGTGCAGTATACTAAAGAACACTGAATAATATGACCTCTTTATTATATATTTTTTATTTACATTGGTCTCACTGTTTTGTCCTAGAGATGTCACAAAAGCTGACAGGGATGAGTCTGTGTAAAAGCAATGAATCTATTTTATAAAACTAATAGGACACAACTCCTAAGGAAAAATATCGATTGATACATAAAATTCAGTATAAACAGTTCAAAGAACTTAAGAAAAAATGTATAGCTCTTTCCCCTGACTTATGCTGAAGGAAGTAACACCTAGCTACAAGAATTTAAGGAAAACTCCTGCAATGATCACTGGCATTAATTTTCCATTCCTGAGTTATTCTAATTTAATAATTCATAACAGTCAAATATTAAAGACATTTATGGACCTGAGCTTGTACACTTTTTCTGCTGCTTCCTTATGGTCTGATTTTAGAAAAGTAATCTCTTTGACCCAAATTTAAAAATATTTTTTTCATTGATAAAATACAAAACTAATAGTGCCTATCTCTAGAATTCCTGTAAAGAATAAATGAGATGAGTTGAAACAGTTATTACTACAATACTGGGCACACAACAATTACTCAATAAAAATATAACTGAATTCCCCTAAAGGAAAATCACGCTTACTGTGAGATTACAAAGAAAAAAGAAATCCATGCTTATCACTAAAAATTGGAGAGATAACTGGATTTTATAAAAATAGAACTATAAATAATATACAGGAAAGATGTTTTAAAAAACAAACCCAACTTAAGTCATTTACATAGATTGCCATTTAACTCTTGATCTAATCATTTCCTTGCTAAATATTTTGACAGATTTGATAAGTTACATATAGGGAAGAAAGTGAGAAGAGTCTCATGCTATTCTTTCTTTTTATAATTTTACATTCTTAAATTAACGATTTAACTCAAACACTTAGTCAATGGATTTACTAGCATTTAATCTGATTCACTGTGTTGAGAGATTTCAACACTGAATCGTATGAACAAAGCTCAGATACCATCTAGATAAAGCTATATTATGGAGAAAGAACTACATCCTTTTTGCAGGTGATATAATGGTGTGAATCTATATGTTAGGTATAACAAGTGACATAAATCACCAATTGATATAAAATTATATAAAAATTTCCAAGAATATTTTCATGACATATAAAAACTAAGCAGTAATGCTTACTGATTTCATAATTTTAAATTTTAAAATTCTGAATTCAACATTGTCAATAATCATGTGATACAAGTGTATTTTTAAATGAAATACATTAATATAAACTAACAAGAAATAACACATATTTCAATGTTATACAATACCTAAATTAGGTTTTGAAACTAAAACTGCCATTTAAAATCAAGCTTCAATTATTATTTGCAAATCATTGTGGCGGAAGAGATTACCCCATGTAATTGCTTATTTGTCAAATAATAACTATTGCTTAATTATATTACTTGTGTTACTATAGGTACCTTAAATATTAGAGAACTAAGAAGTATTATACTGTGCTTTAATTCATGAGACTAATAAAAAAATCAAAGACTATCTGTTCCATGTATTGCTGTCACTTAAGTAACAGAATACTTAGTAAAAATGAAAGTAAATGAATTTAAATATAGGTATACAGCAAGCATCCGAAGTTGTCTGTTCTGAATTGTCTACTGTATCACTCTCTATTACTACTGTTTCCATGGATAGTTTCTGCCTCTGAAAAGCTAAAGCACATCTAATAGGATCATGTTTTAGAGAAGACCTCAATTTTTATATATCATAATAATAGGAAGTCAGAAAATGTTCAACTTCAAATTTATAAGATAAAAACTCCATGTTTTAACAGCCATGTTTAGTTTGTTTGAGCTGGTGAGCAGATGTAAATGTAATCTGTACTACTATCAAACTCCAGGTCTGATAGATATCAAGCTAATATTTATTTCTAAGTGCTTTAAAAATTATTTGTAAAACCTGCATAAAAAGGATTCCATAAATGCATTGTGATTTTATTTTAACAATTATTCTACACTACAATGGAAGTACATGCTCAAACAAGACACCTCAGCAGTATTTTAAAGCAGTAACCACCTAGCCAATTTCTGTATGTTCTGTAGTTTTTCTAATCCACTCTCCCTGTGGTTGAGCAAAATCGAATTGCCTCTCACATTTGCAGACAGCTCTGTGAAGGTGATAATAGAGCTGCTCCCTGCTGTCATGAGGCAGGAAATAGGAAAATGGCATATGGGGCTAGAAAGAAATAAAAAAAAAAGAACGAACGAAGGAAAGAACGAACAACAACAACAAAAAAGAACTAAACAAGAACAAAAGAGATTTCAACAAAGAACTATAACCCAATGTGCTTTGCAAGTTAATATTCTTTCAGAATATGTTAAATTTAGAATTTAGAATATTTAATCATTAATCTGCAGCCTCACTTCAAATATGTGAATGGCTGATACCAAGTCTTTGGGACAAGTTTCCATTGTCTAATATATTTGGAAAATACACTCCAGAATATGTCCTACACAATGTCTCCAAAACAGGGTCCCTTAAGTTGACATTTTTAAAATATCCTGCTGATTCCAAATGTATCACTTGAAAATAAAGAAAAGTAGAGTAATGCTTAAGAAGACTAATACAATGTGTATAGCAGGCTTTCAGGATGGATTACCACTCTGATTAACTTTATTAATCAAAACCCATCAAAGATAAATATCCATTTTTGAGAATAGGTGATTAAAGTAGAAACAAATTCCTAAATAAGTTGATAATAATACCAAGTTACATTTATTGACATATACTCTTTAGTTTATTTAAGTAAACTAACAGCAGTTTTCTGTGTAATTAAGAATCCTGATTAAAACAAAATGAAGTTTTATTTAATATATGTGTAAACACAATGTGGCAGGAGATGGCAATAAAGACAGAAGCAACTCTACCTTTCCTTTTACACTCTGAATGGGATCCACAACCACTGCCACAGCTCTCTCCGACAAGGCTTCAAAGCTCTGCTGAGTGTTGATATCCACACCAGAAAGCCAACAACCAAAGCCAGGGTGACTGTGATACCAACCAACAACCATCTCAGGCCTGAAACAAAGAGGGCATTCAGATACTCGGAACAGAGCAAGTAATACATTTATGATATGAAAAGAAACAACACACTAACAGGGTATAAATTAAGAAGAGATGAAAAACACACAGGTGTGAAAAAGCACCATTAGAAACTCTGAAATCATATACCATATTATTCAGAAAACATGGAAATGAATAAGTGTGACAAAGGAGTGCTATCATTAAGAGATGCACATTAGCAGTGGTAGATAAGGCTTTCAGTTTTTCACCTTGTTACCACACTTTCTCAGAGCCAGTTTTTACCCTTTCAGCATTCAAGTAAATATCTACTCTTTAACTCCTTAGCTCTGGGAGTTGAATTTTCCAGGCACAGAGTACATTTTTAACAATGGACACCAGGATCCACTGTTGTGAAAGGATTAAATATCAATTAAACCAGCAGTAGAACTAGGAACTCAGTCAAAAACCAATTTGCACTGTTCTGCTCAGCTGCTGAGCCTTTTGCTAACATTAATTTTGAAGTTTTTTCCACAGTAGAAGAATTTGAGCAGGAGAATGACAACTATTGAGAGATTTGGTATGAAAAAAAAAACCTTAAGAATATTTGGATTTTACTTTCTCTGAGTTTTAATTAACTATTCACCATTTCATTCAGATGTAACTAACAAATACATAGAACATACAAAATCTTTCATTTACAAGTGATTACACAGTAACTCCATATGCTAAACCAGAGGGAAGCTAGAGCCCAAGCAGTTCTCTAATTTCTTTCATTTTTAAAGGGAAGTGATACCACAAAAGCAGTGCACTGCACTGATATAGGTACTTTTATATCAATTACATGGCTTTACTTCTAGAAATGATATTCATAAACAACCGACTTCAAGATGTTTCTAAATTAAACTTCCGTCTGTCTGTCTGTCTGTCTGTCTTTCTTCTTCTTCTTTTTTTTTTTTTTTTGGTGGTATTGGGGTTCCTGGAAGTCCTCCTACCTCCGGGCTACACTCCCAGACCTATTTTTATATTTTTTATTTGGAAACAGGGTCTCTTAAGCCAGCACGGCTGGCTTCGAACCTGCGTGATCCTCCTGTCTCCACCTCCCAAGCGTGGGGATTAAAAGCGTGCGCCACCATGCCTGGCTAAAAGGTTATTTAAAATACCTTCCAGTTTGCTTCAACATATCCAACATTTTGGCTTGAAACACTGGGTCAACTGCTTCTACACTGACACCCTAGTTCAGAAAGAAAGAAAAATGATTATTTTCAATAGCTTTAAAGAAAATTAAACTTTATATTATAATGTAAATAAACAGAAACCTCCCCGATAAATATGCTTTTGATGCCCATATTTGATGCCCATTCAAATCATTCAACTATAGACTTTATACCGATAGTTTCTAAAATTGCCAAGAACCAAAATGCTTTTACCTAATGAGTTAAGATAACACTGAGGATCCTTTAACAGTATGTGCCTACTGCTATGTATATATTTTTCAAAAACCTCAAATAACTGAACCAACTTTGACCTGTGGCTAACACTACCTAGACAAATGGTACTTCCTAATGCCATCCTCTGATAATTGGTAAGGACTACAACTATTCAGTTACTATAACAAAACATTGTTTCAATTATGTAAACACTTTAAAGAAGGATCATTGCTGCCTCATATAAAAGGAATCACAAAAAAACTCTACCCCAGACCAAGTCTATCAAATATTATATTTTGCTAGATTAGCCAAAATAAGATTTTAGCACATGGACGAAAAAAATCATTTCATATCATCTCTCTAGTGATGGATCACTACCACTATAGCTCCTACAAGGCTTTTTCTGACATCAGGAATCTACATCTAATCTAGTTAAACAAACCAGTTCATCACAGAAGCACTTCCTCACTAAAACAAAGAGTATATTAGATTCCAATAAAAAATGCATCCTTTGAAAATAAGGGTACTCAATTTGCTCCTGGGATAATAAGGAAAAGAGAAAAAGGAAGAGAGGAAACAAGGAATAAGGAGGAAAGGGAGAAAGAATATGTAATAAGATATGTTTGCTGACTCTTGGGCCAGAAGAAAAACTTTCTAACTCTAATATAATGAAAAAATATAGGAATTAACATATCCTATTTTATATTGTCAAATAAGAATTTACATCAAAGTAATGATATTAAAGCCTAAGAGCCACTAATTTTAGTAGATATCTACATACAGAACACATGTAACAGAAATAAGTCCATCTCATTATATGTTTTATATATTGTGACATGAAGAGATAGTCCATGATTTAAATCTAAATATTTAGTTAAAATGTAGAGTGGCACTCTTCAAGTAAACAAAACAAATATAATGAACACTCAGAAGAACAAAATCAGTAGATCCAAATTACCTCAAAAGTTATCTTAAACAAACTCATCCAGAGAAAATTATGCATACCTATTATTTAGTGTTATTTTATAAATATATTACATTCTGTATCAACTACTCCATCTAAAATAATTGCTCATATATATATATATATATATATATATATATATTTCATCATTTAAAAATAATTTGTTCTCTAGTATATATCTTATCAAAGCAGACTCACAGTAAAGATCCTCAAATAAAGCAAACAGCTTTAAGACAATAATTTTTTTTAAGCCAAATACTTCATAAGGCTCAATAAGAGAGTTGTTGCATAGGAGAAAAGAAAATCTGTCAAAAAATACGTACATTATACTTCTTTTATGCAAACAGGTAAGAAGTATATATGTGTGGTTTTTGGAAGATGGGTAGAATGGTTATTGATTTTTAAAGCTTTATTAAAATCTAAATGTATATGTGTCTATGCAAGTGTAATGCTGTAAACAAAAAAGCAAAACAAAGCCAAAAACAACTAGAAAGAACAACATTCTAAGCAGGAAGTATAGATAACTTTCAAAATCCACAGGGAATGTAATTCAGAGAAGCAAATTAGTGTGCTTAGACAAAAAAAAAAAAAAAAAAAAAAAAAAAATCCAGTATAGTTTTCTGGTTTTGTTTCTACTTAACATTTTTAATAGTGAAAAATTAAGTCATTCATCATCATATATAGAACATTAAAAATAAGAATATATTTCAAAACACTGGAAACGACATGAGGACTAGTTAATATTTATGCATTAAAATTTTAAATAAGAAAATCTCTGAAATATTTTAAACCAACTGTTCAAACTAATCAAACTAGTAGTCTACTTTTACAAGGTAATGAATTAACTTTTAAATCTAGTATGTCTTGCTAATTAAAGCTGAAAGAAAAGTAAAGAGATTTAATGTTAGCATCATTCAGTTTATATACCTGTAAGAATTCATGGTACATTTAAAAGATTAATGATTTAATTTAATACAATCTAGAAATTTACACCATTAATCTTATGAGTAATTTTTCCTACTGGAAAGATAAAACATAAAATGATGAAAAGTTATTTTGCATAGAAAAAGAAAAGATTTACTTGCAAGAGGAAAGAGAGAGTACTCACTGTTCCTGACTGTGGCATCGCAAACACATCAATCACTCTAACCGTGTAATCATCTACAAATTCTCCAAGCATCAGACCCATAACTTCCATTGGAACACCAGCACGACCATGTTTTAACATCTGTAAAAAGAAAGATAGGTGGTCACAAAGCATATTTCTTTGAGATCTTTAGGTTACTTTTAAATTAAAAAAAGAGAGAGAGAGAGAGACCAATTTTGTTTCAGTGGAAACAAAAATCTATTTTTTGGATGTACTTAAAACTAATGATAGAGTGACAGCAATGAAGATGTCTAAAGCAAGTAACTCCATCCATTACTTACCTTTAACAGTGCCAGGGAAGAGATATAGACCTGCTCTGCTGTGTCCACTGCAGGGGCATCTGTGGGCGGCCCCTAGAAATGAATACATCAATTGTTAAAAACAGAGTGAAGAATTAAAGTTACATGTCATATAAACTTGACTGTTCTAAAGAGCTCTGAATAAACATATAAAGTATCTTTCCATTCAGTTATAATACAAATAATCATAACATGTTTGCAAATATCAAACCTAAAGAAAACAGATAAAACTTGTACTCAGACAAATTTCCAATGGATGTAAAGCTTAAATATTCCAGCAATGTTAATCTATTTGAATACAAAACAACTCCAGTATAGCAATTAGCCACATTCCTTACCATAATGTTGAATATAAGATGCAGTTGGACTAGCATGATTAATTGATAGATCAACAGAAACAGTATATCCTCTGAGTTTCTTGACTTTTAGCTAAAGACAAGTAGATTCAGGCTATGGGATTGCTTTAGATTCGTAGGTATAGTGGGAGGGAAGGGGATAGACGACTTCTAATCCCTAGGTGAAAGAGCTGTGAACATTCCCTGTACTTCACCTAATGAAGTTGTACCCCTCCCCTACACAACAATTTTAACACAATTGCATCAGGTGTGAACAAACTGGTTGAGATGATGCAGCTAACATAAAAATACTTCCAAAATCCTGACCAATATCTTTAAAACAAGTAATATTATTAAGCTTATTACAAGCTAAGAAGGATAGTTTTTCTGGGAAAATCCCATCTTACTCATGTAAAGAAACAAATCTATTTTGAGTGTATCATCTTCTGTACAAAGCAATATATATAGTCCTTACCCTCAAGATGCCTACAATCTTAGGAATGTAATTCTGCCCCAATTAATGTTCATAAAAAAACTTGTTTTTAAATACTGGGCAGTTTGGGAAATTACCTTGAGATGTGATCTATATTTGCCAAGTCTGTTTGCTTAAAGTTCTTTCCCTGACAATAACTCCATTAAAAATTACATAACAAATATGTTAGCCATTCAAATTGTAACTCCATATTCTCTCCTGCCTTCATGCTTTTACTTACAAAAATTAAACAACTACTTTACATTCCAAACTTACAGGACTCTATGTACTTCTACTGTTTTGTTTGTTTTAAAAGTTCATAAAAATTAATTGAAGCATTAATTATAAAGGGTTCTAGGTTCTAGAAATGTTTTCTCTGAATATAAGAATCACACATAAAAATTTCTTGGCTTTATTTACTTTTATGCAAAGTAGTGAAAAAGTCCTGCAAAATTATATTTTAATAATAAATGTCACAAAGTTTTAAAAATAACTAAATTTGCCAGGCATAGTAGCATACTTTTTATAATCCCAGTATTTGGGAAGCTGAGATACGAGGATCACAGGTTTGAGGACAACCTAAACAAGTAATGAGACTCTCATCAACCTAGTGAGAAATTGTTTCAAAATAAAAATGAATAAGGCTGGGGACGCAGAGAGACAGACTGTCCCTGGATTCAATCCCAAGCACCCCCCCCCAGACAGACCAAATTCTTGTTTTATCATCTTCTACCATAGCTTTATTGGTTATCTTTCAGAGAGATGAGTCTCAGAATGTAAACTCTGTGGCAAGCTAAAATATTATCAGGCCAAAACACTGACATAAAAATTTCTTGGCTTTATTTACTTTTATCATAATTTTAGTGATATAATCTTGCTCATTTAATTAAGAAAGTTATAAAAATATATGAAAAAGTTAAGGATGTAATAAGAGTTTCGGGGAAAATAATATTTTAAGGTTAGAATGATAAATAGTATATTCAAGCTGAGTATGGTGATACATGCCGTAATCCCTGTACATGCAAAACAAAAACAGGAGGATTACAGGTTCAAAGTCAGCCTCAGAAACTTAGTGAGGTTCTCAGGAACTTAATTAAATTTCATTTCCAAATTAAAAAAATAAAATAAAGCTGGGCGTGGTGGCACATGCTTGTAATCCTAGCATTTGGAAGGCTGAGACCGGAGGATCGCAGTTCGCAGACAGCCTCAGCTACTTAGTAGTGACTCCCTCCACAACTTAGTGAGACCCTATTTCATAATAAAGAATAAAGAAACCTTGTCAAAAATAACTTGACAATACAGGGAAGAATTTAGCTCTAGGCTTGTATTTAACTCTAATGGTCTATATATCTGCCTTTAGAACAGTACTACACTGTTTCAATTATTGTAGCTTTATATGGTTTGAAATCAGAAAATATATATCTGCTAGCTTTGTTCTTTTTCAAGATCGTTTTGGGTATCTAGAATTCATATTCCATATTAGGATAGATTTTTTTCTGAAAAATAAATATATAAATATATGATAGTTTCACCTAAAAAAACAGAAAAAAATATGCTCTAGTAAGAAAGAAAGCAAAAAGAAATATTGAAATGCTATCTTTAAATCATCAAACGCTTGGTATCAGACAAATGAAACTGTTATGTGAGATTATCATTTTTAATTTTGGATAAATTGCTATAATACTAGATGTCAACCACTAAGCCAAGCATGGGAAGGAGGGATGGGGAGGGAATGGGGTGGGGATCGGGTGGGGGCTGACTGGGCGATGTGTGCATGTATGTCTACAAAAGTTTGTATCCCACTATGATGTATGAATACAGTGCACCAATAAAATAAAATTAAAAAAAAATAGGGTAGGGGATGTAGATTGGAGGTCAAATGTCCCTAGGTTCCATCCCCAGAACCGCAATAAATAATAAATAGACAGACAGACAGACAGATAGATAGATAGATAGATAGATAGATAGATAGATAGATAGGGCTAGGGGTGTAGCTCAGAGGTAAAATGTTCCTGGGTCTAATCCCCAGCTTTTATGCACACACAAATGTATATTCATAAAATTATTTCTTGGATCCAAACAAACTTTAAAAATTGCATATGGAGAAACAAGTTACACTGGTATCTTGACTGTAGATATTAATACAGCCTTTCTCAATTTTCCAGAAAAAAATTTACTTAGAAATAAAGAGGATTGAGCCAGGCATGCTGGCACATACTTGTAATCCCAGCATTTGGGAGGCTGAGACAGGAGGGTTTACGGTTCATGGAGAGTCTTAGCTACTTAGTGAAGCCCTTTGCAACTAAGAGAGACCCTGTTTCAAAATAAAACGAATAAAAAGTAAAATTAGGGGTGTAGCTCGGAGGTAGAATGCCCCTAGGTTCCATCCCCAGTAGCACACACATAAAAAATAAAAAAGAGAGAGAGGATTAAAACATTACACAATCACTAAAATGTGTTACTGACAGAATCTGGAAACTATCACTGCCATCAATTTAAAAAAAAAAACTCAACTTTGTTCAACACTATATATAATCAGTACCTAGCAAGTGCCTGGCACACAGGAAGAATTCAGTAAATACTGGATGGATTAAGATATTACAAACCATTTTACACAAAAGAAAAATATCTACTGGTCACTTGTAAGAGTGAACAGGCCAAATGGAAGTAAGATAAAAGTATCTCAGCTCCTCTTTCAGAATGTATTTTCTTTTGGTTCAGAAGTATACTAACAGAAAGTCATGTACCAAGAGAAAACCATGCCAGCTGTTTCTTCTACTGTATAAATGCTGTTTTTTGAGACAGCAGCCAAGGAGTTCCTCTCCTACCTGAGAGGAACTACTATTGTTTCTCCATCTAATCAGAGACTAAATTTCCTACACAGTCATCTGTCAAGAAGCAAAGAGAGCTGGTAACATTGAAATGCACAGAGGGAAGGGCAGAGACAGTAAGTTAATGGAATCAATATTAAGGACCTTAACTAGTAGTGAAGAACTGAGGCTGCTGTATTTCTACATGCTCATCTGTTCAGGATAGCACACAACAGGAAGTGAAGAAATTCATTAAAGACCCTGGAAACTGAACTCAAAGAGGTACATAAAAACTATTACATGACGTGTACATGTATGTCCACACAAGTTTTTCACCCCATTATGATGTATGAATACAATGCACCAAAAAAAAAAAAACCCTATTACAGCCACAGATCAAAGGTAACCAGTTTAGTCCCCAAAACAAAACAAAACAAAACAAAACAAAAAATGTGGGGCTGTAGACAACTACATCCATTGTTTTTGAACAAATCCTACTAGGAAACACCACTCTGATGATTCAAACAGAGGAAAGTCATCTAAACACAGAAATAACAAACAAAATGACAGAAAACTATTTGATGTGAGCAGAAGAGAAGGTGGGGTTTGTTTTCTGTTTTTTTTTTTTTTCTTCTTTGCTTTTTGTACTGGGGACTGAACCCAGGGCCTCACACAAGCTAGGCTACTACTCTATCAGTTACCTACATTCCCAGCCCTTTTTAAACAAATTTGTTTTGAGACATGTCTTGCCTAGGCTGACCTTAAACTTATAATCCTTTTGCCACAAATTTGGAAGTAGCTGGGGTTATAGGCACGCACCACCTGAGCTAGCTAACATTTCTTTTCTTTGAAATACAAAGCTGGAGGAAGATAATGAAAAGGTGTAATTCAGTATAAAACACAAAATTCTCTCCAATGAAAGGGAAAATAGAGCTCTAATGTTGAGATTGAATAAGCTATAAATATGGAATTAAAATTTTTTGGAATGACTTTAAGATAACCACTATAAAAATTAAATGTATCTTACCAAGTCACTGAAAATAAAAAAGTAAACACAGCAATGAAAATAGTAAGAAACTAAGAAAAAAATACAAAACAATGTAAGGCAATATTAAATATACCAATTATAGAATAATATAAATGGATTAAAGAACCTTTTAAAAAGATAAAACCTCAAAACAGCTTAAAATGAAAATTCATGTATACACTTCTTAAAAATAACGCAAAAACAAAGACTGGGCAAGATTTGTCAATGAGACTAGAATGAGAATCTCTTATCCAAAATGCTTGGGATCCCAAGTATTTCAGATTTTGGAGTTTTTCAGATCTGGGTATATTTGCATAGATGGTTATCAGCCTGACCATCCCTAATCTGAATGTTTCTGATTTTGGATTATGAATATCCAACCAAAATGGACATGTTTCACCCCCCTTGTGTTTTGTCAGTGGTGTATTACACAAATATATATTTCACAGTGCTAAATTATTTTTGTACTTCTGGGATAAACTTTTCAATTTTGACTTAGTAGATGTTACTTACAGTTTTTTTTCCCCCAGTTCAAAAGTGAGATTGGTCTGGCCTTTCTTTTTCTTGTTAAATTTGTCATCTTTTAATATCATTCTTGTATGTTTACACTGAAAAACTTCACAAGTTTTCTGTGTTTAGATAATGTGCCTGTGTGTATATATGTAAAAATTACCTAATTGATTAAATTTTAAAACAGTTCAATTCCAAAACATTTGCCTCTGAAGCTGTACTTAGTGTTACTAATAAATTCAGGGTATTTCTTATCTTGAGATTGAATGAACTACTAAACCGCTGCAGAAATTTTCATTTTATTCAGATTCCAAAGTTATCACCATAAAATTAAATATACTTTATTTTCACATTTTTCAACAGTTGTCCCATTTATGATGGAAAGTCAATACACAAGTATATTTTTAAAAATGCCAAAACTTAACCAGGCGTGTGCCACATGTTTTTAATCCCAGTACTTGGGAGGCTGAGAAGAGGATCCAGGTTTGCAGACAGCCTCAGCTACTTAGTGAGGCCTTCTGCAACTTAGTGAGAACTTGTTTCAAAATAAAGAATAAAAAATAGGGATGGGGGTATATAGCTCAGAGGTAGAATGCCACTGAGTTAAAAAAAAAACCAAAACCTTAAAGGAAAGACAAAAAAAAATACACGAGGACTAATTATATAAGAAATACATGATAAATATAAAAATATTCAACCTTCCTAGCTGACCTACTTTAATTAAAGAAATACCAATTAGCACCTTAAGACATTGTATCTTTTCCCTCTCACTAAACAAGTTTTACAATATCCAATTTTGAAGAGGGTATACTCAAAGAGACACTCAGCATTGTTGGTTGGAATGTGAATTGGTATAATCTATCAAAAACAACTGAACAATGTATATCAAGATCCTTAACAACTGTATAGACTTTGTGACCTAATATTTCACTCCTAGAAATTATCTGTGAAAATAAGCAGAGATGTTTGCAGGAACCAGAATGTACATAATTCCTTTAATAATACAAATAAGCTAAAGAACTTAACCTATAATTAAAGGATATTGTTCAAAACCCCTTCCTGATGGTCCTAATCATATTAAACAGTAATACAGACTTTTTAAAGGCAAGTATCCTCATCTACTGCTATACCTGTTATATTGAATATTTTAACTTAAAAATCTTGAAGGAATCCTCTTCTATATTAAAAAGGAAGAGGCAAGGCTATAGATAAAAAGGAACCCTGTATACTGTTGCAAATGTAAAGTAGTACAACCAACTGAAAAACAGTATGGAAGTGCTTCAAAATTTTTAAAATAAACCAAAGGTTATTTTTATTGTAGAACCTAGCAATCCCTATTTTGTGTATTATGCCCACAGAAAAATGAAATCAGCATAAAATGATAACTGTACTCCCAAGCTGAATGCAGCATGATGCTCCACAACCAAGATGAAGAAACAATACAAGTATGTTATCCGATAATGGACAAAGTGTGGAATTTATCCTCATTGAAATATTTTTCAACCATTAAAAGGAATTCCTGCCATTTGGAATGGCACGGATATACATCTAGGACATTTTGCCAAGTGAAATAATATAAATAATATATTTCAATTCTCTTATAGAGAAAGACATGATCTCAATTATATCTGGTGTGTGTGTGTGTGTGTGTGTGTGTGTGTGTGTGTGTGTGTGTGTGTCTGTATGTGTCTGTGTGGTACTAGGGATTGAACCCAGGACTTTACCTTTGGGGTACACTCCCAGGCCGATTTCATTTCTTATCTGGAAACAGAGTCTCGCTAGGCTGATAGGAGTCTCACTACTTGCTAGGCTATCCTCGGACCTGAGATTCTCCTGTCTCAGTCTCCCAAGTACTGGGATTACGGGCATGTGCCATGCCCAGCACATGTGAATTTTTAAAAAGTGAAATCACGGAAAGAGAAAGTAGAATGGTGATTACCAGAGTTAGAGAGGTGAAGAAAAGGAGAGGTGTCAAAAAGTGGAAACTTTCAGCTGTAAGGCAAGTGAGCTCAGGCGAGTTGACACACATATAAACTAGCTTGAGTGTGGAAATCACTTTACAAAACATATCAAATTACCACACTGTACACCTTATGTTTGTTCAATCTTATTTGTCAATTATACCTCAATAAAGCTGGGGAGACAAAAAGAAAAAAGGAGCACAGCTGCCGAGCATATTCATTTGGATGCAGACCTCTCTCCTTTCTTGGGGACTTTGATAATAAGGGGAGGTGAATTAGGAATTACCCATAAAACTACCAGGGACCCTTAAATGTCTACCAGTGCAAAGCATTTCAAGGATGCAGCCTTTGGGCCACTCTGGAGTCTAAAAAGAGATTCTACTTTTATAGGGTCCCACACTTTCAAACTCTGAGTTACCCAGAATAGGAACATGACTTAAAAATCACAAAATAAGCCGGGCATGGTGGCGCACGCTTGTAATCCCCGCGTTTGGGAGGCTGAGACAGGAGGATCGCGCTGGTTCGGAGCCAGCCTTGCTGGCTTAAGAGACCCTGTTTCCAAAAAAAAAAAAAAAAAAAAAACGGTCTGGGAGTGAAGCCCGGAGGTAGAAGGGCTTCCAGGAACCCCAGTACCACAAAAAAAAAAAAAAATTACAAAATATAGAAAATGTTCAGAACTTGATGACGTTTGGGGAAGAAAAAAAAAAAGGTAAAGCTACAAAGCACCTCTCTTTAAATACCTTTGTAGTCAGAAGACACAGTTTCAACTAACAGTTCTCAAAGTGCAGTCCTTGATCCAGTTCTATCAGTATCATTTGGGAACTTTTTGGCAATGCACGTTGCTACTAAATAGAAAATCTGGGCATACAACCAAGAAACTAGGGTTTTAAAGAAGCTCTTGAACTGATTCTGATGCTTGGTGAAGTTTCAGATGCACTGACTTAGACCATACAACATGCAAAATGAAGGGGCACAGCAGACTAGGGCTCAATATAAGAAAATCTTGTAGTGGTTCAAGCTATCTAAAGAAAATTTAAAGTTAATGAGTTTCCTAGAAATAAAATTAATCCAACATAGTTGTTTAGATTAGTTAAAATGTTATAAGGGTTTAAACACTGATGACTGATTAAATCAGATGATGCTTTTAGGTTTCCTCTGACCTTACTATCAGTTATACTGTCTCCCAAGGAAGACATCTCAAATTCAGTATCTTCAAAAATCAAACTCAACAAGTTTCTCTATAAACTAACCTGCCCAACTTATCCTAATTAATATCTTAAGCTTCAAACTAGATTTTTAAGAAAAAATTTTGTTGGCTCTCTCCTTTGGTTGTTGGATTCAATGTATCATCAAGTGTAATCAATTCTTTAGTATTTGACATTGTGACAAAGATTTTAAAAATAATTACTTTGAGAAAGGAGTCACAAGAAAATATTTTGCAGAATTCACTCCTAGTCAAGTAAGTTTGGAGCGTACTGTGTATTCACCTGACCCTCAAATTTATATTGTATTGTATGAGCCATTCATTCCTGTCAAAAATTTTGAAATTTTTGTTCCAGACTCTGAAGAAATATATTACTTTTTAAAATATGTGACCAGGCTAAAAATAATGCTTTAGCTGTGTGGTTAAAAAAAAAAAAAGCCTTCAAAAAGTTTATGGGGCAGTCCAAATGTATCCTGGCATAGACCAAGACTAAAAGCAGCACTACCAGGACCAAGATCCAACATCTGACTTCCAGCCACGTGCTCTTTCCACTGCAACATACCGACCCACTTCAGAGCATACAATCTACTTTCTACTTGCATTCTGAGACCTTAGTTCCTTTCCATTGTTTATGTTATAATCCTCTACTACCTGAAACAATTTCCAATGAAGAAAAATGGGAAGAAAAGTTGGGATGCCATTCCTATTCAAAAGCAGTTAATATGCTCACTGAGAAAGGGGAATACTTACAGTATCTCCCTAGTAGGTTTTCTGAATTCTAGATGGGCACAGTGGAATATGTATTTACTTATTTTTGGTGGTACTGAGGGTGGAACCCAGAAGCTTTCTACCTCCGGGCTATGTTCCCAGATGTATTTTATATTTTATTTGGAAACAGGCTCTCACTAAGTTTCTGAGAGCCTCACTAAATAGCTGAGTCTGGCTTCAAACCTGTGCAATCCTTCTGTTTCAGCCTCCCGAGCGTGGGGATTACAAGCTTGCAGCATCACACCTGGCTCACAGTGGGATATTTACAGCAAAATGTAGTTCTAGATATATGTATAAGAGTATATATGTTAATATGAAAACAACAAAAAACTCTTTTTTAAAAAAACCTACTGTGGGAAATTTAAGTCACAAAAAGCATTTTGGATTTTTTTTAACTGTATACATATGATAGATTAAAAATCAGAAAAGAACAATTCTCAAACATAGCAAAGAATTAAATCATGGTTGTGTACACACATGTGTGCATGCCTAGTATATTACTTGGGTATTAGTTTAACCTATTCTAAAGAACTGAATAGCAGAGGGGAAGGAAACAGACCAAATAATGTTATGTCCATATATGAATGTATCACCATGAGTTTCACTATTATGTATGCTTATAATGCATCAATAAAATTTTAAGAGACTGAATAAATATAACAACAAAAAGCAGACATAAATTTATTATCAAAGCAGAAATCTCAAATACAAAGATTTTTCAAGAAACTTCAGGTACTTGATAGTGATACTCTAGCCAACTAAAAATATTAAGGTATAGTTGTATTTCAAATATTAAATAACATAAGGGAAAAAAGATATGGATGAGAAGATTTAGTGAGAGGAAATTATAAAGAGAGTAGGAGTGGTCAGAATAATGAGATGGTAATGACCACAGAGACAGTCTCTTGGGAGATGCAACCCAGAGGAACAGACATAGCCAACAGTTTTTATCCCTCACACACAGTAAGATTCCAAGTCTCTAACTTTTCCTGCCCCCAAGCCTCTTATTTCCAATCCTATGACTTTATTAAGAAACAATTTGTTCTAAAATATAAATTGAAACAAACTGTTTTCCAGGGTTAAATTATCTATTGTTAGACTATGTTAACAGTCAGCTAAAATGGACATATGTGATTACACATAAGGACAAGTTACATATGTCCCATACAGGACTTTTATAAATCTTGAGTTAGGCCAGGTGTGGTGGTGCATGCCTAGAATCTCAGTACTTGGGAGGCTGAGACAGAAGTGAGACTCTCATCAACCTAGCAAGATCCTATTTCAAAATAGAAATCGGGCTGGGATGTAGCTCAGAAATAGAATGCCCATAGGCTCAATCTCTAGCACCACCACCAAAAAACAAACAAAAAAATTTTGAGTGAATATACCTAACTTTAATTATCATTCACCTACTGAGAATTCTTATGTCTAAGAAACTAAACTAAGCCAGGCACAATGGCACTTAAGCAAGATCCTATTTCAAAATAAAAAATAAAAGGGCTGGGATGTAACTTTGAGGTAGAATGTCCCTGGTTTTAATCCTCAATATTTATTTATTTATTTATTTGATTATCTATTTTGTGGTACTGGAGGTGGAACCCAGGGGCTTTTCTACCTCCAGGCTATACTCCCAGACCTATTTTATACTTTTATTTGGAAACAGGGTCTCACTCAAGTTTCTGAGAGCCTCACTAAGTTGCTGAGGCTGGCTTCGAAACTGTGCGATCCTCCTGTCTCATCCTCCCAAGCGCTGGGATTACAAGCGTGAGCCACCACACCCGGCAATCCTCAATATTGAAGAAGAATAAGGAGGAGGAGGAAGAGGAGGAGGAGGAGGAGAAGAAGAAGAAAAGAAACTAAGTTAAAATGACAAATAGAAATGAGTATAAAAACTTCTATAATGATATAAATCACATAAAAATCTGGCCCTAAAATATTCTTTAAATTTTAAAATCTGGCTGTTAATATTATAAAAATAGTAATAGAAAAAGTAAACTGCGTAGCTATAAAATTACCAGTTTCTACGATGTGTGAATTATTCAAGTTAATTCTGTTGACCTTATAACAACTATTTTACCATGGTAATAATCAAGAACCAGAAAGTTGCCAGGCGTGGTGGCGCACGCTTGTAATCCCAGCATTCGGGAGGCTGAGACCTGGAGGATCACTGTTCCCAGACAGCCTCAGCTACTTAGTGAGTGAGGCCCTCTGCAACTCAGTGAGACCCAGTTTCAAAATAAAGAATAAAAAATAGGGCAGGAGGTATAGCTCAGAGGTAGAATGCCCCTGGGTTCCAGCCCCAGACGCGCAAAAAAAAAAAAAAAAAAAAAAAAAAGAACCAGAAAGTTGAGTTTTTGGAGACTGAATATAAGTTAAACCTCAGGTTCCTTTAGTAACAATTATTACAGTAACTTATTATTTAGTAAAGCCACAAGTAAAAAAAGAGGTGCTTAGGCAAAAAATATAAAGAAAGAAAAGTAGACAATATTTTATACAATGCCACTATAAAATAAAAACACACCTATTACTGACAAAAGATTATTAAAACAAACATCTGAATGTTTTCCAACTTTATAATCTATTGTCAAAATTTAAAGGAATGTTAGCATTTGAAAATTGAAATATGACTTACAGGTATATGTTTCAGTAAAAGCTATGCAACTAAAATGCATACAATTCACAAAAACAAGAAACTAAAATAATTACTTTTGCTATATAAATCTCCAATACTTACTTTTTATAAGCAACGTTTAAATCACTTAAGTAAATCTGACTTTCAAAAATAAATTTGTTTTATATTTCACATATTTTATTTATTTATTTATTTTTTGGTGATACTGGGATTCCTGGAAACCCTTCTACCTCCGTGCTACACTCCCAGACCTATTTTTATACTTTTTTATTTGGAAACAGGGTGTCTTAAGTCAGTGAGACTGGCTTCAAACCTGCGCGATCCTTCTGTCTCCGCCTCCCAAGTGCGGGGATTACAAGCGTGCGCCACCAGGCACGGCAATAAATTTGTTTTAAAAGGAAGGAAAGTCCACACTTTTTAACTGACAAATACAAGTCAGCTACTTACCAACTGAAGGGTAAATAATTAAACCATAGACACAAGCAGTGTGACCAGACTTTATGCAGACATGAAAACCTAACCAGTGATGTTAAACCTACCATGGACTCCACTAAGGCACCAAAACTAACCTTTGTACAATGAGTTTGATTATCATCTGGGTCCACAAATTTCAAATATGGTTCTATTAGAAAAGACATGTTTCTTTGTTTTGTTTTGGTTCTCTCCCCCCATTTAGAAGGTTAAAATCTGATCCAGCATAAAAAGCTGTGACTTTTACTTGGGCAGCCCTTGTTGACTAAGTGCTAAAAAAAAAAAAAAAAAAAAGAGGCATCATAACAGCATAAAAACTAACGCCTCAAAGTGTTACCTACTCAGGCCTTTTAACAAATTTGTTAACACTATTAGTTATATTACTCCACCTTTCTCTTAGTGTGAACTGGTATCAATTATTTAGCCAATTTTATTATGTTATTAAAATACCTGCTGATTAAACATGAACCAAAGTGTCACTTAGAAGAAATGTAAAAATAATAGTAACACTGGCTTGCAACACCCTCAAAATATCTAAAAATATAAAAGTATTTTGAGAAATGCCATTAAACATCTTAAATTTTGTAAATAAAGTTATTCTAGTATCAAAATATAAAACAGGCGTTATTTTTATAATTGCTTCTAAAGATAAATAGTTGTACTTAGATTTTATAATTATTTTTAAGAGTGCTTTATAACAGGACAAAATAAACTCTTAGTAAATAAATGTGGTTATATTTTTAAAACAAAATAAAACCTAAATATATAACATGATGAAAAGCTGGCAGAAAATATAATTTTATAATATTCAATATAATTTTCAACAAATTCTATTATTAAATTTTGAAATTTGATAAAACTACCACCTTCAGTTTCCTTGACAAAAATTCCCTTAAAAACAAAGAATGAACACAAACTAAGTGAATTCAAACATATACAAATAGCTACCACTGTACTGTTTATCTCTTACCCAGCAAGGTAAGAAACAACCTTTTAATACTTTAATTTTGTGAGTATTAAACAACTAGTGTGAAAAACAAGCTGCATGTAAACTATTTCTACTGCCTGAGCTTCAATGACTAGCTGAGGCAACCTGTTATAGGAGGTGTTAATTGGCAATAGGAGTACAAGTCAGAAGCATGTTCCCCATCGTCCTAACCCAGCAAGGCTAGGTCATTAAAGTGGAAATGAATTCTTTCATGTCGACTTAACCCTTTCAGTGCATGATTTCAGCTGTTTTCTCTCAATTAATTTCAAAAAACTTGTTACTTTTTAGAGTTAAAAAAAATGTTCCAAATAAAAAAAAAGTCATTTGGCTGACAGTTTCAATGACTTATTCAAAAGATAAGAACACAGCAAGTTAATTGCAATGTAATATTACAACTTTCCCCACTGAAAAACATATAAACTAATTGTATTTGCTTATTTTAACACTGTGAAGAAGATCTAGACTATCATGTTTAGAAATAGCTCAGAACCATTTATTCATATAGAATATCCATTTACATTTAGGTGTGAGGATCCAACAACTGTACCATTAATCATCTTAATGCTGAGACAGAGGAGTAGTAGTAACTTTTTTATTCTCATAATGTTCACACAAGAATTCCCAATATAAAAATGTTTTGAAACGTATGAGTTAATACACCTTTCTAATTATGTTTTGTTATTCTGATAAGGTGCATAGTCACAGCATACCCTGATGACTGGTTGCCAAAAAAAAGCCAAAATTCCTTTTATGGCATGATCTCAGGTTTCCAGATGGCACATTAATTCTTTAAAAAAAAAAAAAAAAGACAAAAAGAAAAAGAAAAAACACATCAAAATAATGATGCATTGCTTTTCAAATGCCACTTATAAATACTAATATCCTCATATGTTAATCATTATAGAAATTTAAAATAAAATTCAATTATATAAAAATTTTTAAATTACGATTAAAAATTTATACATGCTGCATCCTCCATCGGAGTAATCTTAAAAAATTGACTAATAAAATCAATATCACAGTTAAAAAATAAACACTTTGAAATCTATTATATACCTAACACTACATACTTGTGATAAACCACTAAAAATTATGAACATAATAGTAGAAATATAATTTACCCATATAGAAACAGCAGGGTTAATTAGAAACTTGATCAGTAAGGGAAAAGATAATAATGGTTCAAGGATGTCACAAAATGGAAATTATACTATATTCCTAGGCAATGGTTTTATTATCCCTTTCTTTACCTTACCTACCCCCCTCTCTAGCCCTCCAATTACTTTAACAAACCCAATTCCTGTCTCTGAAAACTTTCTTTCCCTAGGCTTACTGGATCCTCCGAAACAACAAACCTAAGAGACTGCCCCTGAACCAGTATTTTAAGAATGGAAAAATTCAGTAGGAAACAGGCAGTGGGGTGAGATGCTATAATAGCAGGGATGAGGAGGAGATGACACTATTACCTGGTTATAAAGAAACCTAATCAAAGTAACATGCAGGCTCGTAACCTAGTGCACAATACCCAACTGTGACATTTCTTTCCCTTTAAGACCACCCTTGATAGTCACTTTGAAACAATTTTCACCTACTTAAAAATGTATGTGTGTGAAATATGCCATGAGCACCAATCACTTTAGACATCTATGAAATCTATCCCACCAGAACAGGAACTGACTGTTCTCCCTCTCAGTGACTATCACTCTCTTCGCTATGATAAGAAAGGAGCAAACACAGTGCTTGAATACTTTTGTTTTAAAGAATTACTTACAGAGTACCAAACTTCATAAATATGACTATAACTACAACTCTTTAGAAGTGGCAAAAACAGCCGGGCATGGTGACACACAATTGTAATCCCAGCATTTGGGAGGCTGAAACCAGAGGATCGCGGTTCATGGCCAGCCTCAGCTACTTAGTGAGGCCCTCTGCAACTCAGTGAGACCCTATTTCAAAAATAAGGAATAAGGCTGGGTGTGGTGGCGCACCCTCGTAATCTCCGTGCTTGGGAGGCGGTGACAGGAGGATTTCACAGGTTTGAAGCCAGCAGCTCAGGTTTAAGAGACCCTGTTTCCAAATAAAAAAGTATAAAATAGGTATGGGAGTGTAGCCCGGAGGTAGAAGGGTTTCCAGGAACCCGGGTGCCACCAAGAAAGAAAGAAAAGAAGAGAGGAGAGGAGAGGAGAGGAGAGGAGAGGAGAGGAGAGGAGAGGAGAGGAGAGGAGAGGAGAGGAGAAGAGAAGAGAAGAGAAGAGAAGGAAGAAGGAAGGAAGGAAGGAAGGAAGGAAGGAAGGAAGGAAGGAAGGAATAAAAAATAGACCAGGGGGTGTAACTTGGAAGTTGAATGTCTCTGGGTTCCATCCCCAGACGCGCAAAAAAAAAAAAAAAAAAAAAAAGAAAAGAAAAAAAAAGAAAAGAAAAAGAAGTGGCAAAAACATATCATTTATAAATAAAAATAGGGGCCCAGAATGGAACCTTAAAACACTAAAACTGTTTAATACTTTAAGGTACTAAAACTATAAGACACTACAGTTCTTATAGTTACCAGTGACTCTCCTCCACACACGTGTGTGTGTGTGTGTGTGTGATGAGGACTGAACCCAGAGACTTTTCTACCTTTGAGTTACACCACCAGCCTGATTATTTTATTCTTTACTTTGAAACAGGGTCTCACTAAGTTGCATAGGGCCTCACAAATAACTGAGGCTGGCCACAAACTTACTAACCTCTGTCTCAGCCTGCCAAGTACTGGGATTATGGTATAAGCATGCATCACCATGCCCGGCTTCCCCTTCACTTTTATTTTTTTAATGTATTAATCCATTCATTCATTCATTCATTCATTCATTTAGCAGTACTGGGGATTGAACCCAGGGGCATTCTACCTCCGAGCTACATCCCCAGCCCTATTTTTTATCCTTTATTTTTTGAAACAGGGTCTCACTAAATTGGAAAGGGCCTCACTAAGTAGTTAAGGCTGGACGTCATCCTCCTGTCTCAGCCTCCCAAGTACTAGGATTACAAACGTGCACCACAGCACCCAGCTTTCCACTTTTAAAATACTGTTCATGAAGCTGGAAGTGGTATTACATGCCGGTAATTCCAGTACCTGGAAGGCTGAGACAGGAGGATAGCAAGTTCACAGCCAGCCTCAGCAACTTAGTGAGATCCTGTTTCAAAATAAAGAATAAAAAAGGCCAGGCATGTTGGTGCATGCTTGTAATCCCCACGCTTGGGAGGCTGAGACAGGAGGATCGCACAAGTTCAAAGCCAGCCTCAGATACTTAGTGAGGCTCTCAGCAACTTAGTGAGACCCTGTTTCCAAATAAAATATAAAATACGTCTCGGAGCATAGCCCAGAGGTAAAAAGCCCCTGGGTTCCACCCCCAGTACTACCAAAAAAAAAGAAATAAAAAGTGCTGGGAGTGTAGCTTAGAGGCAGAATGCCTATGGGTTCAATCCCCAGTACAATAAAAATAAAATGCCGTTCAACTACAGTGGTATTTATTTATTTATGTATTTTTAAAATACTGATGAGGGAACCCCAGGGCAGCCCTATTTCATATATATATATATATATATATATATATATATATATATATATATATATATATATATATATATATATATTTTTTTTTTTTTTTTTTTTTTTTTTGCGGTCCTGGGGATGGAACCCAGAGGCATTTGACCTACGAGCTATACCCCCTGCCCAATTTTTTATTCTTTTATTTTGAAACAGGGTCTCACTGAGTTGCAGAGGTCCTCACTAAAGTAGCTGAGGCTGTCCGCGAACTGCGATCCTCAAGTCTCAGCCTCCCAAATGCTGGGATTACAAGTGTGCGCCACCATGTCCGGCTTCTTATTCTTTATTTTGAAACAGGATCTCACTGAGTTGCAAAGGGTATAAGTAGTAGCTGAGGCTGTCTGCGAACCATGATCTTCCTGTCTCAAGTCTCCCAAATGCTGGGATTACAAGTGTGTACCACCACGACCAGCTGATATTTATTTATATATTTACATTATAAAACGTGTAAAATATAATCTGCCACAAATGACTTGGTTATTTTGGGAAGCACCTATAATTCAATTATTAGTAACTCTTCTAAATTATTCTTTGCAAAGTCATGAAAGCAATGCTATATACACTGAAAAATACAAACACATACGCAGCGTGTATACTTTTATTCATTCTACAATCACAAACCTAGGAGTTCATATGCCATCAGGTATAGTGGCACATGTCTGTAATTCTAGTATTTGTGAAGCTTAAAGAGGAAGGTTAGAGGTTCAAGGCCAGCCTCAGCAACTTAGATAGACTCTCCAAAACTTAGTGAAACCCAGTCTAAAAATAAAAAAGGGATAGGCGTATATCTCAGAGGTACAATGCCCCTGAGTTAAATCCTCAGTACCCCCACACTTACACGCACACACACACCACATAGCACACACACACATGGGGGGGTATGTGGTGTGTGTGTGTATGTGCATGCACACGTGCATTCGCTTACAGGGCCTGGGAGGCTTAAAAAATAGGGCAGGGAGTGTAGCTCCGAGGTCGAATGCCCCTGAGTTCCATCCCCAGACCCACACACACACAAAAAGTTTACAAAATAGAAGGCAGGCAAGACAACGGAAAAGAGTAACTGCAACACAGTGGATCAAGTACAAAAATAGAGGCTTGTATAGGGAGCACAAAAGTCACAGCAATCTTATTTGATATAATCTTCTATTATGTTAAGAATTCAAGAATATTTAAATCATTTTCAAGCAAAGAGAGGGAGGGTGTGGGGTAGAGTAAGATATTCCAAGAAAAAAAAAACATAACACATTGATAGGCACAGGAACCAAACTGCAAACATTGTATACATTATCATTCAAAGATTTCCAAGCAATAAAATGGCTGACTAAAGCATGGATACCAAGAAGTCAAACGGGAGATAATATTTCTTCAATTTCCACCGGTACATTTCTGGAGACTTTTTTTTTTTTTTTTTTTTGGTGGCACTAGGGGTGGAACCCAGGGGCTTTCTACCTCTGGCTATACTCCCAGACCTATTTTATATTTTTATTTGGAAACAGGGTCTCACTAAATTGCTGAGAGCCTCACTAAGTAGCTGAGGCTGGCTTCGAACGTGTGCGATCCTCCTGTCTCAGCCTCCCAAGCGCTGGGATTACAAGCATGCGCCACCACGCCCGGCCAAGATGAGATTTCTTAAAAAGGTCATCTTTTATAGTAGACCTTGCAAAGATAATAGATCTAACCTACACTTTTGCATTTATGAAAAATATCCAGCATTTAAGAATATAAATCAAAACAAATGTGGTGGTGCATGCTTGTAATCCCAGCATTTGGGAGGCTGAGACAGGAGGACTGTGGTTCATGGACAGCCTCAGTTACTTAATGAGGCCCTTTGCAACTCAGTGAGACCCTGTTTCAAAATAAAGAATAAAAAATAGTGCTGGGGACATAGCTCAGAAGTAGAATGCCCCTGAGTTTCATCTCCAGTACCGCAAAAAAGAGAAAAAAATATAAATCAGAGTACGGAGTTCTCTGACATACCTAATAGAAATACACATTCACAATAAATGAAGGATAAGATGGTATGTTTCCCCAAACAGTATGTAGTCTTGAAACAAACAGGATTTCATTATTGTGACATAAAGTGTCTCTTCAGTTAATAGAATTTATATAAATACTACAATTGATTCTTGAATTCAGGTTATTTCTCTTTAACATATAGTTCTCAGAACAAAATATTTTTCCAACATATATTATAAAATGCTAATTACCAGACATCCAAGCAATGGGCACCACTGGCTGAGATGACACAGAGTTCAAGGCTAGGATTAGTTGGATCACTGATCAAAGAAGCTGAAGGTTAAGTGGATGCTACTGTGATCAGCTGTTAGAGCCCCTAAGCAGCCTTAAGGCCAGGTCCTGGAGGTGTTAACATGAATACTAATAACTTTGCCTATTTACATGCATTTTCTTGTCTTTTTTTTCAAATGTTAAATTTGTATTTTGCTTTATTCTTAAATGTTATTCATCTCTTTTTCATCTAAGAAGAAAAGACAAAGGAAGAGTAAAACAGCATCTACAGATGAAAATTCAAAACCATGAATAAATGTGGGAAAAGGTACCAGAAAAAAGAACCCTGCTGTATGATAGACCCTGTGACATGTACTAACTATATGATAAACTAATTAGATGTGTTTCTTAAAATGTATTATAGGAGACAGACAATATACAATTAAATTTAAAAATGAATTTGTAACTTGGGTTTGGTGCCAAAATAATAAGAGAGTATATCCTTGGTATATAATAAAAGCAAGGACCAGTTTTCAAATAGCCTGTCCAGAAAACAACGTACAGGTAAACTAGTGGTCTTAACCCTGCTTATACCTCAGAACTGCATGAAGAGCTTCAAAAGTTCTGATTCCTGGACCCACCCTCAGATTCTGATTTAATTGCTATGGCATGAGGATCAGTTATCCTTTCTTTTGTTAAGCCTCCCAGTGATCCTAAGTTATAGTATAACAAAGGGTACTATCACTGAAAGGTTAATGAAACTGGGGTGAGTTTGCCCAGCTAGTTGGCTTAAAAATTCAAAGGTCCAGAGCCAACTGACACACACACCAAATTCCCTATTACTATAGTTTTATTATAATTTCAACTCAGTGAGCTATAGAGGCTTACAAGTATTATGGAAATATGAAGCAGGGAGAGAATAGTCAGGCTTAGAGACATCATATATATTCATTCTTCCTAATACTGGGGATTGAGCCCAAAAATATGCTCTACCACTAAGCCACATCCCCAGCCTTTTTTATTTTTTCACTCTGAGACAAGGTCTCACTAAGATGCCCAGGAGCAACCTTGAATTTGCAATCCTTCTGCCTCAGCATCCCAAGTAGCTGGTATTACAGGTGTGTGCTGCTGAACACAGCCATGTGTGGTAATACTTGAAGTCTACAAAATATTTCTGGTCCTTTTCTCATGTATATAATAGGACTGTACTTCCCTCTTTTCTCGAAGTTAGGTGTGAACATGTGACTTGCATTAGCCAATGATATAGAAGAAGTGACCTTTGTCATTTCCAGTAAATTTTTTTTTAAAGTGGTACTGGGGATTGGAACCCAAGGGTTTTCTACCTCTAAACTAATCTGAACTATACTCCCTGACCTATTTTACATTTTATTTGGAAACAGGGTCTCGCTAAGGTGCTGAGAGCCTCACTAAGTAGCTGAGGCTGGCTTCGAACCTGTGCGACCCTCCTGTCTCAGCCTTCCAAGTACTGGGATTACAAGCATTGCACATGCGGCTTATAAAAGCTTTTTAAAAACCATTGTTCAGTAATAGTGCTCTGTCAGCTTGAGACTCAGAGTTACAATGATATCACAGAACAGAGCACCCAGCCCACTCATGATATGCATGCAGCATGAGTGAAAGGAAACTTTCTGGTTTGAAGCCACTGAGATTTAGGGATTGTTCCTAAAAACATGACCCAGCCATCTTGACTGACACTTCTGGAGGGCAAAAGGAGAAAGGGGTCATTTGAGCAATCTGAAAAAAAAAAGTTGGTAGTAAATTTATTAAACAAACAATGGAGGCAAAGGGCATCCATTTAGAATATCTTACATAAAGTCCTTCAATGGATGAGCAGAATGGCATGGGACATTCAAAGAATGACAAATACTATAATATAATATGGCTAGGTTGGGGTAAGAGGAGGTTGGAGCAAGAGATAAAACTAGAGACAAATCATAAAGAACCAAAAATCTATACAGGAGATTAACTCTTAAAAGGGCCAAAGGGGCTATTCTGTTAAGATAAACTTAGTCTTTGACCCTCTTCCTGCCCTATAATACTAAGGGATAAAACTGTCTTTACATTTACAACAGCATATTACAACACGTGTGTGTGTGTGTGTGTGTGTGTGTGTGTGTGTGTGTGTGTGTGTTACTGAGGATGAAACCCACGGGCATTCTACCTCCAGCTACACGCCCAGCCCTATTTTTTATTCTTTATTTTGAAAAGAGTCTCACTGAGTTAGTGCAAAGGACCTCACTAAGTAGCTGTGGCTGTCCACAAACCTGGATCCTCCTGTATTAGCCTCCCAAATACTGAGATTACAAGTATGTGAAACCAAGCCCAGCTTCCACAAAACATTTAGGAAAACCTGGGAAGGATTCTGATCTCACCCTTTTAGGAGAGATGCCCCCCTCCTCCATTCCTTTGAGACACATTTTGAATAATATAATAAACATTTGGGGTGTGTGTGTGTTGCTAGGGAATTGAACCCAGGGGCATTCTACCTCCTAGCTATACCCCCAGCCCGATTTTTTATTCTTTATTTTGAAACAGGGTCTCACTGAGTTGCAAAGGGCATAAGTAGCTGAGGCTGGCCACAAACCTGTGATCCTCTGGTCTCAGCCTCCCAAGAACTAGGATTACAACCTTGCCCCAACCAGCTAGGTTTTTTTTTTTTTCCTATTTTTTTTTTTTTATTGGTGCACTGTATTCATACATCATAGTAGGATACATACTTTTGTAGACATACATGCACACTTTTCCCAGTCAGCCCCCACCCAATCCCCACCCCATTCTCTCCCTATCCCTCCCTCCCATGCTTGGCTTAGTAGTTGACATCTAGTATTATGGCAATTTATCTAAAATTAAAAATGATAATCTCACATAACAGTTTCATTTGTCTGATACCAAGCTTTTGATGACTTAAAGATAACATTTCAACATTTCTTTTTGCTTTCTTTCTTACAAGAGAATATTTTTTTTCTATTTTTTAGGTGAAACTATCATATATTTATATATTTATTTTTCAGAAAAAAATCTATCCTAATATGGAATATGGACTCTAGGTACCCAAAAAGATCTTGAAAAAGAACAAAGCTAGAAGATATATATTTTCTGATTTCAATCCATATAAAGCTACAATAATTGAAAGAGTGTAGTACTATTCTAAAGGCAGATATATAAACCATTGGAGTTAAATAAAAGCCTAGAATAAATTCTTCCCTATATTGTCAAGTTATTTTTGACAAGGTTTCCACGAACATTTGGTGGTGGAAATATTAATCTTTTAACTAAATATTGTTAAAAAATAATAATTACATGGAAAAGAATAAAATTGGACCCTTACCTAATCCCATATACAAATATTAACTCAAAATAGATAAAAGACCTAAATATAAATCTTAAGACTATAAACTTTTAGGAGAAAATCTGGGTCATTAAACCTCACAACACTGAAATTGGCAGTGATTTCTTGGTTATGATTTCAATGGCACAGGCAACAGAGGAGTATACAAACTCCCTAAAAAATAAAAAAAAAATATTGTATATCCAAAGACAATGTAAACAGTTAACAGTTACTAATAGAATGGGATAAAATATTTCCAAATGCTATATCTGAAGGTATATTAATATTCCAACTAGAAATCCTACAAATTAACAACAATAAAAGCAAACAATACCCTTTAGAGATAGGTAAAAGACTAACATAAATAATGAATCTCCACAGATAACCAATCTTAGTTGTCTGTTGGATGGAAAATCTTGTTTCTCTGGTTCTGGTGTGTGTTACCTATTTCTTCTTTGTAGTTAATCTCTTTGAGTATTTTCTCTAGAGCTGGTTTTGAAGACATAAATTCCTTCAGTTTCTGTTTGTCATGAAAGCTTCTTATTTCTTCATCTAATTTGATAGAAAGTTTTGCTGGGTAGGAAATTTTTGGCTGGAAGTTGTTTTCTTTCAGAGTTTGGAATATGTTACTCCAAGCCCTTCTGGCTGTCATGACTTGGTTTGGGAAGTCTGGAGTGATTCTAATTGGTTTGCCTCTGAATGTCACTTGGCCCTTTGCTTTATTGCCTTTAAGAGTCTCTGCTTGGCTTCCACATTGGTCATTTTGACAATTATGTGGCATGGGGATCCTCTTCTCCGATCCTGTCTAAAGGGAGTTCTATAAGTTTCCTGGACCTGCGTATCGACCTCTTGCTCTATGTCTGGAAAATTTTCTGCTATTACTTCCTTGAAGAGATTGTTGATCCCTTTGGTTTCACTTTCTTTTCCCTCCTCTATTCCAATTATTCTGAGGTTAGCTCTCTTAAAATGGGCCCATATTTCTTCAATATCAGATTCCTGCTGTCAGATATTTTTTTCTAGATTAGAAACTATGCGTTTATTTTTGGTTTGCTCATCTTCTAAGAGTGAGATTCTGTTCTCCATGTGTTCTAATCGGTTGTTTGTGCTTTGAATTGAGGCCTTTACTTCATTGATTGCATCCTTTATCTCTTTTTGGCTCTCTCTGAGTTCTTTTTGAAGCACCTCTATTATTTCTACAGTTATTTTCCTGATTTGATCTTCGAGAAATCTCTGATTTTCTGTTTTATTGGGTTCTGATGTTGTGGGGTTGTGGGCATTTATTGCTCCAGTATTATTCCTCTTTCCCATGATTTTGGATGTTTGTGCCTTCTCTGGGTTCTTCCCTTGGGTCACTATGACTTCACTTAAGGTGTTCTGGATCTCGAGTCAGTAGTATCTCAGACCCCACTACTCCTTTACTGGATTTTATCATAGAGTCTCCGACCCAGAGAGTCGATAGAGGCTGCTTTAGACTGTGGGGGGTGCCAGGTTGCACGTTCTCCTATGGTGTGATATCTCTGCCACCGCCACTCCCCCACTGGGTCAAGTCCCAGGGAGTACAGTACTGGGATTTCTCCTCTGTGGCCCGCAATTTGACTCACTGTTCTTGAGTACGCAATGTAGCTGTACTGGCCTCGCTGAATTCGGTGCTGCTGCCGCCGGTGGCAATATGGCGCCGCTGCTACGCCCTCGGCTGTGGGGCTGGTGTTTTTCTTCTTGGTTTTGATTTCCACTCTGAATCCCTGCAGCGTGTGCTGAGCTCGGCCACTGGGAGCTTTAGATGCTCTCTGCGCGGAGAAATCCCGCCTGGCTGTTCCGCAGTGGCTCACCTCGGCTTGCTGTAGCCGTCCCGTGAATTTGCCGGAGCCGCCGGCAGTATGGCGCTGCTGCCGCGTCTGCCGCGTCCTCGGGCGTGAGGCAGGTTATCTCCTCTGTGGCTCTGTTCTCAGTCCGCTTTCTCTCTGGAGCCTGGTGATTTTTTGTTTCACTGGTGATGGTGTTTTCTGGCTATGAAAGGCGCTGATTTTGTGGTAATGGAGATTTGTTGTTAGCGGGGCTCTTAAGCCCCGCTTTTCTCGGTCGCCATCTTTCCGGAATCAGCTAGGTTTTCAATGCTATGTTTTAAAAGGATTATGCCATTTTAGATGGTGGGAAGAATTATTTTGGGAGATTAGTGAAAGGTGGGTACAGATAAGATTATGTGGAGGTCTCAATTAAGAAGAAGCAATGATAGAAGGAAGAAACATTCAAGGAGGTAGTTTTAGAAAGAAGGTGCCATTGTATGCTATTTTGGAACTAATTACATGGGAGAAAATGACAATATGATTGCTGGTAAGTAAATACCATCAATATCATTAATCAAGATGGAGAATATCTTCAAGCCATATGTAAAATCTCCAGAATTTGACTGCTTCTTACCACACTTGCAATATACAGCACTATGGCAATTAACTATAAACCTATTTATGTGGACACAAAAACCATTTATATCTCATTTTAACTAATTTTGTTTTTACTCCAATGGAAATTATATGAGACCTCATTTCCTTTCTATTACCACTGTCTTATAAAGACCTGATACTACAAACAATATAGCTATAACATTATATAGCCTACAAATGGTTAATTAGGCCCTCTAAAAGAAAAACAATTTAAGACTATCAAAAAAAACTTTAACAGTTATTCTCTCAAAATTAAACAACACCACATTTATTCTTAAGAAGACTCATTTATCTCCTTCTTGTTATAAATTACTAAAATTCTTGTGGCACATGCTTATAATCCCAGCATTCAGGAGTCTGAGACAGGAGGATCATGTTCTAGAACAGTCTCAGCTACTTAATGAGGCCCTTTGCAACTTAGTGAGATAATGTTTCAAAATAAAGAATAAAAAAAATAGGACTGAGCAGGGTGTGGTGACACATGCTTGTAATCCTCCCCCCCACACCCCAACATCCCCCCACCCCCGCTTGGGAGGCAGAGACAGGCGGAAAATGCACGTTCAAAGCCAGACACCCTGGCTTAAGAGACCCTGTTTCCAAATACAAATATAAAAAATAGATGTCTGGGAGTGTAACCCAGAGGTAGAAGGGTTTCCAGGAATCCCAGTACCACCAAAAAAAAAAAAAAAAAAAAAAAAAAAAAGGGCTGGGCATGTAGCTCAGAGGTAGAATGCCCACGGGTTCCGTCTCTAGTATCTCAAAAAAAAAAAAAAAAAAAGCTGAAATTCTTCATCTCCCAAATAGGATTGCTAGATAAATATACATAATACTGAATTATATTTGATTTTTAGGTAAATGAATATAAGCACATTTCATGCAATAATTAGAACGTACCTATATTTTTTTGTTTCTGTTTTTGTGGTACTGGGGATGGAACCCAGGGGGCATTCTACCTCCAAGCTACACCCCCAGCCCTATTTTTTTTATTCTTTATTTGGAAACAGGGTCTCACTGAGTTGCTGAGAGCCTCAGTAAGTAGCCGAGGCTGGCTTCAAACCTACGCATTCCTGTCTCAGCCTCCCAAGTACTGGGATTACAAGCGTGCACCACCACTCCCGGCTCTAGAACATGCCTATATTAAAAATTATTTGTTATTTAAAATTTAAATTTAACTGGGCATCTAATATTTTGTTAAAGCTAGTAAATTTGTCTCCAACTATAGGTACTTTCTAAGTCTTTTTCACAATTTATTTTTTCTATCTAGTTTAAACCTGAAGCAACTTTATATTCCCATACATACCAACACCTCTCTCAAAATCTGTTACCACTTCTTTTTCTTTAAATAAATAGTACTTTTAAGATTAAAGCACCCTTACCAAACTGGACACCCACAATTCCTTCTTATGAAAAGAACATATACTAAATTTACATCATAATGACATAGAAATATTTTCATTTTTGTTGTAAAACAGCATATACTTTGAACTATTTTCTCTCCAAATGCCAAAAAATCATTCACTAACTGACAAATACATCCTTTACTCTAGGCAAAAAAGCATTCATAGTTCAGAGTACACTGTACATACAGCCCTGCTAGTCTCTACAAACCCCCACTCACCTTCCCATTATAGCTGACACTGGTGATGGAAAAGTCCATCTCCTGTCCTAGATTGTTTATTTTTATTTATTTATTTATTAAACACTCTTTTTACCCTGTCATTAAGTCTCCATTAAAGTAAACACTGTAAGAACTTGGCATTCACTTGTCTGGGTCAGTACTCTGCTATTTTGTGGAATAACTTCATAGAAAAGCTAGAAGGTTTAGAGAAGGCTACTGATATAACTGAAAGAATTCCACCCTAGAGGAAGATTACCAAATACACATTTAAAAAAAAAAGATGCTCAATAACTCTCCAATCTCTTTATAAATAAATGCAGTTTAAGCTTTTATTTTTGATTCACTATCTCACCCACAAACATGCCAAGCAGGCATTCTGATGCTTCTGCGAGCCAGGCATACATGAAAATGCCAAAGACAATCCTTTGCTTGTGTGTTATCTATCCATTAAGAACTTTAGGTCCACTGGGCATGGTAGAGCATGTTTATAATCCCAGTCAGTACTTGGGAAGCTGAAACAGAATTACAGGTTCAAGGGCAACCTCAGCAAGTAGTGAGTCTCAGCAAGGTCTCAGCAAGACGTTTCAAAATAATATAAGGCTGGGGATGTATAACTTGGAGGAAAAAATGTCCCTGAGTTAAATCCTCACACACACACACACACACACACACACACAAAAAAAAAAAAAAAACTTAAATCCTTTCTCCCAGAAGAGTAAGTATATCTAAAAGATAAAACGAGAGGCTAGAGAAAAAGCAACTAGACAGCAGCCAAAGTAGGCAGCAGTGATCATTCTTAGGCCTATGAGTAGAAAACTGCCTCTCTGGGAATGATAAGCCAATGATGTAGGTATGTGAGGTAAGAAAGAAAGAGCTAAGTGACAATCCACAGAAAAATTAAATATTTTCCCTGTTACATACTTTATTTCTTTTAAATTTTATTATAAAATACTTAAGAAACATAAGAATATATTGATTAATACAATAAACTTACTACCCAACTTACGAAATAAAGTCACGAGAGCTACTACTGTACTGAAGCATGTAAAGCAGCTTTTTCAAACTTGATTGGATCCTTACTCCATAACCCTAGATTAGTCACTACTTTAAGTGATTATCATACTTTTGAAATATTTTACTACATAATTACACAGATAAAAGAGAATTAAGTATGCATACAATATATTTTAAAACACTCATGCAAAATAAATATTCCTTCATTTGCTTTTTGTTAATATGAATCATGATGATATGTGAAGATCATTTTTGTTACTTTACAAAATTCTACATAATTTTTGGCACAATTATGTACAATTCTCCTACTAATGGACAATTAAGTTGTTTTCTATTTTTGATCTTATGAAGTGGGGATCAGCAAACTACAATCTGTGAGCAAACCAGCTGGCCGGACAGATAGGCTCATTCATTTTTGTTTATGGCTGCTTTAGCACTTCAATGACAGAGTAAGAATTTCTTCATTTTCAATGAGTGATCACATAGTCCACCACCCTAAAATATTTACTATCTGGCCCTTTAAAAAAAAAGATTACCAAAGCCATCATAAACAACACTGTTATGAATGTTCTAGTATTCATGTGGGAGACTTTCTTTAGGGAATATAATTAGAAAAAGATCTGCTCAGTTGTAGAATAGGCAGATCTTTATTGTTACAGAAGTCTGCCAAAATGTTTTCTAAAGTGGTTGTATCCTACCACTAACTTATACATGTTTAAAGAGCACTCATGTTTCTTGTTTCATGTTTATATATTTTGCCCATTTTAAATGGGTATTTCTTGTTGAATTGCAGATATATATATGTTTAAAATATATATATGTTTAGATATATATATATAAACACACACACACACAACTAATGCCTTGTTAATTATGTTACATAATCTTTCCAATCCATAGGTTTTTTCTTTTTTACATTTCTTGGTTGCATCTGAAAAATGAGGATGATACCAATGCAATGAATTATGATTACTAAAGTTATAAAGTTTACATGACTTAATGCACTTAAAGTACTTAGAAGAGTGCCTAGCACATAGTACTCTACTTTTTTTTAATAATGTTTTTAGAATAAGTTTTAAATGACAATGTAAATGAATCAATTTATTACTTGAACTATAATGGCTAAGAAATCTTGCACTAAATGTCTAATCTGAAGTACCCCCCAAAAAGTAATACCTATCTTACCTTTACTCACTACCTCTGAATGCTAAAACCCAGCATTTTCTATTAATTTGGTTTCAATTAATTATACAAGTTGAAAATTTTTTCTTAAAATATAGCTAGTTATTTTTAAGTTGGGCTCTCTTAAGTCCAAATAGAAAATATCATCTAGAATACAATTATATCACAAATTTTCCCATTAAAAAAGTAATAAAAGAGATATTTGCTTAAATCCAAGAGAAAGTAACAGGGACTAAATGTACATTTCCAACATGAAACAAACTAAAAATGGACAAACTACCTGAAACAGAAGTTTGTAAGACATCATGATCAGGCACAAAGAATGGTGATCCCTGAGAACTGGCAAACAACTGAGGGAAGCCCTACTACTGCCCTACCTTAATGCTTTGAGACAATCACCAGGCTAGAGATCAGGGAAAGAGAACACAGGCAGAGTCTAGTGGGCTGAGTTGAGGTGATGGAGCTATGATTACTGAGAGATCAAAATTACTAGTTATCTGCTCAGAATACCAGAAAGAAAATAGCTGCCAAGAGAAAAAAACAAACAAACACCCTAGAGTTCTTCAGATCTTGAGGATTCAGCTAAGTACTGATCCATTCATTCATGTGTGTAAGGAAACTACCCAAGCATAAGAAATCACAAAAAAGGATTAGAAAACAGAGGATATAACTCCCACAGCACTGGAAACAGTGCCTATTCCTAACAGTCAAATTGAAACTTTTCAAAATTCACATGAAATTGATTAGGACAGAAAAAAATTATTTTAATAATGGAAAATAATGAATCCTAGACAAGGCACTGCTCCAGTCTTACGTAACAAATAGGAACACCAAACGAAAAAGAATCAGACAGGTTCCAAGTAACGGCATTCCATAATAATATCAAGAATAGTTAGGAAAATAGCTGGGCATGGTGGCACGCTTGTAATCCCAGCAGCATTTGGGAGGCTGAGAGAGAAGGATCCAGTTTCACAGCCAGCCTCAGCTACTTAGTGAGGGCCTTTGTGATTCAGTGAGACCCTGTTTCAAAATAAAGAATAAAAAATAGGGCCAGAGATGTAGCTCGGAGGTAGAATGCCCCTGTGTTCAACCCCGGTACCACCAAAAAAAAAAAAAAAAAAAAAAGAAATAAAGAATATTAGGAGAATAAAGCACACTGTATAAAACAAAGTAAAATTTACAATGTTAGGCATCTAGTTAAAAAAATTACTGGTTATTTAAAGCAAGAAATCATAATCTATAGCTATAAAGATAAATCAATTAAAATAAAAAATTGACAGAGATGTTAAAAGAAGCAAGCAAAGACATTAAAGTTATTAAAATCATCAAAAACTTAAAGCAGAGACACAGAAAGTATAAACACAATTAAAATTAAACTTGAGACAAAAACTACAATATAGTTATGGCAATAGGATAAAGATGATGATGAACTGAAAGGGGATTTGTAGAACTTTATCTCTAGGAATACCAATGGGTGACCACAAGAAACAATGCTATTATAAAATGCAAAATATATTAGATTAGTGGAAAATTGAGTTTTGTACGAAAATAAATGAACATGAAGATATAGCAATAAAAAAATAAAACATGAGACCAAAAGATGTGGAAGACCTGAGCACCAATTACAAGAAGAAGAAGAAGAAGAAGAAAATATATATATATATATGGAGAGAGAGAGAGAGAGAGAGAGAGAGAGAGAGAGAGAGAGAGAGAGAGAGAGAAGCCGGGCGTGGTGGCATGCTTGTAATCCCTGCGCTTGGGAGGCAGAGACAGGAGGATCACACAGGTTGTTTCCAAATATATATATATATATATAATAGGTCTGGGAGTGTAGCCCGGAGGTAGAAGGGCTTCCAGGAACCCCAGTACCACCAGAATAAATAAATAAATAAATAAATAAATAAATAAATAATCCCTGAAACAGGAGAGGATAGCAGGAGGACAGAAAAAATTTTAAGAAATAATGACCAAAATTCATCCAAATTTGATGAAAATAACAAACCTACAGCTCAATGAACTATAATCACAAGAAACATAAAAAAAAAACTATACCAATTTACATCATAACCAAAAGCCACTGATAAAAAGAAAAATTTCAAAATAAAATGCTTTTGCAAGTATACAATAAGGGAGCCAGGCATGGTGACATACTCCTATAATCTCAATACTTGGAAGGCTGACACAGGATTGCAGGTCTGAGTCCAGCCTCCATAACTTAGCAAGACCCTATTTCAAAATATAAAAGGGGGAGGGAGGGGCTGGAATGCCCTTGAGCATCTTACCTCTGAGCTATACTCTCAGCCCTTTTTATAACCTGCAATCCTCCTGTCTCAGCTTCCCAAATACTGGGATTACAGTTCCATGCTATCATAGCTGGCTAATAGGATACTTTTAATTCTTAGATTACTGATACCTATTAAAAAAAAACAGCTATTATAGCTCAAATTTGTAATCCCAGTTTTTGGGAGCCTGAGACAGGAGGTTTGCAAGTTTGCGGCCAGCCTCAGCTACTTAGTAAGGCCCTCCACAACTTTAATGAGACCCTGTTTCAAAATAAAGAGTTAAAAATTGGGCTGAAGTATAGATTGAAAGTAGAATATCCCTGGGTTCAATCCTTAGTAAAACACACACACACACACACACACACACACACACACAAACACACACACACACACACACACCTATTATAAGCTTTTAGTTTCACATAATACTACATTTTGGAAATAATATTAAACTTAGATATAAAAGCTCAATACTTTGTTTTCCCTTAACTGATTTTCATATACATACATACTTTTAAAAATAATCTTATTGGTACATTATAATTATGCAACAATATAATTTCAGGGTAACAGATTTATAAATATACACATGCATCACCATGCTCGGCTGTGTTTCTGGTTTCAAAAATTTTTATCTAAGTTGGGCATGGTGGTGCACGCTTATAATCCCAGTATTCGGGAGGCTGAGACAGGAGGATTGTGCAGGTTCGAAGCCAGCCTCAGCTACTTAGTGAGGCTCTCAGCAACTTAGTGAGACCCTGTTTCCAAATAAAGTATAAAATAGGTCTGGGAGTATAGCCTGGAGGTAGAAAGCCCCTGGGTTCCATCCCCAGGACCACACACACACACACATACACACACACAAAAAAAATCTAAGGAATAAAAAAGAGCTGGGAGTATAGCTCGGAGGTAGAATATCTCTGGGTTCCATCCTCAGTACTGCAAGAGAAAAAATGAAAATCTAATTGTTTTTAGTGTGTGTGTGTGTGTGTGTGTGTGTGTGTGTGTGTGTGTGTGTGTGGTTTTACTAGGAACTGAACCCAGAGGTATTCTACAACCCCAGCCTGGTTTTACTTTTTGTTTTGAAACCAGGTCTCTCTAGGTTGCTGAGAGTCTCACTATTTGCTGAGGCTGTCCTCAAACATGTGATCCTCTTATCTCAGCCTCTCAAGTATAGGCTTACAGGCATATGCAACCATTTTTATATAACTTTTTTTTTTTAGGTGGTACTGGGGATGGAACCCAGAGGCTTTCTACCTCTGTGCTATACTCCCAGACATATTTTATATTTTATTTGGAAACAGGGTCTCACTGAGTTGCTGAGAGTCTAAGTAGCTGAGGCTGGCTTCGAACCTGCGCGATCCTCCTGTCTCAGCCTCCCAAGTGAGGGGATTACAAGCGTATGCTACCACGCCCAGCAACATAACTTTAAATAAGTTATTTCTAAAGTTAACCATTTACATGACAGCATAAAGTGTTGCAAATGGACTTTAATATTCATAAAGAATGAAATAAAGTAAAAATATGGTTTACTAATAATTGTCAATGCAATAAGAATATAAAAATCACCTGTAACCAAGGAGTCAAGTTACAAAGCTTAATTCTTCAATATTATTCCAAGGGTTTTATTTCAAATAAGCAACATTTCTGAAAGTACTAATGAGATAAAAATATATTCAATCATATAATATGCTTATATAACCCATATACTTTTAGGACCCATCACTAGTCCTAAATAGTATCCACATTTGCATTTTCCTATTTTCTAACAATAGGACATAAAATATTTAAATACAAGCAATGCGGTATTAACATAGTGACTGCTTAAATTTAACTATTGGCTGACAGGCAAGCTACCGTGCAGAACTTGAAATGTAGTTTTGCCAGATGATACAGAAAAATTCTAAGTTAGCACATAAAAATAATTTACAGATAGCTATATACAATTCAAAGACATAAAATGAGTAAGAGTTGGAGACCATCTATATTTACAAACCTAAACAGAGCTAACTAAATCTATTTTAAAGGTTCTACCACAATTCAACATTAAGCACAATTTCTGGGCTTATTATGCATTCATCAATAAAATAAGTACAGTAAAGCTATCATTATCTGTGCCTCCTAATTTGAGCTTATAGCACCATTCAAGAGATGTGCTGCATATGTTAACTTCTAAAAATATACTGCTGCAAAGTAGATACTATAAGTACCTATAATTGAATCTTAGAAATACAGCTGACACTATCTGAACTTGGTTAAACATTTTTGTATTCACAATACTGTTTGGGATACCTTACAAATGTTACACAGTTCCTACTTAGAAGGAATTAACAAAAAAGGGACCAAAAAACAATATCAGAAGAGAAATGCTTAGAAAGCATGAGCGACAGTGGTCAATGACACTGGGGAATGTCCTATTCTTCCAGAAAGAAAAGAAAAGTACAGGTCATCATATCACACCTATTTATTCTCATTCTCTCTCTCTCTCTCTCTCTCTCTCTCTCTCTCTCTCTCTCTCTCTCTCTCCCCTCCTCCTCCTCCTTCTTCCTCCCCTCCCCTCCTCCCTCCCCCCGTCTCCCCCCTTCCTCTCTCTCTCCTGGGTGCATGTGTGTTACTCAGGGGCATTTTACTTCCGAGCTACACCCCAACCTGATTTTAGTTTTTGTTTTGAGACAGGGTCTTTCTAAGTTGCTGAGAGTCTCATATTACTGAGACTGTCCTCTAACCTATGATCCTCCTGATAAGCCTCTCAAATACTGGGATTACAGGTGGGCGCCACTGCTTTTCTTTCTTTTTTTTTTTTTTTTTTTATGTTTCCATTTAATACTTTACAGGAGGGGCACTTAAAAAGCAGAAGTCTTGGGCCGGGCATGGTGGTACATGCTTGTAATCCCAGCATTCAGGAGGCTAAGACCGGAGGATCGCGGTTCACAGACAGCCTCAGCTACTTTTAGTGAGCCCTTCACAACTCAGTGAGACCTGGTTTCAAAAAATATGAAGACTAAAAAAAAAAAAAAAAAAAAAAGACTGGGAGTGTAGCTAAGAAGTAGAATGTCCCTGGGTTCCACCCCCAGTACCACAATAAATAAATAAATACTTAAAAAGCAGAGATCTTTAGCTTTTCTCTGAAGTCACTTTTTTCTACCTATGTACTATTTTTTCAAATTTTAAATCAAACAAGTTACTTAATTGTTATATGCCTCAATTTCTTCAATTTCTTCACTGTAAAGGGAAACCTACTGCTTAACCAATATTACCTATTTATTATGGGACATTTTTGCTGAGGACAGAGAACAACACCTAAACCTCCCAGAACAAAGAACACACAGTAATCAGATACTCTAAATAACATTTGGATTTATATTTTTCTCTCACCAGGAAGTAGTCCACTTGGGGAAGTTCAAGAAACAGGGGATGATGCTAATAAATAAAACTCTACTTTAGAAGAACAGGAACTCTACTTTCCTACACATATACACTACATTTTCATCCTGTCTTTCTCTTCCAGGGTCTAAGCCACTGTTTAGATCCAGCCTACCTCCACAGCTCTGGCTTTTCCCCATTACTCAATACATAATAAGTTTGGCAGGTCAGAGCTCTGTGCCAGGGCAGGCAGAAGGCTGAGCTGAAGTCCACAAAGTGACAAGAGCTATGTATTTTTCATCACATACATGGGTAACCAGAAGTCTCTCCAAATTCCAAGAATCTGGATTTATGGGAAAAACCCAGTTCAGTCCTACCACAGAGGAATCTAGTATCTATAGGCATTTAAGGAAGTCAGCTTACCAGAAAAACACCCTACAATATATGAGGCCAAGAATGAAAGCTATGAACAGTGAGGAAAGATATGTAACCATCACTTAACAAGGGTATGGAGCTCAGTGGTATAGTAAGCGCTTGCCTAGGATGCGCAGGGTCCTGTGTTCAATCCCAAGAACCACAAAAACAAGCAAACAAAATTATAGAATTTATATTTTCAAGATATTAATAAAACAAAATGCAAAATGTAATGATTACCAATAATTTAAATCCTTTAAAAAGGTATAGAACAGTTGCCAAAGTCATTTCACACAGTGCTACTATAGATATCGCAATACTTGGTGGCCTTTGGCTACTCTACATTTATATAAAGGAATGAGACATTTTGAAAATGAGTTTATATTAGTGGAAAAGTGCAAAGAAACTTGCCAAAGCATGCCAGCTCCGTGGCACACAGGCAATGAGCACTGCTTGCCTGTGCCAATCAGATAACCAACCAACATTACTGTGAAGGCCATGAAAGAAGCTGTTACCACTCTGGTTTAAACCCAGCACAGGCCAGAGCAGCAGATTAAGCAGAACTTTACATCAGTGGCAGGTCTCCCAAGTTCTCTTGATGCCACTGAATTCATAAATGGGATCAGTATGTTCTAAAAAAACATGGTACTGCTGTAAAGAGAGGAAAAAAAGGTTCCACAGCATCAAGCAGTGTAATACTTGAAACCTCATCATCAAAGTGACAGTTTTCAAGTGCCATTTATGATGCCCTAGTCTGGAAACATCCCAGCTAACCCATCTGATCAACAATTTCACAGATGGAAGCACTTGATGGCTAATTGGCAAGTCTATTATTCAAATAAAACAGCTCTCTGTACCTCTTTTTTAATTATTACAAGTCAAGGTACAACAAGGCGGGTCACTGAAATTAGCTTAATAAGAGAAGCCTCTTTCCCAAAATACCTTTTTTTAGTGAAACAATGTATTTTAGCAATTAGTTTAGAGCACGAATACATTTCTGAATAGGGAGAAAAATGTTTTAAGAAAAGGAGTCAGAAATGCAAACCTTCTTTTAAGGTTGTATACTGTTTGTGACTTCTACCTTTATCAGTGTGTCAAGATATACATTATCACAGGGTACAAAATGAATGAAATATTCACTCATTTCTTAAGTATTCTTAAAACATGGAACAAGTATTTCATGTCAGAATAAAAAATAACCCTCTTAAATATATTTCCCCAGTTTTTAAAGCAAGCATCTTACTATTCATTTACATTCTACAATAAAAATTATAGTACTATTTATGTTTCATTAACTTATGAAGCAAGTAGCCAGTGAAGCTATAGTTTAACTACCTGAGGAAATGTTGGTGTAAAATATACTCTGGAATCAAAAACAATTACGTCCCAACTCTAGCTCAACTTGTTTTTGTTTTGTTTTGCTGTGTGTGAGGAGGTATTGAGGATTGAACCCAGGGGCATTCTACCTCCAAGGTACACCTGCAGCCCTATTTTATTTTTATTTTAGAAACAGGGTCTCACCGGGTTGATGAGAGTCTTACTACTTGATGAGGCTGTCCTTGAACCTGTGATCTTCCTGTTTCAGCCTCCCAAGCACTAGGGTTATGGGCATGGGCTACCATACCCAGCTCTTTGCTTGTTTTTTCTGTAACTCAGTCCTATAGTATGAAAAGAATTATACCTAAGTATTGCAGGACTGTGGTAAGGACTGAATGAGAAAATTTAAATATATAAACACCTCACATCAGAACATGAAGTTACACAGCACTGGCTCACTGGTTTTCCTCTGGTCCCTTACTCAGCTTCTATAAATTCTAAAGGAAAATCCTAATATAACTTTCAAAATATAGGGGCTCTCTTTATGAATCCAACATTTGCTCCACATCCTATTGGCAATGGCATTCTCTATTCAAAGTATCTGGGACTCTCCCTATGTTACTAGAATTTTCATAGCATTTCAAATTGAAAGCCTCCAAGCTTGAGTCTTATAAAAAAGACTATAACATGGGAGCAAAGGAGGGGGAGAGAGTGGGGTGGAGACTGTGTAGGGGCTAACTGGGTGATGTGTACATGTATGTCTACACAAGTTTTTTACCCCATTATAATGTATGAATATAATGCACAAATTAAAAAATTTTAAAAATAAAATGTTTTAAAGGCTCAAAAATATTTTTAAAAAATTGTTAAAAGACTATAAAATATTCAAAGACTGCATTTAGTCTATAAAATAGGACTTTGGAAATGTATATAGTAACCAGAATCTGCAGGTGGAAAGAGAATGTTAACAGTGGAACAAAGTACCAACCTAAGTAAAAGCAAAATCATCTCCCTATAGTGAAATGGCTATACTATGGCAACAAATATATTCTATCAGGAAATAAGTAGCTTCCCGTGAGGTAAAAGAAATTTCCCCTTTCTCTAAAGCAGAATAGGCACTTTTCCAGAACTAGATTCTGTCAATCTATCTATTCATTGTTGCTGGCAGCAGGGCTAGGGATTAGACGAGGACAATTATGCATGCTAGGTGAGCACTCTTACGACTGAGCTATACCCCAACCCTACTATATACTCATGATAAGCACTTTGCTTCCAATTAGTCAAGCTTTGGTGTGTATAACACTAGTGCATAAAGAACTAATTAACAGGGTGTTAACACAGACAGGTAAGAATATACTCCAGTTAAAAAGGTAGGAGGATATACAGACAAGTAAGAGAAAGTAAGACTACCACATCATCAACTTACTCTTTACTGTCCCTAAGCCCTCCCCTTGTGCCCTTTGCAGGCATGTAGTCTTCTTCAGGAAAGAGTCTGTGAAATCCCCGGCAACAGTTTGAAAAGCAGCACTGGGAAGCTGCCCATGAAGACCACTGCCCAGCTCTGGTGGCACACTTCCAAGGTACTTACCCCACACAACATCCCACAAAGACTACCTTGAATGGATGTTGTGGGAAAGAACTCCAGTCTGCCAGGCCCAGGTTTTAAATGGGTATGATATTAAGACAACTGTCTAAATGGTAATACAAACTAAAAAACTAGAAGTTATATTATTCAAGTTTAAGGAAAAAAAACCCAAATCAGTGTGCTAAATCAGCACCCTAACCAATAAATTAAATACATAAAAACAATGTTGAGGGTAGGGAAAGAAAAGACACAGATTGGATCTTTTAGGGTCATAACATCTCACAAATTTGGAATACCACGAGTATATTGCAATGACTAAACTTCCTACGTTCTCTTGTTCCCCCATTCCATATACTCTAACAAAGCATAATCAAATGTCATAGATATATGAAATCCTTGACTTCATTTAAAACCTTAAACATTTCACTTTTACTCATAATTTTGTCTTACTTCATCATGTTATTACATTTTGAGAACAATTTCACTATGATTGAAAATACATCACTAAATTCTCATGTTCCAAAGAACTATAAAAAAACATTTATTGTAATTTCATACAAAAAAAAATTTAACAGCCGGGCGTGGTGGCGCACGCTTGTAATCCCCGAGCTTTGGAGATGGAGACAGGAGGATTCCACAGGTTCGAAGCCAGCCGTGCTGGCTTAAGAGACCCTGTTTCCAAATAAAAAAAAAAAAAAAAATAGGTCTGGGAGTGTAGCCCCAAAGTAGAAGGGTTTCCAGGAATCCCAGTACCACCAAATTAATTAATTAATTAATTAATTTAAAAAATTAAAAAAAAACAAATTTAACTTACGTTTTCCTTGAAAGACATGTCATAACTAGAATGTTCAAATAAAATGGCAGTTTAACTACAATGCATCCACTTTGAGAACCCTCAAGAACAGGATTGAGGTCTTTCAAGACCACGTTTTTCTTAAAGTTTAATATTGCCGGGTGTGGTGGCACACTTGTAATCCCAGAATTCAAGAGGCAGAGCTGGAAGGATCATGGTTCGTGGACAGCCTTCGTGGACAGCCTCAGCTACTTAGGCCCTTCACAACTCAGTAACACCCTGTTGCAAAAATAAAAAAGACTAAAAAATAAGGCTAGGGGGTGTAACTCAGAGGTAGAATGCCCTGGGTTTCATGCCCATACTGTAGGGGAGGGGTGGAATGCTCTGGGTTCAATACCCAGTACTGAAGGAAAAAAAAAAAAAAAAAAAACCAAACCAAAGAACTGCAGAGTCCATCTAACTCCAGTTAGAATGGCAATCATCAAGTCATCAAGTCCAGGGTGGTGGCAGAAGCCTTTAATCCCAGTACTTGGGAGGCTGAGACAGGAGGATCCCACCAGCCTCAGCAACTGAATGAGGCTCTCAGCAACTTAGCAAGACCCTGTTTACAAATAGAAACTAAAATAAGGCTGTGGGTACAGCCCGGAGGTAGAAGGCCCCTGGATTCCACTTCCAGAAAAATGGCAATCATCAATACAACTATAAGCTGGGCCCAGTGGCAGATGCCTATAATCCCAATACTTGGGAGGCTGAGACAGGAAGATCACAGGTTCATAGCCAGTTACAGCTATTTAAGGAGGCTCCTTAGCAACTCAGTAAGACCCTATTTCAAAATAAGAAAGACAATAGGCCTGAGGGAGGGCTCAGAGGTAAAATGCCTCTGGGTTGAATTTCCAGTGCCAAAAAAAAAAAAAAAACACAGAAAAGAATACAAACCACTCTGCAACTTAACAAGACCCTGTTTCAAAATAAAGAATAAGCCGGGCGTGGTGGTGCACGCTTGTAATCCCTGTGCTTGGGAGGCAAAGACAGGAGGATCGCGCAGGTTCGAAGCCAGCCGCCGCGCGCGCTGGCTTAGAAGACCCTGTTTCCAAATAAAAATGTAAAAATGGGTCTGGGAATGTAGCCCGGAGGTAGAAGGGCTTCCAGGAACCCCAGTACCACCAAATAAATAAATAAATAAATAAATAAATAAATAAATAAATAAATAAATAGGACTAGGCATGTAGCTTGGTGGTAGAATGCCTCTGAGTTAAACCCCCAATACTGCAAAAAATAAATGCTGGTGAGGATGTGGGGAAATATATCCACTATGGAGATTCTCAAAACAAGGGGAATGGGACCACTGTAAGACACAGCTATATCATTCCCAGGAATCTTTCCAAAGGAACTGGAGTCAGAATACTTTAGTGATACATGCATATTCATGTTTACAGCACCACAATTCACAATTGCCAAGTTATGGAACCAACCTCAGTATCCGTCAACAGATTAATGGATTTCCAAAGTATGGCATATACACACAATGGGATTTTACTCAGCTATAAAGAAAAAATTATGTCATTTGCAGAATAATGAATGGAACTAGAGAATATTACAGTAAATGAGAGGAGCCAGTCATGAAAAGGTAATGTTTTCCCTCATATGTGGAAGCAAGAGAGAAACGAGGAAACAAAAGGGTCTTAAGATAATTGAAAACAGAGATGGACAGAAAAGTGGGAGGGAATTGGAGGACGGAGATAAGAAAGAGAAAACGGAGACTTGATGAAGAAAACAGTTCAAAGAATTATTATATATAAAGTTATCAATACCAATCTCAATAATATGTACAGGGGGTAGGAAGGATAAGGGTAGCTCTGGAGCTTAAATACACCAAGTGCTGTGTGCACGTATGTTTCTTTTATTCTTAACCTCATAATGTATAATTACAATGCACTAGTAAAAGTATATTAAAATAAAAAAATAAATTAGACACCACTGGGTGTAGTGACACATGCTTATAATCCCCGTTCTCAGGAGGCTGAGACAGGAGGATCACAGATTTGTGGCCAGCCTCAGCCACTTAGGCCCTCCACAAGTTCAGTGAGACCCTGTTTCAAAACCAAGAATAAAAAATAGTGATGGGGGCATAGCTTAGAGGTAGAGCGCCCCTGGGTTTAATCCCAGTACTGCAAAATAAATAAATAAATCAGAAACCTTAAAAAAAAAAAAAAAGTATATTAAGACAGGTGTGGTGGCGCACACTTGTAATCCCCGCGCTTGGGAGGCAGAGACAGGAGGATGGCGCAGGTTCGAAGCCAGCCTCACTGGCTTAAGAGACCCTGTTTCCAAATAAAAAAGTATAAAAATAGGTCTGGGAGTGTAACCCGGAAGTAGAAGGATTTCCAGGAACCCCAGTACCACCAAATAGAAAAAAATAAGTATATTAAAATAAATATAAAAATTTCTGATTTTATTTGATGGTTTTAGGAAATACTGAAGCTGGTACCATGGCACATGCCCATAATCCCAGCTACTCAGGAGGATAACACAGGAGGATCGCAGGTTTGAGGCCACTCTCAGAAATACAGTAAGGTCTTCAGCAACTTAGTGAGACCCCATTTCAAAATAAAAAATAAATTAGGCCATGAATGGTGGTATGCACCTATAACCTAGTACTTGGGAGGATGAGACAGGAGAATCACAGGTTCAAGGCTAGCCTTAGTACCTTAGTGAGACCCTCTTTCAAAATAAAAATTAAATAGGACTAGGATTAGTATAATCCTGGAGTATAATGCCCCTAGGTTAAATCCCTAGTACTAAATAAATAAATCAATACAGAACTGGGGGCATAGTTCAGAAGAATGCCTCTTGGTTCAATCCCAAGTACCACCAAAAAAAAAAGTTAACTGAAGAGTGTATATACATGGCGTGCATGTGTGTGTTTGTGTTTACTGGGAATTGAACCCAGGGGCATTCTACTTCTAGCTATACCTCTTAGCCCATTTTATTTTATTTTTTATATTGAAACAGGACTAAGTTGCAGAGGACTTTATTAAGTTGGGGAGGCTGGCGGTAAACCTGTGATCCTCCTGTTTCAGGCTCCCAAATACTGGGATAAGTGTGTGCCACCATACCTGGCTTACCTTTTTTTGTTGGTGCACTGTACATCTTGCTGAAGTTCAGGGTGATGGAGGCATACAAGCACACAGCACTCATTGAGCCCTCCCCCAGTTCCCACCCAATTCCCTCCCTCTCCCCTCCTTCCTGTGCTCAGCACAGAGACCTACTTTGACAAATCTGTGTATGTATATCATGTCCATTGAGGTGTTTCCATCTTCCCTCCTCCCATCCCCTCAGTTAGATCACCTTCTTCACTGATCTAAGGTTTCTCCTCCTGTTTGGAGTCCCTCCTATGTCCCATTTTTCTCCCCAGCTTTCGCATACTAGGGAGAACTTCCAACTTTTCACTTTTTGTGACTAACTTCACTTAGCATAATGTTCTCCAGTTCCACCCATTTCCTTGCAAATTACATAATTTTGTTCTTTCTGGCTGAGTAAAATTCTATTGTGTATCTATCCCATACTTTTATATTCCATTCATCTGTTGATGGACATCTCAGCTGGTTCCATAGTTTGGCAATGGTGAATTGTACAGCCATAAACATAGACACATTATTCTGGTTGTTTGGTTTCTATTCCTTTGGGTAGATACTCAGGAGTGGTATAGCTAGGTAATATGGTAGGTTCATCCCCATTCTTCTGAGAATTCTCCAGTTTCCCAAAGTGGTTGACTAATTTACAATCCCACCAACAATGTATTTAGTTTCTACTTCTCCACATCCTTGTTTACATGTGTTGTTGTTTGTATTTTTAATGAATGTCATTCTAACTGGAGTTAGGTGAAATCTCAGGGTAAGTTTGGGGTTTTTTGTTTTTTTGTTTTTGTTTTTGCAGTACTGGGAATTGAACCCAGGGGCATTCTACTTCCAAGCTAAACCCCCTAATTTTTATTCTTTATTTTGAAACAGGGTCTCACTAAATTGGGGAGGACCTCACTAGGCAGCTGAGATTGGCTGTGAACCTGCAATCCTCCTGTCTCAGCCTCTCAAGCACTGGAATTACAAGCATGTACCAACACGCCCAGCCATCAGGGTAGTTTTGATTTGCATCTATCTGCTAATGATGCTGAACATTTTTTTCATACATTTATTGGCTGTTTGTATCTGTTCTTTTGTTAAGTGTCTATTTAGTTCACTTGCCCATTTTTTGATTGAGTCGTTTGGTTTTTTGGTGGTGAGTTTCTTGAGTTCTCTATTTTTTTATTTTGAAACACAGTCCTACTAAGTTTCTGAGGTTGGCCGCAAACCTGCCTATCTCAGCCTCCTAAGTACTGAAATTACGGGTGTGCAACACCATGTCCACCTGTAACAGAATTTGTATTTTAATAGAAATAGAACACAAATGTATCATTTTAACTGATGTTGAAGTGAACAGTTCAATAAATTAATGTATATTCATATTACTGTGTTAATTATCACCACCAATCCATTTGTACAACATTTTTCACCTTTCCAAAGTTGACATTTGTAATCATTATACAATAACTTTCCATTCTCTCCTCCCTCCAGCCCCAGCAACCACCACTATACTACTTTCTGTCTTTTTTTGTGTGTATGTGATACTGGGGATTGAACCCAGAGGGATTCTACCTTCAAGCTATACCCCCAGTCGATTTTATTTCTTATTTGGAAACAGAGTCTCACTACTGCTGAGACTGTCCTTGAACCTGCAATCCTCCTGTCTCAGCCTCTCAACTACTGGAATTACAAGCATGGGCCACCTCACCTGCCACTTTCTATCTCTGTAAGTCTGCTTGTTCTAAGTACTTCAAATAAATGCAAAACATGTAATAGTTAAGTCTTTCTTATTTCACTCAACATAATATCTTCTAGGTTCACCCATGTTGTAGCATGTGATAAAATGCCATCCCTTTAAAGTTGAATAACATTCCATTGTATGTATATATCATATTTTAATTGTCCATTCATCTCTTGATGGGCATTTGGGTGTTTCCATTTTTAGGCTCAATCACGGTCAATAATTTGATCAATGATGCCCAGGTAATTCTGTCCAATAAAAACTCTGGATACTGAGGTTCCACTAAAGCAGGTGAAGCATCTTGTCTGTGAATACACTGATGTTCAGAGAAATACACTAATACCATAAGGGGAAAGCATAAAAACTCTGAATTTCCTCCCAGACTTTACTGTATGTGACATCTCTTCACTAAGTTGATTCTACTGATTTGTGTCCTGGACTATAACACTACAATTATAGCCGGGCGTGGTGGCACACGCTTATAATCCCAGCGCTTGGGAGGCTGAGACAGGAGGATTGCATGGGTTCGAAGCTAGCCTCAGCTACTTAGTGAGGCTATCAGCAACTTAGTGTGATCCTGTTTCCAAATGGAATGTAGGATAGGTCTGGGAGTATAGCCTGGAGGTGGAAAGCCCCTGGGTTCTACCCCTAGTACCACCAAAATAAATAAATAAATAAATATAAATACGTACACACACACACACACACACACACACAAACACACACACACACACACACACACACACAATCATAACAACTTCTTTGAGTTAAGTTTCTCTCATGAATTATCAAATGTGAGAGGGTCATGAGACCCTTCAAACGCATAGCCTGCTGGTCAGAAGCATGGGTGGCTTAGAGATATGTGAAGCTGCTGGCATCTGAAGTAAGGGCAATTCATGGAGGACTATGCCTTTATCTTATGGAGCCTGATGTTAACTCCTAATTTCCATCAATCAGAACTATACTGTAGAATTCCCCACTGGGAGTTAAACAAAATGTCTTTAAGCCAGTCCAGTAGCAAATGTTGAAAGTGGTTATGAAGAAAGCCTTGGGCATTTCATTCATCAAAGTTAGGCTATTCCTACAGATGATTTAAGATGGCCCATCTGCTCACTTAACATCCATCCTTCTTACACTTTAATCAAGGAAATAAATTCTTGAAAATAAGTCTATTCAGAAAAGAATTCTCAAGAAATTATGAGGCCTTTCCTACTAGTTTCCATCTAGTCTCATGTTTTAAAGGGCAACCTGCAGAGGGAGGCATGAGGGTGCATACCAATAGTCCCAGCTACTCAGATAAGGCAGAAGGATCCCAAGTTCAAAATCAGCCTGGGCAACACAGTGAGACTGTCTCAAAAAAAGGGAGGGTACCTAAAAACTTATCCACAAGTAATTTGACCCCCCCCCCCTTTTTTTCTTTCTTCTTCCTCTCTCTCCCCCTCCCTCCCTCCCCCTCCCTCCCTCTCTCTTTGGTACTGGGGATGGAACCCAGGGGCATTCCACCTCCAAGCTACTCCCCCATCCCTGTTTTCGTTTTTATTTTGAAACAAGAGTTTCACTAAGTTGCTGAGAGCCTTACTAAACTGCTGAGGCGGACCTCAAACCTGTAGCGGACCTGGAATCCTCCTTTCTCAGCCTCCTAATATAGGGATTACAGGTGTGTACCACCACACCTGGCTCCCTTTTTCTGAAATTTTTCCTTTTCCATTAAGTAAGTGACATTTCCCACTATTTTTAAAGGAATAAACCAGCCTACATCACCTTTTATTCTACTACTGTCTGCTATGCCTCACTTAATGAAAAACAAAATATTATAAATGGACTTCTTACATAGGGATAGGGATAAAATTTAGTGTACAGCACTTCACTAGCATGCAACAAGACCTTGAGTTCAATCACCAGTACAAAACAAAATAATAAAATTTTTTGACTTCTATAAAAACATATATAATATACATTACAAATTTTAAGTGTATTAAAAATAATACACTAAATATTTCATGTACAGAAATAACACTGTATTTACTTGTCAGGTTTCTCCTAGAACAAGAGTAAAATAAAATTTTAGGGGGAAATTTTGATTATTTTAGATAAGGGAGATACCACAAATTTAAGAACTCCACAAATTATTCTGTTTTGAGTCATCCAAATGAGAGGCTGAAATACAAATATGAAATGACTTAGGCATCATGCTGTTAAGTTCCAGTCAGAGTACAAACTAATATGTGGTCATAAAACAATACATTTACCTAAAAGTCTCAGGAGGGAACAAACATAATCATTTCTTTTGTTAATATTAAGTAAATGAATAAACAGAAAGATAATCAGAACTTAAAACAGGCAGAAGTTCTTCATTAGCAGAAGTCAGGTAAAATATTCTGATAGAAATCAATCTAAAGGCCGTTTCCCAATAGCATGGAACAGAATAAATGATAATTTGAAAACTCATTTAATTTTAATAATAATATAAAATAAATTATATATGCACTAAATTTAAAGGAAGCATAATATTATCAATTTATCCACATATCTTTCATAACTAGTAGCAGGAATTTGAGTTAAAACTCTACATCTGAATAGTCTACAAGACAGTTTTCTGGATCTGGCAGCATATGCCATGTTTACTTTTTCATGTGTCACATCTAAAGTTTAAATTGTAAACCCAGAAATAAGGTGTTTTGAGGGTTTTTTTTTTTTTTTAACTAAAACCAAGTTTATAATCTCACATATCCCAAAATTTTAAACAAAGAAGAGAAAATTTTTATTCCCGGGAGAAAAGTAAATTAAGATAATAAAAAATGTTTTCCATGTGTTGCTTTATTACTGGTACAGCAACCAGTAATAAAGTAAGCTTCTTACCAAAAGGTTATCTCTTGTGTGATTTTCTTTGGGGTAATTTCTTTCTTTCTGGATAACTACAAAAAGGCTTGTAGTTTATGCACAGAGAAATAAACTCAGAGTCTATATACTAACCTGGCCCAGTCCAGGCATACCTCCTCCAAGTCTAAGAAGTCTGTCCATATTTCTAGAAAACAGAAACAAAGGAAAACGTTCCTAAGCACAAAAGTGTTTACTCAATTGCTATCTATATAATTCACCTTCAGTCACTCAGTATGTCAAAAATATTGGTGGTAATTACAACACAACATCAGACTTCCTGTTAATTAACACCACATATTAATTCAAGAAGCTGTCTTCCATGCTAATTAACAGACCTTATTTTACTGCTTTGGTTTTGGGTTATCCCCAGTTTTAAAGACAAGCAATCTTAGCATACTTTCAAAACTTTGCTATCATTAAGTTAATTATATTTTCTTATTATTACCTAATAAAGTACCTGAATGAGGAAAAAGTGCCTGAAATACTTATCATATGTATGATTGAATTTCCTTCAATTTGTCTAGAGTGTACAAATAAAAATCCTCACTTTTAAATTAAATTTTAACATCCTCATTAGTAAGTTCTGTGCTAATTAACTTACAGCTTGTCAGTTATCATCAAAACTACATGTGAAAGACATTGTGAGCAGATTATGGATCTCTGAATTAGCATCAAAGGCTTTTTAAAAATGAACTCATTAAACTAAAAGAAATACTATAGAATAAACATTAAGTGCATTAAGATAGTGTTCTAGAACCTATACAGATATTTTCTGTTACTTCAAATACTGTAAAGATATACATCTTTGTCACTAGGGAAATTCAGCTGCTACTCTAAATTACAACTTCAGAGTTAATCAATGCAAAGAGGATTAACTTTCAAATATCAATTTGATTTACTTTCAATGTTTGGAGTAACTGTAGAAGATATTCAAAAGCTTGAGAAACTCACAAGAAATAAGAGAAACTGCAACTGTACTTATACAACCTCAAATATACAAAAAGAAGTAATCAACTTATTAAAAATGCCCTGGATTGTCCAGCACTGCAAAAAGATCAAAATTTAATTTTTACTTAAAACATTTTTTACTTGAAAACTGTTACTCTGCCTTTAAATTGCTTTTCTTCCCAAGTATATACTTTATAAAATGGTATTGACATAAATTATACCTAAATCAAGTACTAACAAATTACTCACTTGTTCTTTGTGTTTTAATAATTAAAACTGTTAAACAAAACTCAGTGATGTGCTTATTATCATTACACCTCCATCTAATCACATTTGTTGAATTGGTAACAATTCAATCCAACGAATATTTAATATAGTGATATTTCAAATTTTACTCGTCTTATATAGAAAGGTACAAATGATAGAGCCACGTGACCACACTCATATAACCACAACCTACATAAAGAAACAGAACATTATCCATACCTCAGAAATGGCTCTCAAGCTCCCTTTCAGTCTCTACCACTCCACAAAGGGGAGATTCAACTTTTTTGGGGGGTGGGTACTGGGGACTGAACCTGGGTCACTCTTTTTATCTCTGAGCTATATTCCCAGCCCTTTTCATTTTTTATTTTTAAAGAGAGTCTTGCTAAGTTGCTGAGGACCTAAGTTGCTAAGGCTGGCCTCAAACCTATGGTCCTCCTATTTCAGCTTCCCAAATCCTAGGATTACAGGCGTGTGACACTGTGCCCAGCTTTCAACTCCTAACAGCATAGATTAGTTCTGTTATTTTAAAATATTATGTAAACAAAATCATGTACTTTCTGTGTCTGGCTTGTTTCATTCAATATAATATTTATGAAATTCACAACAGATAAACTTATTCTTAAACCTGGAAGGGTGACTAATGCCTGTAATCCTTGTACTTGGAAGGCTGAAACAGGAGGATCACAGGTTCGAGGACAACTTCAGCAAGAAGTGAGACTCTCGGCAACCTTTCAAGATCCTGTTTCCAAATAAGAAATAAAATCAGCCTGGGGGTGTAGCTCAAAGGTAGAAGCTTCTGGATTCAATCCCCAGTAACAACAACAACAACAACAACAAATCATTTTTAAAAGCAAAAAGGCCAACAGGGCATGGTGGCGCACACCTATAATCCCAGTACTTGGAAAGATGAGATGAGAGGACTGCAGGTTGGAGATTAGTCTCAGCAAGTAGTAAGTCTCTCATCAACCTAGTGAGACCTTGTTTCAAAAAATAAATAAAAAATTTAAAAGGACAGGGGTGCAGCTTGGAGGTAGAATGCCCTTAGGTTCAATTTCCAGGACTGAAAAAATGAAATAAATTTTTTCTTTATAATCTATGATTAACTGGGCGTGGTGGTGCACACTTGTAATGCCAATAAGTGGGAGGCTGAGACAAGAGGATTTGGGTTCATAGACAGCTTCAGCTACTTAGTGAGGCCCTTTGCAACTCAGCGAGATTGTTCAAAATAAAGAATAAAAAATAGGGCTGGGGCATAGCTCAGAGGTAGAATGCACCTGGGTTTCAACCCCAGTACTGCCAAAATATGTCGTCATCATCATCATCATCAACATCATCATCATCATCACTATTAAAGAAGGAAAAAATTCTTTTAGAACACTTAAAACTTGAGCCTAATAGGAAAAACAATAAACTTTAGAATATACAGCACACACCACACACCTTTTCTTCATTCTAGGACAGTCAATTCCCAGCTGTGTTCAGTTTATCTCCCCACCGCACCCCCCTTCGGTTCTTTTGGATGAGTTTACACAGACTCCAAATGCTGTGAATATATACAAGTGGTGTGGGGAGCAGAGGGAAAGAAAATCTGGTGAGCCAAATTTGTGTTTTTAGCAAACTAGATGTCTCAACAATCAGAAAAAAATTTAATAAAGTAAAACACTGAAATCAAGATGATCACATTCAATAAAACACTAACATTTATAAATTAAAGGTATTAATAAATATTCCAAATCATACTACCTTTTAAAATCTATCACACATTCATAATTTGATGCCCATTAAAATAATACATATTCATAGTATCTATCATATCCTGAAAGAATGGTTAAAAGTAAACTGCATTCTTAAACCTCACCTGTTTGGTAACTTTAGGGCTCTTAAGGTGTTAAGCTTCAATTTGTTGAGTTTGGTAGGTTTCTTCTTAACTCAAACTCTTGCTAATTTTGACAGATAAAATTTTTCCAAGTGTTTTTTCTTTCTCTCCTAAAAAAGAAAAAAAAAAAAAGTAAATGAGGTAAAAATTGTTCTGAGAACAAAAGAGGACATTTTTATACCAAAATCTATAAAATAAATAGAATTCCTAAAATAAATTTTTGTGTGTATGTGATACTGGGGATTGAACCCAGGGCTCTCTACCTCTGAGCTACTGCCCCAAACCTATTTATTTATTTACTTATTTTTTGTGGTGCTAGGGATTGAACCCAGGGGCATTCTACCTCTGAGTTACACCCCCAGCCTGATTTTTTGAAACAAAGTCTCTCATCCATCGCCTTATTTTCTGTTATAAAGAGGTCTAGACTTCATCTATTTTGGAGAGTAACTGCTGCCAGAGAGTCTGTCTGGTTCTGAACTACCACTATGACACTTACTATGTCCACTAAGTTGCAGAGGGTCTCACTAAGTAACTGCAGCTGGCCGCGAACCCGGGTTCTCCTGTCTCAGCCTCCCAAGTACTGGGATTACAAGTGTGTGCCACCGGGGCTGGCTTTATTTATTTTTAAACAGTCTCACTAAGTTACCACACACTGGCCTCAAACCAGAGATCCTCCTATCTCAGCCTCCAAAGTACTGAGATCAGAGGAATGTATCACCACACCCAGGTACTAAAACTTATCTTTAATCATATATATATATATATATATATATATATATATATTTTTTTTTTTTTTTTTTTTTTTTTTGCAATACTGTGGATGAAACCTAGGGGCATTGTACCTCTGAGCTACACCCCCAGCCCTATTTTTTTAGTCTTTTCTTATTTTTATTTTTTCAGGTCTGGGGGTGGAACCCAGAGACATTTGACCTCCAAGCCAAACCTCCTGCCCTTATTTTTTTATTCTTTATTTTGAAACCGGGCCTCACTAAGTTGCAGAGGGCCTCACTAAGTAGCTGAGGCTGTCCATGAACCGTGATCCTCTGGTCTCAGCCTCCCAAATGCTGGGATTACAAGCATGGGCCACCACGCCCGGCTTTCATTTTTATTTTTGAAACAGGATCTCACTGGGTAGCTGAGGCTGTCCACGAGCTGCGATCCTCATCTCCACCTCCCAAATGCTGGGATTACAAGTGTGCGCCACCACACCCGGCTTTTAATCATCATATTCTTACAGCATGGACAGATTTATTAAGCAGCTACAGAGCATAGGATTAACCTTGCACCCAAATTTTGTATGTTTCATTTTTAAGCATTTACTTTGGAGACTTGGGATTGTGGTCTTTCTAGAGAACTTTTAAAGAACAATTTATATTTTTTAAATAGAAAAATTTACCATGTAATTAACATTATTCCATATTATTTACAAATTGTACATTATAAATCTATGATGTGTTATCGGATCTTCGTGATGTTATTTTTATTATATCTTGAAAATTTGCTATCATTCTCAGAATTCATATCTTAGTTATTCACAACTATGCCAAAAAAAAGATTAAAATAACGTGAAATAGATTAAACTGGGCATGGTGGTATATGCTTGTAATCCCAGTACTTGGAAGGCTGAGATACAAGGATCACAGGTTTGTGGCCAGCCTCAGCTACTTAGTGAGGCTCTCCCCAACTTATTGAGATACTGTTTCAAAATAAAGAATAAAAAGGAGGGTTGGGCATGTAGCTCAGGTAGAATGCCCCTGGCTTCAATCCCCAGTTACACACACACAAAAAAAAAGATAAAAAAGACTAAACTGGGCATGATGGTACATACCTGTAATCTCAGTACTTGTGAGGCTGAGACAGGAGGTTTACAGATTCAAGACCAGCCTCAGCAATTTACCAAGACCCTCAACAACCTAACACTCTGTTTCAAAACAAAACCAAAAAATAAATAAATAGCTGAGGGTATAGCTCAGAGACAGAATGCCTCTGGGTGTATAATCGTCAGTACCATAAAAAAAGATATGAAAGACTAGAGACATCATCTTTTAATTTCTTTTTTAGCCTTCATTAAATAGAATTGAGAATTGAGAATTTTTCATTTTCCACCCATGATGGTTTGAAAAGGGAGGAAAATTGAGAGAACAAGTTTCTCAATTAGAGACTCACAAGGCAAATGCAAGAAAAGGTAAGGCATTCTAGTCTATGATAATGACAACAAAAGTAATGGTTCATGCCAGTTCATTAATGTTGGTACTAATGGAATTCAAAACCAGTGCTTTTTTGTTGTAGAAGGCTATCTTGTGCATTACAGGATGTTCAGTAGCAACCTTGGCCCTCTACAAAATGTCAGTATCACCTGCTCAGTAATGACAATCAAAAAATGTCTCTAAACACTGCCAAATCACTCTCAATCGAGAACCAGCATTATAAACAAAATCTCAGACTATGTATCTTGAGATAATATGATCGATTAACTTTCTCAAGCTTAAGGCCCAATGAGGGCTAGAAACTCAAAAAGTTAAACACAGAATTGCCACAGGACTCACTAATTCTACTCCTAGATCCCAAAGAACCAAAAACAGGTCCTTCAAAACAAGTACATGTGCATGCATGTTTATAACATCACTATTAGTAAAAGCCACAAGGTATAAACAACCTGGGGGCATAGCTCAAAGGCAGAACATTTGCCTAACACGCAAGTGTCCCGCTAGATTCTCAGTTGGGGTTGTGCATGAAACAACCCAAATGCTGACCAAAGGATGAATGAAAATCATTATTCTACTACTAAATGCATACAATAAAATGTATGGATTACAGCTAGATGTGGTGGCATACACTTGTAATCCCAGTACTTGAGAGGCTGAAACAGGAGGATCACAGGTTTGCAGCCAGCCTCAGCTACTTATTGAGGCTCTCTGTGGCTTAGTGAGACCCAGTTTCATAATAAGGAATAAAATATGGCTAGGGGAATAGCTTGGAGGTAGAATGCCCCTCGGTTCAATCTCCAGTGTCTGTCTGTCTCAGTCAGTCTGTCTGTCTCTCTCTCTCTCTCTCTCTCTCTCTCTCTCGCGCACACACACACACACACACACACACACACACACACACACACATAAATTATCATGACCTTATATAAAAAATGAACAACTGATATATGTTACAACATGGTGGAACTTCAAAACATTATGCTATGTATAAAGCCAGGCACAAAAGGTCACCTATCATGTGATTCAATTTTCTTGAAATATTCAATCAATTCATACCACATGCTTGTAGCTCTAGAACTTGGGAGGCCAAGACAGGAGAATCCCAAGTTTGAGGCCAGTCTTGACAACTTAGCAAGATCCCATTTTAAAAAAAGAGGGGGGTGAGGAGCTCAGTGGTAGAGCACCCCTAGGTTCAATCTCCAGTACCACAAAAAATTAAATTTAAATTAAATAAATGCAGAGAGATAAAATACAAACTGGTAGTTGCCGGGGGCTGAAGAAAGAGAAAATATTTAATGAATAGTGGATTTTTACCTTGAAAAAAAGAAAATGTTCTGGAACTAAATTGAGGTAGTAGTGATTGTACAACATTGTAAATGGACTCAGTGATACTGAACTATTTACTTTAAAACAGTTAACTTTATGTTATGCAAATTTCCCCTCAATAAATTATTTTAACAAGGGTCAATAAGTAAACAATGTATTTCTAAGACTAAAAATGAAATGACAATCTTATCTAGTTATCTGACAGAGAACATTACACAATATTTTGCAATATGCACCTGTTTTGCTAGACACATGTGATGTGTTCTTTGATCTTTTATGATGCTAATACAGTCCATGCATAAGCAAGTGCTTACAGGTACACAAAGATAAATAATAAAAAAGTCATTGGACTAATTTTGATGTTTTACTAGTCTAAAAACAAAAATACTGCTATTATGAGCTAGGCACATGTCTGTAATCCCAGTACTTGGGAGGCTGAGCAGGAGGATAGAAGTTTTGTAGGCAGTCTCAGCAATTTAGGGAGCCCTATACAACTTAGTGAGACACTGTTCTCAAAATAAAAATAGACTGGCAAACCAGGCATGGTGGCACTTGCTTGTAATCCTAGCATTTGGGAGGATGAGACAGGAGGATCATGGTTTGAGGACAGCCTCAGCTACTTAGTGAGGTTCTTTGCAACTCAGAGAGACCCTGTTTCAAAATAAAGAATAAAAAATAGGGTGGGGGTGTGGCTCAGAGGTAGAATGTCCCTGGGTTCCATCCACAGTACTGCAAAAAAAATAAGTAAATAGACTTGGGGTGGAGGTCAGAAGTAGAATACCCCTGGGTTCAATCTCTAGCACCTTCCAAAAAATACACACACACACACACACACACACACACACACACACACACGGCTATTATGGAACAAAGATGCTAGCTCGTCTCTATTAACAAAATTGCAAGCTGTCAATGTGTTCAAAAGCATTACCAATTGAGAAGATTTAAAAGCCCTATAGATGGGCAGTAGAGATGATGGTGGTGATGGATGGTAGTGACTTTAACAATAAGAATGTGCTGAATGCTACTGAAATATACACCCAAAATGATTAAAACAGAAAATTTTATGTAATGTACATTTCACATCCCACTGCCACTTCATGCCACACAGAGTACAGCAAGTATAAGAAGAACCAGAAGTAATATGCTCGAGCCTATTAGAGAAGTATTTGTACTTTTGCATTTCTTCTCTGTATATTGCTGGAGATTGAAGTCAAAGCCTACACACGCCAAGCATTTTACCACTGAGCTATTACCACAGCTCTTAAAGATGTATTTGAAATACGGAATTGATCTATATAAAACAGGTATGTTCCAGATTTATTCACAATGATTGATGAGCAGTTAATTACAGTCAAAGGGTGCTGCTCATTTCAGGTACATATGCCTTCAAAACCAGAAAAATATAAACATTTGTATTTGCTACATGAAGTCTTTATTAACTTTATTTACTTTATTAATTACTTTATTAACTTTATTTACTTAAGTGCTATGACTCTGCAGTCAGAGTGCCAAGATTCAAATACTAACTCTAATACTTGTCATTTCTATGTCGTTAGGTCAATTACCTCTCTCAGTCTTAAGTTTCTCACCCACAAAATGGGAATGAAGATAGGATCTATCCCATAGAGTTGTTTAGAAGATTAAAAAGGACAATGAAAATAGAAAAACCTTTACTAAATCCCTGGCATAAAATAAGTGAACAGTGAAGACTAGCTTCCTGTCATCAAGATCTTCCTATAAGCATAGCTACCAATGCAGACCCTTCTTCCTCACAGAGTTGCTATGTTGTGGGTTTTTAAACACCAGGTATATTTCATAGTACTAAGCTAATCCACACTCGAAACAGGGACTTGCATTTTGCAGAATTTAGCAAAGAGGTTAAAAAAGTTAAAGTGTCATACTATAACCTCAAAAAGAACAAGTTCAATTCTTTAGAAATAAAAACAAAACAAAGGTATATGGATATAAGCACATTTTTACACCAGTTAAAGTGGGCTGGGGATATAGCTCAGCAGTAGAGTACATGCCAAGCATATGTGAGGCCCTGGATTCAGTTCCCTGCCCTGCCAAAACATACAAAAAGTGTAAAAACAACAACAAAAAAAAAAAAAACCTAAGGCCTCAAAAGCTCATTCATATTAATATAGTTAATGGTACTTAAAACATTACCAGACAATATGAAAAAGCTTAATTATACCTAGTATAACATTATACATACAGTAATGTTTAAAATCCTACTTGGCAAAAGTAGTACAAAATAAATATTAGTATTTTTCAAAGGTTGATTACTCTTCACTTTTTCTTAATTACTATAGTTAACATCAGATTAGAACCTAACATTATTAGATCATGTTCATAGTACATTTAAAATTAATCAGTTCTTTTTCTTTCTTTCTTTTTTTTTTTTTTTTTTTTTTTTGCAGGTCCGGGGATGGAACCCAGGGGCATTTGACCTCCGAGCTACACCCCCTGCCCTATTTTTTATTCTTTATTTTGAAACCGGGTCTCACTGAGTTGCAGAGGGCCTCACTAAGTAGCTGAGGCTGTCCTCAAACCGTGATCCTCCAGGTCTCAGCCTCCCGAGTGCTGGGATTACAAGCGTGCGCCACCACGCCCGGCAATTAATCAGTTCTTAAGTATTTACAGGCAATGTTTGAAACTGTGGATAACTCTAAAAGCAGATCTCTCACATTAATTTGGATTTTTTCAACTTTTCAAACTTATTACAAGGAATGCTAATGTCCCAAAATTTTATAAAATTCAAACAAAATAATGACCTTAAACTATTTAGGCTTACACTGATTTTCCTGCTTCGTTTTTCACTCTGCAATTTATTCCATAAATACTATTTCTTCTCAGACTACGCTAAATCCTTTTTAAACTACTCCATGTTTGTTATCTCACTACATTTCTAGTTCCATTATTCTCTGATGTGTAGAAAGTAATTTGGTTTATTTTTGTTGTTTTGTGGTACTGGGGGTGGAACCCAGAGGCTTTCTACCTCTGGGCTATACTCCCAGACCTCTTTTATATTTTATTTGGAAACAGGATCTCACTAAGTTGCTGAGAGCCTCACTCAGTAGCTGAGGCTGGCTTCGAACCCGTGTGATCCTCCTGTCTCAGCCTCCCAAGCGCAGGGATTTCAAGCGTGCACCACCACGCCCGGCCTAATTTGGAACTTTTTTCTCCAGGGTGTCACTGAATTGCGAAGGGCCTCACTAAGTAGCTGAGGCTGTCCACTAACTGTGATCCTCTGGTCTCAGTCTCCCTCCGGAATGCTGAGATTATAAACATGCACCACCACGCCCAGCATTTTTCTCGTTCTCTTAAAGACTTTTTCCAGTCTAAAGTCCAAGAAGAACTAATATTAAACTTATTTATATAAATAGTATTTTGAAAGCAAGAGTTTTCCCCAGTTTAGAAGAATGAAGATAGCAGTATAAATACCTGTCGCCATGTCTCCAGATTACAGCTCTCAACTGAAACATTTATTGAGTATTACCTTATAAATTCAAGAAATTTAGTAGTGGCACAGGCCTACAATCCTATTACTTGGAAGACTGAGACAGGAGGACCACAGGTTTATTTTATTTTTTGGTACTGAAGGTTGAAACCAGAGGAATTCTATCTCCGAACTACACTCCCTAACTCTATTTTATTTTTTATTTTTGAAACAGGGTCTGACTAAGTTGCTTAGGCTGGCCTCAAACCTATGATCCTCCTATCTCTGCCTACCAAATACTGGGATTACAGACATGGGTCACCATCCCCAGCTAGGATAACAGGTTTGAGGCCAGGGCACCGGTAATTTAGCAAGACTCTCTTTTAAAAAATAAAAGAGCTGCACCAGGTGTGGTGGCACACTTGTAATCCCCGCACTTGGGAGGAAGAGACAGGAGGATGGTGCTGGTTCGAAGCCAGCCTTGCTGGCTTAAGAGAACCTGTTTCCAAATAAAAATGTAAAATAGGTCTGGGAGTGTAGCCCGGAGGTAGAAACTCCAGGAACCCCAGTACCACCAAAAAAAAAAAAAAAAAAAAAAAAGAGAGAGAGAGCTTAGCTGGGCGTGGTGGCGCACACTTGTAATTCCCACGCTTGGGAGGCTGAGACAGGAGGATTACACAGGTTCGAAGCCAGCCTCAGGTACTGAGTGAGGCTCTCAGCAACTTAGTGAGACCCTGTTTCCAAATAAAATATAAAATAGGGCTGGGAGTGTAGCCCAGAGGTAGAAAGCCTCTGGGTTCCACCCCAGTACCACAAAAAAATAAAAATAAGTAAAAGAGCTTGATGTATAACTCAAGAGAAAGTCCCTGGGTTCACTGGGTGTGGTAGCACACGCTTGTAATTCCAGTACTTTGGAGGCTGAGACAGGAGAATCACAGGTTTGAAGCTAGCCTCAGCTTAGTGAGGCTCTCAGCAATTTGGTGAAACCCTGTTCCCAAATAAAATATAAAGAGATTATTCAATACTCTCATTTTACAGAAAAGGACACCAAAATATCACAATAACAGAATAAGTTAAATGATTACAACAAAGGTATATAACAAATAACAAATGAGCAAGAAATCACATGAGGCTTCCTCAGGTGGACAGTGACATGAACACTGCTATAAAATTAAAAACCAAAACAAATAAATAAAATTACAATCGTTTCTTGGAACTTATAAAGTGATTCGGAACCTAGGTACTAAATACGGACAATATGGGACAAGTATAAAAAAGGAAGAACCCATGTCAGAGAGGTTAAAATCCAGCCTTTCTTTCTTTCTTTCTTTCTTTCTTTCTTTTTTTTCTTTTGTGGTACTGGGGATAGAACCCAGGGACTTTCTACCTCCAGGCTATACTCCCAGACCTATTTTATACTTATTTGGAAACAGGGTCTCACTAAGTTGCTGAGAGCCTCACTAAGTAGCTGAGGCTGGCTTCGAACCTGTGCGATCCTCCTGTCTCAGCCTCCCAAGCACTTGGCTTACAAGAGTGCGCCACCACGCCTGGTAAATCCAGCTTTTCAATTAGTATGGCAATGTATTATTTACCAAGCACCTTGCAAGGGAGGGGGAGAACCTCCTAAACTCAAAAGGTGAAGCTGAAATTAAAGATCACAGGCAGGCAACGCAGCTAGATGGCAGAGCAAGTTGCCTAGCAATGTGCAGTGCCCTGGGATGAATCCCCAACACAGAGAAAATAAAAATCTTAACTTCAAAACATCCTTCTCTTGGCAAGATTTAATCTTGTTCTGGGACAAATTCAAGGCAACATTCAGGCTTTTCACTAAATAACATTTAACTAAACACACGTTAACTGTAGTTAATTCTGAGCCACTATATACCTTAATACCTAGAAATATATAATAACCTGCTCAACTTGTTTAAAACATATAATTTAAACTTTAAATGACCCACTTGGTCGCTTTACATGATATGGTCACCATTACGTTAGTCATCTCCACTGAAACTGTTCAGTTTTTTAATCTCAAGATCATGTGTTTGCTTAACTAACATTGTCAGCAACATTAGAAGCATGCTTTTGAGCAATGAAAAAAATAATTTGCACACTAGAGCTATATTTCTATGCTAATTTTAATTCTGTGTCTTCTGTGAAATCTTTACTGAAGTTTGGTTACCATTTTCATTTCCAGAATCTTTCAGCTACTAAATTTGTATTTAGATCCGTCTGAAACCTTTACGTTGTTATTCTTTGGACAGATACTGAGCTAAGTTCCCGGGAAAACTAAGTTCCGAGAGTTAACACAAAGTAGCAGACTCCTAGCGAAAACAGGAAAGATAATCAAACCACGAACAATTACTCGCTTACGACAACATTGAAAATAAGTTAATAGGCACAACAGGAATAAGACTGACTTTATTTTGAAGATACTGCATCTCTAAGCATTTTTATTTATTTTGAAGTGAACTGAAAACCTGGGGTGGGGCGGGAATGACCAGAGCCTATAGAAGGAACAAGTGACAAAACAAACATGCACGCCTTAAGAAAGTTAGTTTTATTCCCTCTTTTTTTCTCTAAATGCTTTGTTTTTCAACACATGAGCAACTAGCGAAAGAGCACAAACAGGCCGTAAACAAGAGTTCTCTGTGTGGAGAGGAGAGGTTCCCAAACTGTAGTGAAATCCGCCAAGTGAACCGAAGGAAGGAGATCAAATCCAGATCTGACCCAGCCACACACCCCGGGAGCCGGCGAGAATTTAGCTTTGTTATGGGACAAATTCTAGGGGCCCGGGACCTTCCCGCAGCGCCCCGGCCGGCAGCTGCCACTCGCCCGGCACCGTGACTCAGGAAAGCGCGGGGCGGGCGGCGGCCTAGCGCGGCCGCCTCCCGGACCACCCGGCCGGGCCCTGGCTCTCACCTGAGGGCGGGAGGGCCCGAGGGTCGCAGTGCGGACTCTCGTCCGGCCTCGGCGGGGACGCGGCGGCGGCAACAGCCCACACTCGACCGGCTCTGGCTCCGCGGATCCGCGATGAATCAGCCCAATTCCATTCAAAAGAGTCGCCCAGGCCTCTGCCAAGAAGCACTTCCGGGTTCACGGCTCCACTCGGGTTTCCGTTCCCCGGACCGCCAATTGGAGTCCGTGCGGACGCCGCTGCCGCCCGCAGATCGGTCCGCCCGGCGAGGGAGGCGGAAGTGGGCGCCAAGGCCTCAACCTGCCCGCCCAGCTTCTAGCTAGATAGCTAATAAGGTGGGGCTGGGATGTATCTCGGAGGTACAGCCGCCCTGAGTCCAATCCCCAATCACACACACACACACACACACACACACACACACACACACACACACACACACACACACACACGGAAACCGTCCTACTCTTCTATAGTACAGCATAGTACAGCATACCCACTTCTTTTTTTTTTTTTTTTAAGACAGGGACTCCTTAGCCTCCTGAGTCGCACCCCCGCCTTTTTATCTTTATTGCCTTTCAGGGATCGGGTTTCAATGGAAATTTTAGTGTTCAAATGTTCAAACCACATATTTGGAGTTTAGTTTATAGGGGTGTGTGTGTGTGTGTGTGTGTGTGTGTGTGTGTGTGTGTGTGTGATGTTACTAGGCATTAAACGCAGGGGAAGTCTACCTCTGAGCTACACCCCATCCCTATTTTGTCTTTATTTTGAAACAAGGTCTCTCTGGGTTGATGAGAACCTCATCAAGTTGCTTCTGCCGTCCTCAAAACCCTGCGATCTCCTGTTTTAGTCTCCCAAGTACTGAGATTACAAACGCAGGCCATCACGTCCAATTTGTTGTACAGGATTTAAAGAATAGTTTACTTATGCTTCTTTATATAATTATCAACGATCATATTTTACCCATTATCCGCTCTATGCTAAATTTTAAAAAAGCAAAGCTAAATTTTAAAAAAGCAAAGCCGGGCGGGGTGGTGCACAAGCTTGGGAGGCTGAGACAGGAGGATCGCACCGGTTCGAAGCCAGCCTCAGCTGCTTAGTGAGGCTCTCAGCAACTTAGTGAGACCCTGTTTCCAAATAAAATATTAAAAAAGGTCTGGGAGTATAGCCCGGAGGTAGAAAGCCTCTGGGTTCCACCCCCAGTACCACCAATAAATAAATAAATAAAATAAAAAAGCAAAACCGCCCAAGAAATGACTCTTGAGCCAGTTTGTATCACGCTCTAGGTTTACGTACAGTCTCTATTTAAGGCGCCATGCTTCCTGACACCCTCTCACTTTTTCAAATGTTTCAAGCCCGGCTTGAAATTCCAGTAGTTGGGAGGTTGAGGTAGGACAGTGGCAAGTTCAGGGACAACCTCAGTTAAACTAGGTTTTCTCCTGTTATTAGGGTCCTTGTCCAGGGGATCCCTACAAATGAGGCCCAAGGACTAGCAAGGGGTATTGAAATATGAAAGTTTAGGTTAGGGAAAGCTAGAAGACAAAGCAATCCTACCCCCTAAGTGGGTGTTCCAGAAAAGAGAGAGACCTTGAAGCCCCTTGGGGGGCTTTTAAACCTTTTTGAGGTTTTCCATCTGCTCTTTTATGATTGGTAGAATTGGGTTTGGATGGACCAATGACATTTGCACAGTTTTGATCCTTAATTTGAATGATTATCTGTGGGCTGATCAAGGCCCTGATTCTCTGGTGGTGAGGAGGTAGAAAGGAAATAGATAGGGAAAAGGCCTGGTAGAAAAAAAGTTAATTCCTGAGTTTCCTGAGGGGCGACAAATGCCTGAAACTCCAAAGGCTCAGAGATAAGAAGGCCAGAGCTTCACAAAGCCATCTGTTTACTAATCAACCAACCCAGGAACCAGCACAGAGCAAGTGGATACTCCTACTGAATGAAAGGAGATGCGACCCTTCAAAGGACTTGCAAATACCTTATGCAAATTCTCCTTGGAATCCCAAAAGTCACCCTAACCAAAAGCGGACTTGCAAGCGGTCAGGCCTTGCCTGACCTGATGACAAATTGGGGACTTTCCCTCTCGGGACCTCCCCTCCCCTTTTGAGGAGCAGTTCTTTCTCTCGCAGGTCGTGTAGGCCCTGAGAGAAGGCAGAGTGCATCTGAGGGCACGTGGCTCAGGCGACTCTCGAGTAGTGACCTGAAGGCCTCTGCTGGACATCATGGCTGACCAGGCCCCTCGGGGTGACCTGCACCTTTTTTCTGGCAGATCGCGTGGACTCTGGGAGAAAGTAGTTTGCAACTGATGGGCACTTGGCTTGGGTGACACTCGGGTAGTGACCCTCTGAACCCCGGAGTTCCGACCGCCCCTTTGGGGTGTTCGGCCACTTTTCTCTATTCCCTTCTGGCAGATCGCATGGACGCTGGAAGAAAGCAGCCTGCACATGAAGGCAATTCGGCTTGGGCTACTCTCAAGTATTGTCCTGAAGGCAGCTGCTGGACCCAGAGTTCCAGCCCCTTTGGGGATATTCAGCCACTCTCCCCCCATTCCCTGCTGCTTCCAATAAACCTTTTACTCCCCTTCCTGAGGTCTGCGGGTGTCATTCTTGTCTCACCATAGACAAGAACTCGCCGGGTTTCCTCTCAAGAAACCCCCGTTTCAGTGGCCTCTAGTCTCTCATCTCCCTGCTCACTTCCCCCTCCGACCTCACAGAAAGAGAGATGCAGATGGCTGCTTTAATTCTTCCTGTTTCCAAGTCCTCTGCCCTGCCTCAGCAGCAAGTAGTGAGATGCTCATCAACATAGGTGTGCCAGTATTGGGAAGAGGCATCAAAATGTATTAATGTGCTGGTATTGGAAAATTGTTTTTATAATTTCCAAAGTGTAAAATATAGTCAGAGCTTAGGTGCTGTGCGAGCACTCAGGGAGGGGGCTGCAGCGATTACAATGCAGAGTTCCTCTCTGTCTTTGTCCTTCATTCTAATCATTAACCTATATAGTAAAAGCCTTAGAGTCAACTGAAACCATTAGCCCTAAAATTACAATAGAGGCAACAATACCTCTGTTTACCGCCTCTCCTCTGTGATCTGGCTTGAGCATAGGAAAGGTAAACTTTTTGTGCGGCTTCAAAGCACCCTAGTTGATGAGCAACCAATACTCCCAATACATTAGAGCCGAGGGCCAGGTAGATTCTTGACCCTTGCACTTAGGAAGTGCACTGTCCGGAGACAAAGAGGCACCACCTGGTTAAGGAATAAGTAACTAACCCATTGCCTTGGTAACGCTGATGAGAAAGATACCAATACAAAATCTATTTAAGAGTTGAGGTCCCCAAAAGGGGCCGGAGTTCCATTTTCGGGCTCCCCAGCATGTGGGTCAGCCTGCTGCTTTTTTTCTCTTCTCTATTTCCTACTGATCTATTTCCTACTAATTTTGTAATAAACATTTGTTGAAGCTGCACTGAGCTGCCCGTTAATTTTTCTATTCAACCAACCTTAGATGAATAAGAAAAAGAACCCCGCCATTTCAAACCGTAACAATAGGGAGACCGTTTTAAAATAAAAATAAAATGGGGTTGGGGGTGTAACTTAGAGGTAGAATGCCCCTGTGTCTTGTTGTAACAACAACAACAACAACAATAAAATCAAATATGTTCCAAATAAAAAGCATGTTTAAAGCATTCCTAAATAAAGAATAGTGATGAATCTAAGGTGAGGAAAGATAACAGCATCTGGTTCCAAAACTATGATTTGAATGATGCAATTAAATAGAATTCCTCCTTGTAGATACACCTCTACCTAAAAATATGTAGACATTTTACTCATCACTAAGTTATGTTTAGATTCAGGTCTTTATGTTTCTCCCTAAACATGTGCTTCTATGTAGTGTGTGTGTGTGTGTGTGTGTGTGTGTGTGTGTGTGTGTGTGTGTGTGTGACCCCATCCTCCAACTAATCTCTTAATCAGAAATTTAAACACTTGCTCCTTATTCACCTCTCCCCATTGGTCTCCTAGTTAACAACTCTAGAAACCATGGTGTCTCTGTAACAACTGTTCCAATCTACCACTCTTCTTTCTCCAAACTCCCCACTTTAGCCTTAACACAGACCTCTCTCACTTTCTTCTTCGAATGCTCCCTTAAACTTGTTCTCCTTGCTTTTAGTATGTCCTCCTTCAATCCATTTCCTACATCATTGGCAAAGTAATGCCCCATCTTTTCTTAAAATTCCACTGGCAGTCCATACTACAATATAGTAAATTGGGGAATGAGATTTCATAAAGGGTTTTTTAAAATGGCATATTCCGCCGGGCGTGGTGGCGCACGCTTGTAATCCCCACGCTTGGGAGGCGGAGACAGGAGGCTCACACAGGTTCAAAGCCGCGCTGGCTTAAGAGACCCTGTTTCCAAATAAAAAATGTAAAAAATAGGTCTGGGAGTGTAACCCGGAGGTAGAAGGGCTTCCAGGAACCCTAGTACCACCAAAAAAAGAAATGTCATATTCCTGGGAATCTAGGAGGTAGATGGTTTTTATTTATTTATTTTTTATTGGTGCATTGTAGATAGATGGTTTTTAGATGCATGTTTAAGGTATGCACGTGCCTAGCTAGGGCTATAGGAATACTCAAGAAAGACCTAAAAAGGCCCTATACTTTCACCTCTAACTTACTTTTAATTTCTTCAAGCAAAAAGTGAAGGATAAGGCAGGACTGTAAAATTAGGAACCGCCTGGCTGACTATTAAGGCATGCCCCAACCCATATAATAAGCCACTTAACAAAGGCTAAGAACACTTACATGCTGAAAGCATTTAGGAAGTCTCTGTTCAGTGATTAACTGATCACTAAGCTAATTAAGCAAAGTCTTCAGTAATCACACATGATAAAGAATACACACTTTAAAAAATAATAAGTACAGAGCCGGGCGTGGGGGCGCACACTTGTAATCCCAGCATTTGGGAGGCTGAGACCGGAGGATCGCGGTTCACGGACAGCCTCAGCTACTTAGTGAGGTTCTCTGCACCTCAGTGAGACCCTGTTTCAAAATAAAGAATAAAAAACTGGGCAAGATGTGTAGCTCGGAGGTCAAGTGCCTCTGGGTTCCATCCCCAGACCTACAAATAATAATAATAATAATAATAATAATAATAATAATAAACAATAAGTTCAGAAAAGTCACTAAACAACAACTATAATAATGAGCAAAAACAACAGCAACTCCTGGGGAAGGGTTAAATTCTGATTTTCAGAGTTACCACATTATATTATTTAAAATATCCAGTTTTCAAAATAAATAAAAGTATGGTATATGTAAAAAAAAATGTATGACCAATACACACGATAAAAACCAATCAGTAGGAACTATCCTTAAGTCTACATGCTGGATTTATTAGATTAAGACTTTTTTTTTTTTGAGGTCTGGGGATGGAACCCAGGGGCATTCTACCTCCAAGCTAGACCCCCAGTCCTATTTTTTATTCTTTATTTTGAAACAGGGTCTCACTGAGTTGCAAAGAACCTCACTAAGTAGCCGTGAACCGTGATCCTCCTGTCTCAGCCTCCCAAATCCTGAGATTACAAACATGCACCACCATGCCCGGCTCCTGGTCCTACTTTTAATTTTTTACTTTGAAATAGGGTCTCACTAAGTTGCGGAGGGCCTCACTAAGTAGCTGAGATTGGCCTCGAACCTGCAATCCTCCTGTATCAGCCTCTCAAATCCTGGGATAATTCAGTGGTAGAGTACTTTCCTAGCATGTGTGAGGCCCTGGGCTTAATCCCCACTCATACAAAAAAAGACTTTAAGTCATATATTTTAAGTATGTCCATCAAACTAATGACATAGAGCATGATATGAGAAAGATCTTTCACTAATAATAATAATAATAATAATAATAATAATAGAATTCTTTTTAAAAACCTGAACAATTCTAGAATTGAAAAGTATAATAACTAAAGCAAAAACTTGAATTATAGGGCCTCAATAATAGATTTGAGCAGCTGAAAGAAAAAAATCTACAAATTTTGATAGCAGGCAGTTGAGATTGTCCAGTGTATGAGCTACAGATGGAAAAGACAATAATGAATATGAACAGATCCTCAGAAATGCATGGGACACAGACATGCTAACATATTTAATGGAAGTCTCAGAAGGAAAGGGAAAAAAGAATCAGACAGATACAATATATAAAGAAATGATGGCCCCAAAACTTTCTAGAAATTTTTATACAGATTTTTTTATGTTGCCCATATTGGAAAATTTGTGTTTCTCGTGTTTCTCTTGTCTCAGCCTCCCAAGTAGCTAGTATTGCAGGGATGTGCCTCTGTGCCTGGCCAAAACATCCTAATTTGATGAAAGGCACAAATCTACATATTCAAGATGCTAAAAAAATGTCAAGTAGTATAAACACAAATCCACACCTAGACACATTATAATCAGTCTGCTAAAAATCAAAATCCAAAACTAAAAAAAAGTATCTTGAAAGCGGCAACAGAGAACCTACTCAGCACATAATCCTCACTGAGATTTGCAGCTAAAGGCGTGAAAACCAGACAGTGAAATAACTCATTAAAAATGCTGAAAAGAAGACCATCAAACAAGAATTCTACCTCCGGCAATACTGTACTTCAAAAAAGACAATATTAATACATTCCCAATATGTATGTAAAAACAAAGAGAATTTGCCACTAGGAAGTCTTCCATTCAAGAAATACTAAAGAGAATCCTTCAAGCCCAAGTGGAAAAAAAAATCAGACAATAACTGAAATCCACGTGAAAAAAATAAAGAACATCTATGAAGGTAGCTATATAAATAAAAATATAAATATACTTTTACCTGTAACTCACTTTTCTCCTATTTAATTTAAGAGACAACTGCTTAAAACAGCAATGATAAATCTTTGCTGATGGGATTATCATGTGTAAGTTGTAATTTGTATGACAATAACAGAGTAAACAAATAAAGAGGGAGGAAATGAAGCTAAATGTTAGCAAAGTTTTTGTTTACTGTTGAATTTAAGTTGTATTAATCTAAACTGAATTGTTATAACTTTTTAATTTTAACCTCCAGAGGAACAACTGAGAAAATACTTTAAAACTATGATAAAAGAAAAAGGGGGCACTGTGGGAAGCCATTAAGGTTTTCCCCTAAAAGAATAGTTCTGACTCAGCTGACTGTCCTTCGCCCAGAGTCAACAAGGTTTGGAGTTATAGAAAGTTCAAAATAAAAGGTCTGAGAGAAGATCAGGTGGTAATGGCACGAGGGTATTGATTAACCTACCTGTAATGTATGTGCTTTGGATTGGTCTCTATTGCATTCCGGTGGTGATAGCACGAGGATATTGATTGACCTGTAACTGTATAAATACCCCAGAAGGGGTCCAGAAAAAAGAGAGATGACGATATTGACCCAGAAGTAGGCATCAGCTAGTACGTAGGCCAGTAGGTCGGCCCAATAGTGAATACTGACCCAGGAGCAGGGGTTGGCCAGTAGAGATAGTAGGCTGGTGGCCCCTCCATGTTAGAATTTTTAAATTCTTAGAATCAAATTCTTAAGAGTTGAATTCTTCATCCTCACGCCTCTCTTAGGAGCCCGTACCTTTGCTGGCTGGCTCTGGCAGGGCACCCAGTGTTGTATACCTATATGTAACTGTCAACATAATTTGCATTATAATATAAGACTATATGGCACCAAAAAACATATCAAAAAAGAAGAAAAGGGTAATATGCCAGGCATTGTGGCATATGCCTATAATCCTAATATTTGGAGGCTTAGACAGGAAGATTGCAGGTTCGAGGTCAGCCTCAGCAATTTAGTGAAACCCTCAGCAATGTAGGAGACACTGTTTCAAAATAAAAAATAAAAATGGCTGGGGTGTAACTTGGAGGCAGAATGTCCCTGGATTTAATCCTCAGGAAAGAGAGAGAGATGGGGGAGGGGGACTAAATTGATAGACTAGAAAAATATGTGCCTAACAAAAGCCAGCAATAATGCAGGAATAGTGTGTGTATGTATATATGGACCTGCCTTTCCCTGCTTATTTCTTCCCCTTATCTCTATATCTCTAGCCATCCTTCCTTCTTGTTCTCCCTACTTCCACGATACTAGATTTTTAGAGATTGTGTATATTCCTTTCCCTCTGCCCAGAGCACTCTGCTTCCCACTCTCCCTTTTCCCATTAAACTTTCACTTATCCAAATCTACCTACCTACCTTTCTGTCTGTCTCTTTCTTTCCCTTTCTTTCTTTCTTTCTTTCGTGTTGGAGATTGAAACTGGAGGCATTCTACCTCCAAGCTACACCTCCAACCCTTTGTTTTTTTTTTGTAGTTGTTTTTTTTTTATAACTGGTCTTTATTCTGTAGTTTACATTCCACAGCTACAAATCAACCACCTAATTTTCTCTCCTGACTTTGTTCTATTGGCATCGATGCCAACAGAGTTTCTCCCAACAGCATATGCACTTTGGTTCTCCTGTGGTACAGAAAGTCCCCCAAAGATTCTGGCTCTCCAAGCTTTGTATCCCCCATTTCTCTGTATCCACCTCTGTCTGTACCAGGGCTCCAACCTGGTCCTGTCCCTCCTCAGGAGGTGTCCACAGTCTGGGAACACCAGTCGGGTACCAAATGATGTGCCAAATCTGAATATGTAGCTGAGAGTCTGGTGGAGGGCTGTGATGCATGCTGGGCCTGAGTTTCATTACTGAGGATACTGTAATCAATGAGCAATGTCTGCCATGGCAAGAGACACCAGCTGTATCTGGAAGGTGGCTTTGGAGGACCAGACTATCCTGGGTCACAGGCTCAGGAGGACAGCGGTATATGGTCCATCTGTGTTTTAGGCAGCTGTCTTGCTACCCAGGCTGCATGACTTCACTAGCCAGGTGGCTGAGGCGACGGTCTGAAGTCTACAGGGCTGGGTAGCCACCCTGGGGCCTGGATGGAAGAGCTGAGTCCCAAGCCAGAGGGAGACTGGCAGGCAAGCAAAACCCAAGCTTGTGGGGTCTGCACAGCACAGACCATGAACTCTAGCTTCTTATACTCTGGCGTCTGTCTCATCCAGGCAAAGACTGCTGGTTGACCTCAGTCTATGAATTGCCACTCAGGATAAAAACCTTTTTACATGGCAGTCACAAAGAAATGGGTGTAGCCTCTGGGTAAATCCAGACTGTTCCAATCCAAAATGAAAAGGTTACCTTCTATGAGCTACTGAGAAACCAAGGTGAACTAAGAGGCGAATCTTATTTAATAGAGTTCCAGGATGAGAGGACATATTGGAAAAGGAGTGACTTTACAAAACTGTGTGTAAAAGGATGTTCCTAGAAAACACCAAAGGGACCACGCAGCGCCAACTCTGCCTTCCGCTCGTTCGCTGCTCCACAGCCGGGGTGGGAGGCTACTTGGTCCAGCTGACTTTGGGGATGTGGTAATGCGCTGTGTGTCCAGGTACCTACTCAAGTCCGCCACTCTCTGCTTGTGGGCTTTGGGTGCTTTCTTCAGGACACTGCATTTGGTCCTTCAGCATCTTCTCCAAGGCCGCCTGGGCCACCCTGAGCTTGTCCAGACAGTACCACTTCTCCTCCTCGTTCTGTTTGCTTGTCCCCATCGCTTTCTTGCAGTTTCGCTTTGTCTTTGTCCTTTTTCTTCTGCTTGGTCACGCGGAGCTCCACCAAGCCTTTCAGAAAAATACAAATGCTTCTCAAATTTGTGTGTCATCCTTGCGCAGGGGCCAAACTAATCTTCTCGGTATTGCTGTTCCAATTTTATATATGTACTGCCTAAGTGAGCAGTTTTTTTGTTTTGTGTTGTTTTGAAACTGGGTCTCATCAAGTTGCAGAGGGTCTTACTAAGTTGCTGAGGCTGGCCACAAACCTGTCATCCTATCTCAGCCTCCAAGTACTGGGATTACAAGCATGAGCCAAGACACTCAGCTTCTTTTTTCTTCTTCTTATTTATTTATTTATTTATTTATTTGTTTGTTTGTTTATTTATTTATCTATTTTGCGGTACTGGGGATGGAACCCAGGATCATTCTACCTCTTTTTTCTTTTTTTTTTTTTTTGCGAGTCTGAGGATGGGACCCAGGGGCATTTGACCTCTGAGCTACATCCCCTGCCCTGTTTTTTATTCTTTATTTTGAAACTGGGTCTCATCAAGTTGCAGAGGGTCTTACTAAGTTGCTGAGGCTGGCCACAAACCTGTCATCCTATCTCAGCCTCCAAGTACTGGGATTACAAGCATGAGCCAAGACACTCAGCTTCTTTTTTCTTCTTCTTATTTATTTATTTATTTATTTATTTATTTGTTTATTTATTTATCTATTTTGCGGTACTGGGGATGGAACCCAGGATCATTCTACCTCTTTATTCTTTTTTTTTTTTTTTTTTGCGAGTCTGAGGATGGGACCCAGGGGCATTTGACCTCTGAGCTACATCCCCTGCCCTGTTTTTTATTCTTTATTTTGAAACTGGGTCTCACTGAGTTGCAGAGGGCCTCACTAAGTAGCTGAGGCTGTCCGCGAACTGCGATGCTCGGTCTCAGCCGATAGAATGCTGGGATCACAAGCATGCACCACCACGCCCGGCCTTTATTCTTTATTTTGAAACAGGGTCTCACTGAGTTGCAAAAGGCCTCACTAAGTATCTGAGGCTGTCTGTGAACTGCGATCCTCCTGTCTCAGCCTCCTAAATGCTGGGATTATAAACATGGGCCACTACACATGGCTTTAAACAAGGTCTCACTAAGTCGCTGAGGCTGGCCTTGAACCTTTAATCTTCCTGTCTCAGCTTCCCAAGTACTGGGATTATAGACTTGGGTCACCATACTTAGCTCAAATTTCTAATTTCATTAAGTCTCCAAAATGATAGTCTGGCATGGTGGCGCATGCTTGTAATTCCAGGACTTAAGAGGCTGAGACAGAAGGATCGAAAGTTCACAACCAGCTCAGCTATTTAGTAAGGTCCTTTACAACTTAGTGAGACCCTATTTCAAAATAAAGAATAAAAATTAGGGCTGAAGATATAGCTCAGAGGTAGAATGTCCTGGGTTCAATCCCAGGTACCACACACACACACAAAAAGTTTATGAGGCTTACTTTTCATATTGTATCCTCCCCAAGTCCCTGTGATTTTTCTTCTCTTTTTCTTTTTCTCTTTCTCTTTCTCTTTCCCTTTTTTTTGGGGGGGGGGCAGTACTGGGGATAGAACCCAGGAGCATTTTATCTCTGAGCTATATTCTCAGCCCTATTTTTTATTATTTATTTTTGAAACAGGGTCTCACTAAGTTGTGAAGAGGCTCACTAAGTAGCTAAGGCTATCAAGAACCTGCCATCCTACTGTCTCAGCCTCTCAAGTACTGGGTTTACAGTGTGCGCCACCATGCCCAGCTGCCCCCTGTGATTTCTGCTTTTATGAAATTCATCATAATTATACAGGGATGTTCTACAAAGACAGGTCTGTCTTTCTGGTTTGCTATCATCTCCTTAGAAGTATTCCATCTAAGAAGGGCCTCAATAGATATTTGTTCATTCAACTTGTTGCATATATCATAGGAAATGTTTAAAGAGCTTTCTCTTCAATGCCTGCTCTAAAATCAGCTGAGCATGATGGCACATACCTGTAATCCTAGAGGATAGAAGGTTTGAGACCAGCCTGAGCAACTTACATAGGCTCTTGGCAACTTAGAAAGACCTTGTTTCAAAACAAAACAAAAAAAAGTTTAACAGTGCCGGGGTTATAGCTCAGAGGTAGAATGTCCCTGGGTTCAATCCCCAGTACTACCCCCTCCCCCTACACACACAGCCTGCTTTCAGGTAATAGATATGCACTAAAATAATTTTTTTAAAAAGGGAAACTATTCACATATGTAAAAGCATGGATAGATTTCAAGAACATAATACCAAGAAAATGAATCGAGATGCTGAAAGTACATACACATACCACTTGAATGTAACTCTAAACAAAATATATATAGTGACAAAGGAGGATCAGGTGCTGTGTTGGTGTTTCAAAATTGGAGTTCCAGCTAGATGTGGCTCTGCACACCCCTAATGCCAGCACTTGAGAGGCTAAGGCAGGAGAATCACAGGTTTGAAGCCAGCCTTATCAACCTAGCAAGATCCTATTTCAAAAATAAAAAGAGTTGGGGGTGTAGCCCAGAGGTAGAATGCTTTTGAGTTCAATCTATAGTAAATAAAAAATAAAGAACTGGAGTTCCAGGAGGGTCAAAAATTATAAGAGGCCATGGCCTCAGCAACTTGGAGATACCTTTTCTCAAAATAAAATTTAAAAACGGGCTGAGGATATACCTCAGTAGTAGAGCACTTGCCTAATATGTGGGAAGCCCTAGGCTTAACCCTCAATACCCTCAAAAGCCCTAGGATTAACCCTCAAAATAATCTCTTTTTTTCCTGAAAAAGAGAGAAAAAAAGCGACTTAAAGAAAGAAGGAAGAAGGCTTCTCTTTAGAATTTAGAAAACTGGGTGAAAGGGATAGTTCCTTAAAAATTAGGGAGGGAAGATAAAAAGTACTTCTGCTAAGAATAATTTCTGAAAGGAGCTGCTTATTTACATCATTAAAGACTTTTTGTTGTTGTTGTTGGTACTGGGGTTCCTGGAAACCCTTCTACTTCCGGGCCACACTCCCAGACCTATTTTTTTATATTTTTATTTGGAAACAGGGTCTCTTAAGCCTAGCTTCGAACCTGCACGATCCTCCTGTCTCCACCTCCCAAGTGAGGGGATTACAAGTGTTCACCACCACGCCCGGCTTTTATTGATTGATTGATTGATTGATTGATTGATACTGGAGAGAACACCCGGGTTTCTTTGTCACTGAGCTATTTTGACCAGGGTCTCACTAAGCTGCAAGGCTGCCCTCTAACTAAGAATTCTCCTGCCTCAGTCTCCAGAGTACCTGGGATTACAAGGGTGTGCTGAGGGAGGAGCACAGCCTTGTCTCAGTAAACAACTTTTGGCTGAAGAACAAGGAACCAGGAGAACAAAACCTCCTCCTCAGACCCCCTTCAAAGATAAACATAGTTGGGACTTACACCCGCTACAACCACAACATAGGACTCTTGGCTACCAGAGGACAGAATGACATATAGGCTAGTCACTGTTCTGTCCAGTCAATACCCCTTCCTAAGTGTTGGCTATTGTATATAAAGGCAATGTAAACCCAGGCGTGATGGCTCATGCTTGTAATCTCAGCATTTGGGAGGCTGAGACAGGAGAATCGCGATTCGTGGACAGCCTTAGCTACTTAGTGAGGCCCTCTGCAACTCAGTGAGACCCTGTTTCAAAATAAAGAATAAAAAATAGGGCTGGGGTGTAGCTCGGAGGTAGAATACCCCTGGGGTTCAATCCCCAGGGCTCAGACCTGGAGCTTTGCCCTCTGAGCCAAACCAGTGAATCCATCTCATTGTTGTATCCTACTCTGGCCTCTGGGTCCTGTTCACTGAAAACTGAACTCTCCTGCAATAGCACAGCTGAACAAACAGCACAAGAGAACTTTTTGAGTTGTTACTGTGTCCTTATTGTGGTAGTGCTTTGCAAGATTCATCAAACCAAACACTAAAAATGGGTACATTTTATCCTATACAATTTATACCTCTATAAATTTGGTTAAAAAGAAGGAAAAAAAACCTTCAAAGTTGTTAGTTTTCCCCTTTCTTTGAGTCATACCAAAATATTTGTAGTGAAATCAAGTTTCTTTTTCTTTTGCACCTTAGAATCTTCAAACTTGTTTCTTCTATCTCCTGTCCTCCCCCCACCATTTATTTATTTATTGATTGATTGATTGATTGATGGTTCTGGGGATAGAACCCAGGGCTTTCTACCTCCAGGCTACACTCCCAGACCTATTTTATATTTTATTTGGAAACAGGGTCTCACTAAGTTGCTGAGAGCCTCACTAAGTAGCTGAGGCTGGCTTCGAACCTGTGTGATCCTCCTGTCTCAGCCTCCCAAGCGCTGGGATTACGCCTGGCTTTCTCCCATCTCTCGTTTCCACACTACACTACACATTTTGGGAGGAGGGGTCAGTCAATACCTACTCACGTAATCCTATTCTATGAACCCCTCTATAATCTTTGACTTACTTATCTGCCTTCTCACTTAAACTTTAAACTTCTTAAAAGCAAAAATCATGGCCTGGTCATAGCAGACACTAAAACTTAGTGTTGAATATTCAAGATATTTATCCAAGTATTTTGCTTGCAATGAATTCTTAGAAAGATCAGGAATATTTTAACTCCATATACAACTCCTCTTAAAATAGTCAATTCCTTAAAACTAAACAACAAAATGTATAGGATTTTTTTCCCCCGCAGTACTGGAAATTGAACTTGGGGACATTGTACCTCCGAGATACACACCCAGCCCTATTTTTATATTTTTTATTTTGAAACAGGGTCTCACAAAGTTGTGAAAGGCCTCATTAAGAAGCTGAGGCTGGCTGCGAACCTAGATCCTCCTGTCTCAGCATCCCAAGTACTGGAATTACAAGTGTCTGCCACCACACCAAGCTTTTATGGGATTTTAATGGCTACATGCATATCATATGCTAATGCTTAAAGCATTCATTGTTTGGGTTGGGCCCAAGGTGGTTTTGAGGAGCAATACACAGTGAACTATTTAATATATTTCTTAACATCTCAAATTGCCGAAAGTTCACATTATTAAATATGCAATGTGCATTATATCAGAGAGAAACTTTCCTGTTCACTTGCCATTCATTCTCTAAACCTTGCAGGGTTAGCAAATGAGTGGATGGTTTTGGCTAGTAACATTACTACATATAAGTTTAAAATCTTAAAATGCATCAATTTTATTATAAAATTTCCTTTCTACTTGTAAAGAGCTCTAAGGACATGTCCTTTCACATACAAATTCTGATTGTATGTCTAATAAATTATAATGGTACATTTTCAACTAACTCAGCTTTATAATTATCAATATCAAAAAGGTCTGTTGCCATTTAGGAAACGTTTTTAAAGAATTAAGAAACACATTGTTTTCTATTCAAAACTCTAAATTGTTATACCTAATTATAGTTTTTGAGTTATGCAGGTTTTGAGTATTATAAATAAATATAGATCCAGCACAAGAAAAAGAAAAAATAGGAAAATATTTACATTTTAAAGTACAGTGAATTAATTTAATGTATAAAGCCAATAGAATAATCGTTACTTCTGCCAGATGGTATTTTACATTTTGATAAAAAGATATATTCTTAATCATATATGTCAAGGAAAAGCGACCATATGTTGTTAAACACTTCCAATTTGTCATTTAATTTAAAAGGCACTACTGATTTTGCCATAATTTTTTTTTTTGGTGATGTGGTGTAAGTATCCTTGATGTCAATAAAATTTCAAGTAATTTCCTTAGTTCTCTTCAACTGAGCAAATAATTCAATGAAGAATTTTTTATCATTTGCAAAAAAAGATGCCATAAAGAGAATAAATCACAATCCACAGTGTGTATTCAAATTACTACTGAGTGAGAAGAATAACCTCTGTTTTCAGGGGAGACTCTAGAATTTAATTTATTGTATTCTAGCAAACAGAATATAGAGGACAAGTAATTCCATATTTATTTGCCTTAAGTTCAAAAAAGTATAATCTTAAGATTTAAAAAAAGAAAGTGATTAATTATATTATAAAATTTGTTTTCCACTATGTAAAAACATTTTCAATGCAAGAAGCCCTATGGAAAACACATAAAATAGCATTCAATCTACAGTGAAAAAAGGAAACTGAGCTGGGCATGGTGGTGCACTCTTGTAATCCCAGCATTTGGGAGGCTTAAACAGGAAGATCACAGTTTGCAAACAGCCTCAGCTACTTATTGAGGCCCTTTGCAACTCAGTGAGACCCTGTTTCAAAATAATAAAAAATAGAGCTGGGGTGTAGGTTGGAGATAGAATGTACCTGGGCTCCATCCCTAGTACTGAAAAAAAAAAAAAAGAAACTGCTATTAGATGTTTATTAAAAGCTTTATACATCTTTGATTCCTCTCCTTTTTTTCTCCCCCCGCTCTCTCTCTCTGTATGTGTGTGTGTGTGTGTAACTGGGGATTGAACTCAGGCATTCTACCTAGGAGCTACACTCCCAGCCCTATTTTATTTTTATTTGGAAACAAGATCTCACTAAATTGTGGAGGGTCTCACCAAGTAGGTGAGGCTGGCTGGAAGCCTGAGGTCCTCCTGTCTCAGCCTCCCAAGTACTGGTATTACAAGCATGTGCCACACCATCCCCTGCCCTTCTCTGCTTTTCTAAAAAGGGAATTTAAAGGGACTTCTTATTCTACCAAGCTCCATCCATTTTTCTTCTTATGCTACAAGTATCAATGGATAATTTCTTCCAGTCAGATTAAAGTCTGAATTGCAATCTGCATGCTGAAGACTTTCAAATTTCCTTTATCTGCGCATCCCTTTCTCCAGGTTTCTTCATCGTTGGATGACCATGGTGCTATTTTTCTTTCTCCAGTCGATGAACATTTGTGTTTCCAGTGTTTTGCTATTATAAACAAAACTGCTATGATTATCTAGCATATCCCCAGGTTGCTCTGACCAAAAGAGTCCTAAGTGTATATAGCTACTAGTAAAATTGCTGCATTATAAGACATATATGTTAATTTTAGTAGATAATACAAAATTGAATTTTATTTTGACGTTCAAATGTCTCTTTGCCCTAAATCATCACTATTAACATTGTTAAACTTGTTAATTTTTGCCAATCCGATGGGAATAAAATGATATCCTATTTTACCTTAAATTGCTTATTCCTGATTACTAATGAGGTTGAGCACCTTTCATGTTTGTGGTGACTTTTGTGGGTTTTTTTCTGAAGTCCCGATCCATGACTTTGTGGGGTTTTTTTTGGATGGAATTATTTGTCCTTTTTTGCATATGTTTAGACTCTTCATTTTTCACCTCAGTAAGATGAAACCCAAAGATGGTGACATTGGAAAGGTCATGTTGTTAGTTTAGTAGCAAAAATAGAGTGGAGTCAATAGTAGGGTCAAAAATCTAGAGTAACTAGTGGTATGTGTGTGTGAATGGAGATTAAACCCAAGGGCATTCTACCTCTGAGCTCCACTTTCAGCCCTATTTTATTTTTTAGTTTTCAGTTTGAAATAGGGTCTTCCTAGCCAGGTGTGGTGATCAGGCCTATAATCTCAGTAATTGGGAGGCTGAGACAGGAAGATCTCAGGTTCGAGGACAGTCTTAGCAAGTAATGGGACTCTCATCAACCTAGCAAGACTCTGTTTTAAAATAAAATAAAAATAGGGCTGGAGGTATAGCTTAGAGATAAAGTGCCTCTGGGTTCAATCCCAAGTACCAAAGAACAACAACAAAAAAAAAAAAAAAAAAGAAAAAAAGAAAGAGAACCTAGATAAATTGCTGAGGCTGATCTTAAACCTGAGATCTTCCTGTCTTAGTTTACCAAGTATTGGGATTATAGGCATGTGCCACTGCTCAATTACTTTTGAAAGCTTCTATTTTTAAGTAATACACAGAGTATGTAGATGGGAAAAATACATAAATGACCAAAATTTGGGAAACACTAGACCATTATTTTAATATTAACTAGAGCTAAGCTCATAAATTAATCTATACTCTCTATTTATGTGAACCTGGGCAAGTTCTTTACTTTCCTTGGCTGTATACATTAGTACTACATCAGTGCTTTTAGCAAATGGCTTAAACAAGTTAAAACAATTCTGTCTTTCTCATCTGGTGGCTCAAAGTTCCAGGTGGTGAGAATCGGGTGCACTGTCTGATGAGGTCCGCCAGGAGCCTGAGGTCCTCCTGCCTCGCTGCTCCACAACCTTCTCACACTCTACCATGTGGAGGGGCCAGAGGTGATATTAGAAGCATAAACTAGAACTTACATGTATCATTTCTCCTTGCATTCCAATGACGAGCTGCAAAAGAGATGTTTACTTTTAATGGGAGGGAATGAAATGATGCCTTCAAGACACTGGGAATCAAACAACAAAGGAGAAAGATTCCTGAGAGATGGAAAATAAACAAAGAAAGCATTATATTTCTTCTAATTGTCCCAGTTTACTGCCTGGAGAAAGTTTCCAAGGGAGAACTCCCAGTCTAGAAGTCTACCTGAGCTGAAGAGACAGGCTGCAGGGCAGAGTAGACAGGACAGCTTAAGAAGAGGAGAGTGATGCACAGGGACCGCTCCAGAGAGCAGCAGAGAGGTCCTCTCAAGAACTTAGTTGAGTAGTGTTCAGTGCATGGATGTGGTTGGAAAAAGAACCATGTGAAAGTTTAGGGAACAGATACCAAGGAATAATGCCTGTACCTTCACCTAGACTTGCAGAAAACTACCGCTGTTTAGAGCACAAACAAGGGTATGTGCTTCAGGAGTGGGGAAGAATTAGCCCTGAAAACAAGTCTGTTGCTACTTAAGAAGCTTAAAAGCCAAGACCTGAATAGATCAAACTGTTTCTATGTAACTGATCCAGACTCAGTGTTAAGCTATCAGTTCCCTTCAAGATGACACATGTGGAAATATATTTGGAAATGCAAAGGATTTAGAATAAATAAAATTACTCTGAAAAAGAACAAAGCTGAAGGACTTATACCACCTGCCTTCAAGACTCATAAAACAATAATTCATGCTGTAGTATCTGGCAGTTCTAGAACTAAATATCAGTTTCATCTCTTATTTTCTTAGGCAAGTCAACTAATCTCTATATGCTTTAGTTTTCTTATGTCTTAAAATCACAATAATATTAACAGTCTCATAGGTTTATACAACTAAGTGAAATTATATATATGAAGCATTTGGCATCATACTGTACCTATATAAATAAATACTAGAGCTTCTAATATGTGCTAAACACAGGTTTTGTGCAGCATGGATCGTAACTGTCTTGATTATCATCATTACTTATGACCTTGCGAGGAAAATGAGGTTCCGCTATCTCAAGAAAAGAGTTAAGAAAAAAAAAAAAGTTGTCTGTATAGTTAAGGGGCTTTAGATATTATCTAAAAGTTCAATAGCACCATTTATGTATATGTTTATTTGGCACTAAGGATTGAATCAGTGGCATTCTACCTCTAAGATATACCCCCAGCTCGTTTTTTTTTTTTAAAACATTTTGTTTTGAAATAGGGTCTTACTAAGTTGCTGAGAGTCTTGATATACTGCTGAGACTTGTCCACCTCTGAAGTACTGGGATTACAGGTGTGTGCCACCATGCCCAGCTCTCAACAGCACCATTTTTTTTAAATTATGAAAATGAATTCAGAAAACCCTGGTCTGAATCCCAGGGGTCATATATAGAACTGGTAGTGTGCCATACTAGAACACTTCCTCTCTTATTATCAAATTCTTCAACTTGGCTAGGAATACCTTACAGGCTTGTTTGTAGTGGATTTTTAAAAGCCACTGGCAAAATTTTGCACAGGGTAGTGTTAGAAGTAAACACATTTAATTTGAAAAATGCAGATAACTGTAGTCTAGTACGACAGGTAGAACTCATCCAACAATTTAAAATTTGCTTCTAGTAATAAAAAATTTAAGGTATAGATAATTATTTGTCAAAGTTCAAGTTTCATAGTAGAATGTCTAGAATAATCATGGAAGTCTATTAGCTAAGTCTATTAGTAAGCCTCCCGAGCGCTGGGATTACAAGTGTAAGCAACCATGACCAGCTATCTAAATACTTTTTGTGTTACATAATTCTGGGTCAATTTAAAGATTTCCCTGTTGTTGTCATTGTTTGTTTATTTGTTGTCTTACATCAAAATATCCATGTTTTAGCCGGGCATGGTGGCACATGCTTGTAATCCCAGTGCTTGGGAGGCTGAGACAAGAGGATCGCACAGATTCGAAGCCAGCCTCAGCTACTTAGTGAGGCTCTCAGCAACTTAGTTGAGACCCTGTTTCCAAATAAAATATAAAATAGGACTGGGAGTATAGCTCAGAGGTAGAAAGCCTCTGGATTCCACACCAAGTACCACCAAAAAAAAAAAAATCCATGTTTTAGCTTTGTGTTATATTACTAACTTTATCATAGATATTCTCAAATTTTGATTGTTTTTACAGTGAATTTGAAATTGGCTTGTAAGAAGCCGGGCTTGGTGACGCACGCTTGTAATCCCTGCGCTTGGGAGGCTGAGACAGGAGGATCGTATGGGTTCGAAGCCAGCCTCAGCTACTTAGTGAGGCTTTCAGCAACTTAGTGAGACCCTGTTTCCAAATAAAATATAAAAAAGGTCTGGGAGTATAGCCTGGAGGTAGAACGCCTCTGGGTTCCACCCCTAGTACCACCAAAAAAAAAAAAAAGAAAGAAAGAAAAAAGAAATTGGCTTGTAAGTAATAATTCTCCCAAGGTAATCAGGATAAAAATGACTTATGAATCCACAGCTAGAGATAGACTCTACATGCATAATGGCTAATAAATAATAAAATTTAATTTTAATCTCTAAAAATCCAATTTCCACTTTGCCAGGTTAAGCTTTATGCTGTTTTCACTGTTCTTTCCAAAAAATTAATAATGCCTATATAATGTTCTACATCTGGACATTTTTCAAGGCATTATCCAGTGCTTGGAATGTAGCTGCCTCCCATTATATCCCCCTATAGTTATGAAGCTCACCACAATTTTCATGCTTTTCATTCATATACTACCTGAACCCCCTATTCTTTTTCTAAGAGGCTTGTGCAAGGATGTCATTTCTCTCTATATTTGGCATTCGCCTAGCCCCTTTTAAAATCCTTTGTGTAACTTTCATCTGCACGTTTTAAAAAAAAGCAACAATACTTGATTTAATAATAGAACACATGAATAAAGATGAGACTGATTTGTTTTTTAACCTAGAAAATAAAACTTAGAAATAAATTCAAGTGAATGCTAAGTTACTTCAAGAAAAATGCTGAATATCCTCTATTCTATAGGAGATAGAGAAGGGCAATTTGAAAGGTTTATTAATTATAAATACAGAAGACTTTCTCAATTGTAAGCATAGAATACGTACTTTAAAATAAGATGAGGGTGAATTCATTGGAATTATCCCCCATGCCACTCTCGAATGGCACGGGACTGTAACTGCTTTCTGTATTTCTATCTTTTTAATAAACTTCTTTAAATCTTCAAAAAAATAAAATAAGATGAACAGGAAGTGGTGATAGTGTCTTATCTTCCATTTTGACATGGAGAATTTATAGAGGAAGGAAGCTAAAGTATCTTCCCTAGATTGTTAGGTGCAAAATAGACCAAAGCAAGCAGCAGAGGGAAGACTAACAGCCCAGAATCTCTGGACTACGGCCTTTTTGGAACTTACTAGGAGACATTTGGAGATTGTGTATTCCTGCTTATAGCAATTGACTGCATCAGTGTTGTTGTTGTTGTTGTTGTTGTTGTTGTTGTTGTTGTTGTTGTTTTGGTGGTACTGGGGTTCCTGGAAACCCTCTACCTCCGGGTTACACTTCCAGACCTATTTTATATTTTTATTTGGAAACAGGGTCTCTTAAGCCAGCGAGGCTGGCTTTGAACCTGCCCGATCTTCCTGTCTCTGCCTCCCTAGCACAGGGATTTCAAGCGTGCGCCACCACGCCCAGCTTGACTGCATCAAATTTCTACTGAAGGCCTCGACTGTATAACAAGCAGGCTTTAATTCCAGGATTCAAAGAAGAGTTAGGTATTGTTCTTTGCTTTTTGTTTCAATATGCAGAATACTGTTTGCATAACTTTTTACTCTATTAAGAGTTGGAGTAGAAATGCTTTTCCTTAATTTCACAAAATCCCCAAAGTGACAATTCCTATTTTAAGAGTAAAATTATTAGTGACTCATTGGTTAGAACTTACATAAAGCTTCCAACCCTTTTACAAAATAAATTTGATCCACTTAAAAGCATAAGGATTAAACAAAAATGTGTTAAGTATTAGAAAATATTGCTCCAGTTAAACTTCAAAAGCTTTCTTAGCCTCTAATGAGATAGTTTAAGCAAAATTGTCTTTGTTGATGATATTAATTGGATCTATACAGAGTCCTATTATTAGAGTATAACTATTTTTATAATGAACTTCTTTGATATGCAGACTAGTTCACTATAAACTTAATCTCTATATTAGTTTTCTTTGTATTTTGTGATTTCTTTCTATAAGTATTAAAAGTTTAATTAATTAAGCAATAATCTTAACACTTCAAAATGTTAGTATAACAGATGAATTTCTTAACAATTTGGGAGAAAATATGCTCATTCCTGGAGAAGAATTACTATTTGTTCACAAAAATATAAAAATTTATTACAGATAGATGGTCACTTTTAAAGTAAATTTTAATTTTTCAATGAAATTATTTGAAAGTAGTAGTTCTGAGACTACAGATAACTTTTTTTTTTTTTTTTTGCGGGTCTGGGGATGGAACCCAGAGGCATTTGACCTCCGAGCTACACCCCCTGCCCTATTTTTTATTCTTTATTTTGAAACCGGGTCTCACTGAGTTGCAGAGGGCCTCACTAAGTAGCTGAGGCTGTTCTCAAACCGTGATCCTCCAGGTCTCAGCCTCCCTAATGCTGGGATTACAAGCGTGCGCCACCACACCCGGCTACAGATAACTTGATTAACAATTAAGTAAGGGCTGGGCATGGTGGTGCACACTTGTAATCCCAGTACTTGGTAGACTGAGACAAGAGGATCGCAGGTTTGCAGCTGGCTCAGGAACTTAGTGAAGCCATGTTTTAAAATAAAAAAATAAAATTCAGCTGGGGATCTAGCTTAGAGGTAGAATGCCCCTGAGTTTAATTCCCAATACCCAAACAACACAACACAACAAAGAATTAAAAAGGGAAGATTATTTTTTCTTACTGGAAATAATTTTATTTTATTTTATATTTTAAAACATAATTAATTTATTAATGCTTAGTAAGATCAATTAAGGCATTAGTTGTTCTAACTAAAAACATCTTATAATAATGTTAACCTGCAACACATGTCAAATCTTACATATATATATATATATATATATATATATATATATATATATATATATATATATTTTTTTTTTTTTTTTTTTGTGGTACTGGGGGTGGAACCCAGAGGCTTTCTACCTCTGGGCTATATACTCCAAGACCATTTTTATATTTTATTTGGAAACAGGGTCTCACTAAGTTGCTGAAAGCCTCACTAAGTAGCTGAAAGCCTCACTAAGTAGCTGAGGCTGGCTTCGAACCCGTGCGATCCTCCTGTCTCAGCATCCCAAGCGTGGGGATTACAAGCCTGTGCCACCACGCCCGGCTCATATATATATATTTAAAGCTGGGTGTGGTGATATATGCTTGTAATCTCAGCATTTGGGAGGCTGAGACAGGAGGATCGCAGTTGGAGGTCAGCCTCAGCTACTTAGTGAGGCCCTCTGCAACTCAGTGAGACCCTGTTTCAAAATAATGAATAAAAAATAGAGCTAGGGACATATCTCAGAGGTAGAATGCCCCTGGGTTCCATCCTCAGTATTGAAAAAAAAAAAAAAAAAGGGCTGGGGTGGAGCTTGGAGGTAGAATGCCCCTGGGGTTCCAACCCTAGTACCGCAAAAATAAATAAATAAATAAATAAATAAATAAATAACTTTTTAATGAAATAACTTTATAAGATTAGAATACAGAAAGGCTTCCTGGCAGCTGGGCGTGGTGGGCATGTTTGTAATCCCCACGCTTGGGAGGTGGAGACAGGAGGATTGCACAGGTTTGAAGCCAGCAGAGCTGGCCTAAGAGACTCTGTTTCCAAATAAAAAAATATAAAATAGGTCTGGAGTGTAGCCCGGAGGTAGAAGGGTTTCCAGAAACCCCGGTACCACCAAAAAAAAAAAAAAAAAAAAAAAAAAAAAAAAAGAAAAGAAGAAAGAAAGGCTTCCTGACATTGTATTACTAACTATGGTATCTGTGGTACGGCATTGCTTCAAGAGTGACACTATAATAGGATGCTTTAGAAATTTGAATGAAGTCAATGTATTATGCCAAATTTTATCTTTGTAAAATGTTTCTAATAGGATTTGAATTGTTTGGGAAATTTTAAAAAATATCTCTCAAAGAAACACACATATTGTATATTTATTTGAAACATCTATTCAGTTTTTTCTCACCTGTAAATGTTTAGACTCTATGACTAAATATTAAATCATCAATAATGAGACACCAAATATTTAAAACCAACCCAAACTACTAAGAATGAAAGACTGGGAATGTAGCTCAGTAGTAGAACTCTCGCCTAGTGTGGATGGGGTCTTGGGTTTAACCCCCAACACTACAGAGAGAAAATATGGCAAAGAGTACAAAAAAATAAAACAAGAAAGAAACACCTAATTGGCTATTCATTTAGTGACTGTAAGAAAGGGTTTATTTCTGACCAGGCTATGTTTCATTTAATCTCAACAAAGGGATAGAAAAAGGAAACATTAGCTCAAGAAGTCTGAACCACCTTATGCTGATGAAATTTTTACTCTAAGTCCTTTAACTGCTCTGGGCCTTGACATGTAAGACTAGAAAGTAATTTTCAACTTCTTTCTCTTCCTCCTTTTATTTTTATTCTCATAATGGAAAATTTTGTTAAATGGAATCTTATATAGAACACCCATATATAAAACAGATAAATGGTGGTGAAATGGGAAAATCTGAGCCCTCTGCAGATTTGTTTATGCTATTTTTTGTTCTGTGTAAACGTTTCAAAAATCACTTGATAGCTTTACTTTTGCTCTCGGGTTGTATATATTCAGAAAAAGATTTTGTAGTGTGCTACAGTTTGAATGTACCTCAAAGACCCCCACGTTAATGGCTAGATTCTTCAGGGACCAGGGAGGTGCTGTTGGGAGGTGGTGGAGCTTTTAAGGGGTGGGGCCTAGGGGAAGGCTTGTCCTTATGGGGGTGTGAAAGGGATTCTGAACTCCTTTCTCCTACTAGGCCTCCCAAGGATGCTGGGCACTGAGGCTTCAGCATACACGCCTTTGGGGGATATTCTAGATCTAAACTATAGTACATGTGCTCCCACCATGATGTCCTGCCTCGCCGCATGTCCAAAACAATGGAAACAACGGGGAGTGGACTTGAACCTCTAACACTGTGAGCCCAAACAAATCTTTGCTTTTTATAAGTATATTATCTTTGGTATTTGTTATAGTAATAGACAGCTGACTAACATACCATGAAAACATTTAAAAATATTTATCTTTTCCTTCTCTCTCTCTCTTTTTTGAATGGAACCCAGGGGCATTCTACCTCCAAGCTACACCTCCAGCCCTATTTTTTATTCTTTATTTTGAAGCAGGGTTTCACTGAGTTGCAGAGGGCCTCACTAAGTAGCTGAGGCTGTCTGCGAACTGCAATCCTTCCATCTCAGCCTCCCAAATTTGGGATTACAAGCGTGTGCCACTACGCCCGGCTATCTTTTCCATCCTAAAAGGCTTTTACATCTATATCCTTAATCTATCTGGTTTTGTATTTAGATGGGAGAAATGAGATAAGGGATCTAAACGAACACTTTTCAAGATTACTACCTAGTTATTGCTCTACTTGGTAGGTAGTTTGTCTTTATCCTACTGGTTTGAAAAGTCACCTTTCTCATGTAATGAATTCTTACATATCATCAGATCTATTGCTAGTTTCTGGTAGCTGAGCTTTGCGGGTGCATCTATTTCTCCCTGTTGTACAATTCACCATTAGCCAGGAAAGACAAGTACAGTCCTGGTGGTTTTTTTTTTTTTTTCTTAAATTGTGATGACTTTCAGTTTTATACACTAATAGTTTGTTTTTGTTTACCTTTGCATGCCTCATTTACCATTCTATATTGCCAACTATGTTAAAAAAATTGTCATCTTTTGCATTTGAAATAGAATAAAAATATATAAAGTGTTTGCATAATAGTTAAAAACATTAATTCTTGACCCAGAATGTGGGCAATTGTGTTACTTATTCAGGATGGTTGTTGTGGGGATTAAATGACTTACTATTTGTAAAGTATTTAGTACTGTGTCTTAGTCTGTTTTCTGTTGCTATAGTAAAAATACCTGATATTAGGTAATTTATAAGGAACAGATGTTTATTTAGCTCATGGTTCTGGAGCCTGACAAGTCCACAAACCTTGTACTGGCATCTGGTGAAGGTCCCCTGTTGCTTCCTAACATAACAGAGAGCATTACTTGGCTAGACAGAGGACATACCAGAGACAGTTCACTTTTCTAACATAGCAGCTGCCATCATAGCTCATTAATATTTTAATCTATGAATGGAGTAATTCATTCTTGAGGGGAAACCCCTCAGGAGCCAATTATCTGCCAAAGGTCCCAACTCTTAACTCTGCTTCATTGGTGAACAAGTTTCCAGCAGATCAAACTTGGGTAGCACATTAAAACCCATAGCAGCTTCTTCATCTTCTTTCTTACATTTTCTATGTTTTTATCCTTCCTTGATGGATTCTAGCTAATTTTATCATAGACATCTTTCAGTTCCCTAGTTCTCAGATTCTAATCTTTCATATTGGTTAGTTTTCTTTCTTCATGGTGTCTGGCACCAGTCTAGCTGTATAAATTCAGACTACATAGCTAAGCTTGGTTCCTGAAAGGTAGTAATTCAGATTCTGTTTTAAGTCATGGTTTCAGTTGTAGCTCCTCTCTCTCTGGAGGGGCTCAGGTCCAGGTCTCTTGTTTCCTCTTAAGAAAGTAGAGCACTATTTCCCTTCCTATATTGTTCATATCCACGTCTGGTAACCCCTCAATTGCCTTGGCATCTGTACCAGTTTGCTATTGCTGCTATGACAATTTACCACAACTTAGTGGCTCCCAACAACATACATTTATTATCTTACTGTTCTTGAGTTCTGAAGTCTAAAATGAGTTCTATGGGCTACATTCAAGTTGTTAGAAAGGTCAGTCTCCTGGATACTGTCAGGGAGAATCTGTTCCTCAATTCTTCTGGCTTCTAGAGATGGCCAGTGGTCACTGTGTGTGGCTACATTGTTCCAATCTGCTTTATTGTTTTACCACCTTCTCCTTCTCTGACCTCTAGTATCCCTCTTATACAAATCCTTGCAATTACATCAGGCCAACCCAATAATCCAGGATAGCTGGGCATGGTGACCCACACTTGTAATCCCAGTACTGGGAAGGCAGAGACAGGAAGATTGCAGGTTCAAAGCCAGCCTCAGCAATTTAGTGAAGCCCTTAGCAATTTAAAGAGATCTGTTTCCAAATAAAAAATAAAATAGTGCTGGGGATTATAGCCTGGGTTACATCCCCAGTACCACACACAAACACACACACACACATCCAAGATAGTCCCCTTAGCTCAAGAATCAGAATTTAATAACATCTGGAATGTTCCATTTGCCGAAAAGGTAACATATTCACAGATTCTTGGGGTTAGAATATTGACATCTCTGTGGGACATTATTTACCTTTATAATCTTACTGCTATGGTTGTGAATTCTATTTCCAGGAGGCCTTCACTAAGTTGCTGAAACTGGCCATGAACCTGCAATCCTCTTGTCTTGGTTCCCAAGTACTGGGATTGTAGGTTTGCATCACCACACCCAGCTAAGAAACATTTTTCTTTTATTTAATTAAAATTTATATGGATTTATTTATTTATTTATTTATTGACACCTATTTTTTATATTTTTATTTGGAAACAGGGTCTCTTAAACCAGCGAGGATGGCTTCGAAAGTGCGGGATCCTCCTGTCTCCGCCTCCCAAGTGTGGGGATTACAAGCGTGCGCCACCACGCCGAGCCCTATTTTATATTTTATTTGGAAACAGAATCTCACTAAATTGCTGAGAGCCTCACTAAGCAGCTGACGCTGGCTTCGAACCTGTGCGATCCTCCTGTCTCAGCCTCCTAAGCGTGGGGATTACAAGCGTGCACCACCACACCTGGCTCTATGGATTTATATAATAGAAAACAGAGGTATTTTTAATTATAGTACCATGTCATTAAAATAGGTATTATAAACAACTATAATAAAATTTCTATAAGCCATTTGTGGTGTTGACATTTTTAGTTACAGCTACTCAGGAGGCTGAGGCAGAAAGATCAATTGAGTCCAGTTCTGGGTTAGCCTATACAGTGAGACCCCATCCTCCCCCCAAAAAAAATTTATAAATAAACTTTTTATTGCAGTACTGGATGGAACCCAGGGGCATTCTATCTCTGAGCTACACCCCAGTCCAATTTTGTGTGTGTGTGTGTGGGGGGGGGTGTCTGGGGATGGAACCCGGGGGCATTTGACCTCCGAGCTACTCCTCCTGCCCTGTTTTTTATTCTTTATTTTGGAACAGGTTCTCATTAAGTTGCAGAAGGCCTCACTAAGTAGCTGAGGCTGCCTGCGAACCACAACCCTTCTGTCTCAGCCTCCCAAATGCTGGGATTACAAGTGTGTGCCACCACGCCCGGGCAATTTTTTTTTTATTATTCTTTATTTTGAAACAGGATCTCACTAAGTTGCAGAGGGCCTCACTAAGCAGCTGAGGCTGGCCACAAACCCAGATCCTCCTGTCTCAGCCTCCTAAGTACTGGGATTATAAGCATTCACCACCATGCCTGGCCTTATTTTAATTTTTAAGTACAAAGTTTTCAAATACCTCAGAGTTGTGGAAAGTAATATGTGTATACATATGTAATTTATGTAAACAATTATAGTTTAAAATGTATAAAATAATATCATCTGTTTTAAATCACTAAGATTTTTGGAGTTGTTTATTACAATACAAACCTAGTCTCTCCTGCTTAAGATAGCTTCCTTTTTTATTATCTTCTTACTAGTATTCCGACTAAAAGCCGTATATCAGTCAGAATCCCATCAGAAAATAGAAACATTCAAAAGAGATGTTAAAAAAGACTATTCAATGAGGGCTTCATCAGAGTCAAGTTCAAGGGAACTCAGCAAGTGATAGAAAGCACATGGTCCTAAGAGGTAGTCACTATTATCTGGGCTTGAAGGGGCAAGAGGAAGCAGCAGTTACCAGAACCTGATGGTATCTGTTGCCACAGAAGGGCCACTAATAAGAGATATGGCATTGAAATTCAGACAGTGTGTGTGTGTGTGTGTGTTTGTGTGTGTGTTTTACTGGAAATTGAACCTAAGGGTGGTTTAGATCCACGCCACACCTCAGCCATTTTTATTTTTTATTTTGAAACAGGTTCTTACTCAGTTGCTAAAAGTCTCGCTAAGTGGCTGAGGGTGGCCCTGAACCTGCAACCCTTCTGTCTCAGCCTCTCAAATCCTGGGATTAGATTTTAGGCACGTGCCACCACCATATCTGGCTGGAATTCAGACTATTTATTTATTTATTTATTGGTGGTACTGGGGTTCCTGGAAGCCCTTCTACCTCCGGGCTACACTCCCAGACCTATTTTATATTTTTGAAACAGGGTCTCTTACGCCAGCGCGGCTGGCTTCGAACCTGCGCGATCCTCCTGTCTCCCCCTCCCAAGCGCGGGGATTACAAGCGTGCGCCACCACGCCCGGCGAATTCAGACATTTTAAATCTGAATCTTGGCAGAGAGAGTCAGGCAAGTGAATGTTCTAATTTATTTCTTTTTCTTCCCTCATTTTCTCCAGTTGGACAAATCCAACTGGAAGGAAGATAGCAAGGAAGCCCGGTATATGGGCTTTCTTAGAGGCCAGCCTCCTGAGGCGGACAGCAGGGCACAGAGAGTGAAGAGCAGGCTGGAGGGCAGAGAAGAAACATCCAGCACAAGCTTCCAGTCCATACATATCTTGCTCTGAAAAATTAACAGAGTAAATATAAGGAGGAATTTCATGGACAAACCACACCTTGACAGTTACCTTAGATGTTATAAAAATGCACTGTTTTTAGGGGGCTGTATTGGTATGTCCAGCCAAAAGAGCCATTTGCTCCTCCTTTTACTTAGAAATAACTTAATAAATAAAATTTAAATGAAATTTTTGAAAATATACAGAGAATAAGTATAATTATTTATAAATTGAATAAAACTTAAAAAGAAAATGATTCATGAATTTCATCATTAAAATGATCTTCCTAATAACTTCATAAACTGCAATTTTGAACGCTCAGCAAACTTTTTACCCTGGTTTATTATGAATTCCTCAGAACAGGAATCTAATTTTACCCATTTTGTGCATGTGGTATTGGGGATTGAATCCAGGGGCATTGTATCTCCAAGCTCACAACCCTAGTTCTTTTTATTTTTTATTTTGAAACAGTCTCACTAGGTTGCTGAGAGTCTTGCTATGTTTCTTAGGCTGTCCTTGAACCTCCGGTCTCAGCCTCCCAAGTACTAGGAATACAGGCATGAGCCACTATGTCTAGTTTCTTGTGCATTTTTAAAACCCCAATATCGCGCCGGGCGTGGTGGCGCACGCTTGTAATCCCCGCGCTTGGGAGGCGGAGACAGGAGGATCGCGCAGGTTCGAGGCCAGCCGCGCTGGTGTAAGAGACCCTGTTTCAAAAATATAAAATAGGTCTGGGAGTGTAGCCCGGAGGTAGAAGGGCTTCCAGGAACCCCAGTACCACCAAAAAAATAAAAATAAAAATAAAACCCCAATATCTAGCATAGTTCTTAGGAAGTAGAATGAATGAATGAGTGTTAACTACAAAACAACTCTCAAGAATAGTGAAGAAAATTTATTTCACAGATTCCTTCAATAGAGTTTATATCTGTGCTGAAACAGTGTCAGCCTTGTCCAAAAGGATAAAGACAACTAGTGGGAATGGGAATAGTTTATTCTTGCCCCCCCCCCTTTTCTTTGTCTTTTAAAAATAATCTGTGAGCCGGGTGTGGTGGCACACGCTTGTAATCCCCGCGCTTGGGAGGCTGAGACAGGAGGATCACACAGGTTCGAAGCCAGCCTCAGCTACTTAGCGAGGCTCTCAGCAACTTAGTGAGACCCTGTTTCCAAATTAAGTATAAAATAGGTCTGGGAGTATAGCCTGGAGGTAGAAAGCCTCTGGGTTTCACCCCAGAACCACCAAAAAATAAATAAATAAATAATAAATAAATAAATAAATAAAAATAATCTGTGAATTTAAATGAATGAGGCATTTGCCAAACTTGCTGCTTTATTCTTTATTCATAATGTATTATTTTTGGCAAATCTCACAATTCATCATAGCACACACATCAATGAACTTCAATTTTACTTACTTATTTTAATTAATTAATAAATATTCGGTACTAGGGATTGAACCCAGGGCACTGTACCACTGAGTTACATCCCCAACCTGTTAATTAATTAACTAATTAATTAATTTTCAAACAGGGACTTGCTAAGTTGCAGATTATGGCCTAGAATTTGCAATCCTCCTGTTTCATTCAGTCTCCCAAGTATTAAAATTATAGGCATGTGCCAGTGCTCCTGACAGTGAACTTCACTTTTGAAGTTAAGAGCCGCTGCCAGGTACTGTGGCACATTCCAGTAACACTAGCACTTGGGAGACTGAGACAGGAGGATCAAAGATTCAAAGCCAATGCTAACTTAGTGAGACTCTATTTAAAAGATAAAATATAGCCAGGTGCAGTGACACACACCTATAAGCTCAGCACTTAGGAGACTGAAACGAGAGGATTGCGGGTTTGAGGCCAAACTTAGCAACTTAGGGAGCCTTCAGCAACTTAGTAAGACTTTGCTTCAAAATAAAATAGGTAGAGGGTGTAACTCAGAGGTAGTACACCCCTGGGTTCAATCTCTAGTAACACACACACACACACACACACACACACACACACAAACACACAAAAACAAGTGAGTGAGTGAATGAATGAATGAATGAATGAATGGGCTGGAGGTGTAGCTCAGAGGAAGGGCATCCCTGGGTTCATTCCCCAGTAAAACACACACACACACACATACACACACACACACACACACACACACACACACACACAAATGAATGAATGGGCTTGGGGTGTAGCTCAGAGGTAGAACAACCAACCACTGGGTTCAATTTCCTAGTAGAGCAAAAACAAACAAACAACAACAAAATCCACTGCTCTGAGGCACTTATCATTTAGCTAATCACTATACTTAGTTAAATAATGAAAGTGTGAAGTTTTCAATCATAAGAACCCATGTGCCTAGTTTATAAGATGTAGGAAAAGGTTATGAATGATCAATTATGCCTATGTTCCACTGCACACTGACTATAATACTTCTGAAAGGATTTATTGTTATTTATGATTATTAGAAATCAAATTATAAGACGTTTATCTAGAGAGTTTTTTGTTTTTGTTGTTGATTTTTTTTTTTGTAGGTCTGGGGAGAGAACCCAGGGCATTCAACCCCCCAGCTACAACCTGTGCCCTATTTTTCATTCTTTTTAATTTGAAATAGGGTCTCACTAAGTTGCGGAGAGCCTCATTAAGTAGCCTAGGCTGTCCGCGAACCGCGATCCTCTAGGCTTAGCCTTCCGAACGCTGGGATTACAAGTGTGTGCCACCACACCCGGCTAGAGAGTTTTTTTTAAATTTTGGTTTTTTACTTTTCTAAGACTAAAGCCATATTCAACATAGAATGACTTCAAAGAATTTCAAGTGAATTTTATTGAATATAGACATTTTTTAACAAGAATGAATGGGGAAAAGGAAAATGATACAAATATATGTTGACCGTGGTGGGTGTCTAAAAGAACTATTTTAGAAAATCTTTTAGAAAGATTTTCTTTCAGAGTTGCTGATCACATATAGACATGAAGTACTTAACCTTTTAACATTTTTTCCTTAGAAAATCAAACTACTGTGCATTTAGATAAGGTAGAAGACATGCTGCTTTTCTGATGTATTTCATTATTTTTTAAGAAAATACTGTTTCTCTATTGTCTATGATAAATCTTTAAAAGATGATTTCTTACATAAGCCTAATGCCTTTCTTGTGTTATTTCTTTCTTACTCTTCACCTTGGCCTTTGCATCAATGTTTCATGTTAATTTCAGTTTCATGCTCCTGGCTCATATGCCTTTTTGCTCTCTTTGTCATTTTATATCTGTCACTCTCTTTTAGATCTTACTAAAAACATCTTAAATCTTTCTCTTGTCTACTCATATCCCATCTAAAAGATTTCCCTTTACTACTTGTTTAGTGTTGACTGGCTTTGCTTGTCTATATCAATGAAAGGGCCAAAGAATTAAAGAAACTAAAGCTTATTGATTACCTACCACAGCCAGGCAGTGCTGTTTGTGGTTTCACATAATTAGCCTCATTAATTCTTTATAGAAGAGAAGGTTGTTGTTCAGAGAGTTTTCAAACAGTCTCAAAACTAAAAATTGACAGAACTAGGATTCAACTCCATGGCCACCAAACCCTAAACTCTATCTACTTCCATCCCACGTACCATCTCTAGAGCCAAAATTGATGGCTAATCCAAGAGTTCCTATTTAACTTTGGAAAAAATAGGTTTTGCATTTATGTTTGAACATAGGAGTATCATAAATTATAGAAATACATTTTAAATCAAATAATGAATATACACTAGAGAGGTTTTGTTTTATTTTTCTTTGTACTGGGAATTAAATCCAGGGCTATACCCCCAGTCATTTTCTATTTTTTATTTGGAAAAAGGGTTTCACTAAGTTGCTGAGTTTCTCGCTAAATTGCTAAGGCTGACCTCCAACTTGCTATCTTCCTGTCTCTGCCTCCCAGGTACTGGGATTTACAAATATACACCACCATGCCCAACCACTATAAACTTTCAAGAGAATTGCTTTCTCTGAGGCTAGTACCAAACACCAGAATAAACAAACAAACAAAAATATTTATTTTTATTTTATTAATTAAATTATTTGCAGTACTTTGGGTAAAACATGGGGGCCTTTACTACTGAGCTACATCACAAGCCTTATTTATTTATTATTTATTTATTTATTTATTATTTTGAGACAAGATCTCACTAAGATGTTGAAAGAGCCTTGGAACTTAAGATCCTCCTGACTCAGCCTCCTAAGTAGCTGGGATTATAGGCCTGCACCATTGTGCCAGCCAAGAGTATTCTTTCTTGATCTTTGATTAGGTAGTTATTATAGATTAGAATGCCTTTTTACTAAATAACTAAATGCTATCTGTATGTGTGTGTGTATATATATATATATACTTTTATATATATACTTTTTTTTTTTTTTGCGGGTGTGGGGGTGGAACCCAGGGGCATTCAACCTCTGAGCTACACCGCCTGCCCTATTTTTTATTCTTTATTTTGAAACTGGGTCTCACCGAGTTGCAGAGGGCCTCACTAAGTAGCTGAGGCTGTCTGCGAACCGCGATCCTCAGGTCTCAGCCTCCCGAATGCCGGGATTACAAGCATGCGCCACCACGCCTGGCTTGTTATAATTAATCTCTCATCATTTCAGCCATATTTTGTTAGACTATAAAAAGGACTTTTTTTTTTTCAATTTTATTTCCTGGAACTTGCTTAGTTGAACTTGTCTAGTTGGCCTTGCCTAGAGTGGTTATTTAATAAAAATATTTGGTTGGCCGGGTGTGGTGGCGCACGCTTGTAATCCCCACGCTTGAGAGGCGGAGACAGGAGGATCGCGCAGGTTCGAAGCCAGCCGCGCTGGCTTAAGAGACCCTGTTTCCAAATAAAAAGTATAAAATAGGTCTGGGAGTGTAGCCCGGAGGTAGAAGGGCTTCCAGGAACCCCAGTACCACCAAAAAAAAAAAAAAAAAAAAAAAAAAATTTGGTAAACTATAAACTATAACTAAAGGCCCGGCGTGGTGGTGCATGCTTGTAATCCCAGCGCTTGGGAGGCTGAGACAGGAAGATTTCACAGGTTGGAAGCCAGCCTCAGCTTCTTAGTGAGGCTCTCAGCAACTTAGTGAGGTCTCAGCAAACAGTGAGACCCTGCTTCCAAATAAAATATAAAATAGGGCTGGGAGTATAGCCCGGAAGTAGAAAGCCTCTAGGTTCCACCCCCCAGTACTACCAAAAAATAAAAAAAAACCCACTATAACTAAAGAGAAAAAAAATGTTTTCTTTATGACAGCCTACTTCTTAAAGTATAGTACTGTTTCATATAACTACGCTTATCAGAGAATTCCATCTCATATTAATAAAATGTAAGAAAACCATTCCCTCAAATATCTATATACAATAAATATCCATTAATCAACATTCAATAACATTTTTTCCTAAACCCTACTGGTTTGGGCTTCCATTTTGTATGTCCTATACGTCACTCTTTATGTTGACGGTACTGTCATCATCGTCAACGTTTTCCTCACTTGGTGACCTCCCCTAGTATCTACTCTCTTGAACTTACGTAAATAATTTTCAGTTCAGTTGATGTAGTTTAAAATAAACAATTTTAAAGCTTTTTTTACTGAAACTGTTGGATTTAGCCTCCATATTATCTTAACGCAGAGGACAATACAATTACTCTGAAACTATTGCTTTTGCCACTAGATGGAGTCTATGTCTAAGTAACCCAATGTAGTCTTTTAAATTAAAGTATTTGTAAAAAGGGGCGTCTTCCTTTGAGGTAAATCCAACCAGTGAGCTTTTCATATTATGTGACATATACCTCTTTAAGAATAAAAGAATTATTAATTATTCAACAGTTGTTTATTTTAGCTGTTCACAGGAGTGCACTACTGTAATCCTAGTACTTAGGAGGCTGAGACAGGAAGGTCTCAGGTTTGAGGCTGGCCTCAGCAATTTAGCGAGACCTTCAGCAATTTAGCAAGACCCTGTTTCAAAATAAAAAATAAAAAGGCGGGGGTGGAGGTATAATGCCCCTGGGTTTGCTCCCCAGTGCCAAAAAATTGTTCATTTTAAACCATTTATATCTAAATCATTCTTAAGTGGGTTATACATGTCTCTACCTTCTTAAACCAGGACACATAAACCATTTCATGAGCCCAGTAAGGTGGCACAGACCTGCAGACCCAGCTATTCAGGAGGCTGAGCTGGGTGTTTGCTTGACTGTAAGAGTCAGTGCCTAGTTTGGGTAAGAGAGTGAGACTGTATCACAAAAGAAAGAGGAAAAAACCCAAGAATCCTTGTTTCCTAGTGATTAATAATGATCCTCATAAAAAACAATAAGTACTACACAGGCATAAACGAATTATTCTAGTGTTTGACCCTACCTACCTTAAAAAGCTCCTAGATGGCCAGGCGTGGTGGCACACACTTGTAATTCCAGTACTTGGGAGGCTGAGACAGATGATCTCAAGTTCGAGACCGGCCTCAGCTACTTAGTAAGGCTCTCTGCAACTTAGTAAGACCCTGTTTCAAAATGAAGAATAAAAACTAGATCTGGGAATGTAGGTCAGAGGTAGAATGCCCCTGGGTTAAATACCCTGAACTTTTAATTAATTATTAATTATTAGTAATTAATTAAAGAGAGCTCTAGCGGCACACAGGCCATGCCTATAAAAAGCCCAACTTAGTTATTCCGTCTCAAAATAAAATAGAAAGAGCTAGGGATACAGCTGGAGTTCATAGATCTTGAATGAGCAAGGCACTGGTTTCTATACCTAGCTTCCCCTTAAAGTAAAAAACAATTTTATAGCCGGGAGTGGTGGCATATGCCTGTAATCCCAGTACTTGAGAGGCTGAGACAGGAGGATCGTACAGGTTTGAAGCCAGCCTCAGCTACTTAGTGAGGCTCTCAGCAAATTAGTGCGATGCTGTTTCCAAATAAAATATAAAATAGGTCTGGGAGTGTAGCCCAGAGGTAGAAAGCCTTTGGGATACATCTCCAGTATCCCCCCCCCCAAAAAAAAAACATAAAAACAAAAACAAAAGCAAAAAACAACCAATTTTATAAAAACCTCCAGAGAGTTCTGAACCCACTCTTTTTTACAGTTTATTTTTTAGGGCACTGGGGATGGAACCCAGAGGCATTGTACCTCTGAGCTACACCCCCATCCCTGTTTTTAGTCTTTTATTTTTGAAACAGGGTCTCATTGAGTTGTGAAGGGCCTCGCTAAGTAGCTGAGGCTGTCCGCCAACAGCGATCCCCATCTCAGCCTCCCCAATGCTGGGATTAAAAGTGTGCGCCACCATGCCAGGCTTTTTTTTTTTTTTTTTTTTTGGGCAGTATTTTAGTAGTGCAGTATTTGTTGTTGTTGTTGTTTCCATACTAGGAATTAAACCCAGAGCCATTCTACCTTGGAGCTATACTTCCAGCCCTATTTTATTTTTTATTTTGAAACAAGATCTCACCAGGTTGCTGAGAATTTCACTGTGTTGCTGAGGCTGGCCTCAAACCTGGAATCCTTTCTCTGTCTCCCAAGTTGGATTATAGGTGTGCACCACCATGCCTGACTTTGGAGTTTGTTTGTTTAACAGTACTGGGGATGGAACACAGGGGCATTCTACCTCTGGGCTATATCCCCAGCCCTATTTTATTGTTCTTTATTTTGAAACAGGGTCTCACTAAGTTGCAGAGGGCCTAAGTAGCTGAGGCTGGCAGCAAATCGCGATCCTCCGGTCTTAGCCTCCCAAATACTGTGATTACAAGCGTGTACCACCATGCCTGGCTCTGGGGTTTATTTTTTAAGAAGTATATTTCTAGATATTATTTCTTAAAAATAACTTATAGTAGCAAATTTTACCCTGAGCTACCTTTCGGAAATATTATTATATCTAATGTACTATGATCAAATAATCTAGATAAAGATGTTTAAATTGGGTCTAAGTAGCCAGGCGTGGTTGCGCACGTTTATAATCCCAGTACTTGGGACGCTGAGACAGGAGAATCACAAGTTTGCAACCAGCCTCCTCTACTTAGTGAGTCCCTCTGCAACTTAGTGAGACTGTTTCAAAATAAGGATAAAAAATAAAAATAGAGCTGGGGGTGTAGCTCGGAGGTAGAATGCCCCTGGTTTCATTCCTTAGTACCAAAAAAAAAACAAAAAACAAAAAACCAAAAACCAAGTGGGTCTAAGTCTTAATGCTGAATGACATGTTTCAGTATGTTTTAAGCTGTTTTGTGTACTGAGATATTATGATTGTTGAATTTGCTTTTAAAGTAATATATTTTAATAAATTAATTATATTTGTAATCTATAATTGAGCTCTAGAGTATTCAAAAATCTAAATACAATTTACTCTATAAGATTTGTTCTTGACTACTTTCTTTTTAAATTTTATAATTAATATTATAGATATGTCTAATCTGTATCTATAATGTACCCTAGTAGTCAAACATACTTTTGATTGAACAATTGTACATTTGTATACCTGTAATCTAAATGTGGAGAAGTTTGAATCAATGTAAATATGTTTTTTGGTAAGAAAAAAGAATTAGCCAGCCATGTGCATTCATAGTGTTGTATATTGTAAATGTAAATTGTAATTTCAACCAGAAGTAATTTTTTTTCTTTTAAGGAAAAAAATAATATTATTGATCCTTTTAAAGTGACCCCATGTCTGAAAACATATTTCTTTCATGGAAGTAATTTCTAACCTTTTTTTTTACACTTTGCAGAAGTATTTTCATATGACTACTGAAAATAATTTTATTTATTTATTTATTTATTTATTTATTTATTTAATTTGTACTGGGGATGAAACCCAGGGGCCTTCTACCTCTGGGCTACATCCCAGACCTATTTTATATTTTTTTTGGAAACAGGGTCTCACTAAGTTGCTGAGAGCCTCACTAAGTAGCTGAGGCTGGCTTTGAACCCGTGTGATCCTCCTGTCTCAGCTTCCCAAGTGCTTGGATTACAAGTGTGCACCACCACACCTGGCTCAATAATTTTATTTTTAAGAAAGAAATATTTGAAGAAACTTGTGACAAGCATGAACATTACCAATAAAGCCATTCTCAAAAAAAAATTTTTTTTGTAGTACTGGAAATTGAACCCAGGGCCTCCTACATGCTAGGAGAGTACCCAACTACTACTAAGCTATACCCCAAGTATTTTTTATTTTATTAAGACAGAGTCTCATTAAGTTGCCCAGGTTGACCTCCAACTCAGGCTTCCAAATAACTGGGATTACAAATGTGCTCCACCAGACCAGTTCAGAAGTCTGTGTTTTAAATAAACATCACAAAGAATTTTACTTGTACGTCTCAGAGTTCTTAGCTGGCACCGGAGAAGAAATTCACACTTGAATGGATGTAAAATTGAGTGCTTTTCTTTGAATTCTAAATTAAGGCGTATTATACAACTATAATTTATAAGAAGGAATCTAGTTTTTCACATGAAAAACTTCCAAAGTAGAGCAATACTTAAAATTTCATTTAAAACTTATTTTCTCAGTAAATACTCTGCAGGGATATTGTCTTATAGTCCAAGTCACATTGGAAGATGGTAAACTACAATCACTTCAGATGACTAATTATTAGGAAGGTTTTGTAATATGCAATTATATAATTATAAAAATTACTTAAAATTAAGATGGCTATCTTGGTTTCTTCTACATTGATCTTTACTTTTTAAAAATGCTAATTCTTCCTTTAACAAAATAAATTTTTGCCCTCCTTACCTTGTAGTAACACTTCTCCATGACTTTGAAGTGACCCTGTTTTGAGCAGAATTAACACTCCAGAAAAAAAAAAAATCTTCAGATATGTGTCATGTATCTTTTGGTTGACTTTAATAACAAAAAAGAGTCTCCTTGCTATCATCGCTTGCTCAGCCAATGAACGTTTTTGCCCCCGTGTTTATACAGTGCCTTCATTAGTGGTTTTTACTTGTCTAGTCTTTTGGGCCATAAAACTAGAGTTTATTATTCTCCAGGTGATGAATCTTCTTATTTACAAATTAATTGCAGATCATGTGTGGGCAGCATGATTGCTGATCCTGCCTAACGAATACATTTAGTGTTTTTTTTTTTCCTGTTGCTATTTTCTAATTTGAAGTGGGTAGACCAAAACCAATTAATTCTATTCCAGTTTTTCAGTACTTTGCTGCATGCTTCTTCTGTCACTACAGATGCTTATGACTCTTAATGTATGGCTTTAAATAACATCGATATTAGAGATGTGCTGGTATTAAATAACATGTTCCTGATAAATGCAGCTACCAGGTAAACCAGAGCTGATAATTACTTTAAAAAATTTTAGGTTACATATTCATAATTTGAATTAATTTGTCTTTAGCAAAACTGTTTATAGTCAGGTTGCTTTAATAATAATCACAATCATAGAACTAGAAATCTTTAAGAACATTTGAAAGTGTGGCTGAGAGACTATAATACCTAGAGGAATGCAGTTTTACCAGAGGAAAGGTTTTGTTTTGTGTTTTGGTATCTACATATGAAATTATGAAATAAACATGTAGGATATTTTAGATGTACCTTTTCCTACTCTCTAGTATCTAGTCAATCAAGAGGTATGAATGAAATAGGAAAAGACCCTTGCATTTACAAAGATAAGCATTTATTGAGGCTATCATAAGATTTCACAATTTCTGGTGATGTTTATAGTCTGTGACTGAGCTTTTGGTATGTGAGTAAGAGGAAAGATGAACAAATTAATGGGTAAATATTTATGCAATTTTTCCTTGCATAGCCCAAACCCTAACATCACAAACATATAGTATATAATAGAAGTATCTCCATTTTCCTTTCATTAAAAAAGGTGACTAGTTCTATTTTATAATGTTACACTAATGACACTTCAGCAACCCCAACCCTAACATAATAACAATCAACCAGGTACCAAAAAAATGATGGAAAATTGTATAGCACTAGACACTTGAAACATAAAGAAGAGTGTGATGCAAATGGATTTAAATATAACCCTTTTTAGTGCACATTATATTTCTAGCATTATGCTAGGCATGCTTATATAGGTTATTGCATTTAATCCTCAATCTTATACATCTTTTGCAGATGAAGAAGTAGTAATTTATTCCTGGCTTATTAGTTTTCCTGTTTCCAGCTATATATGCTCCAGCAGTAGTAAGGGTTCTTTTCCCAAGGGTTATTCGTCCTAAGGCTGTGTAAATACCTAAAGAAATTCAAGCACCAGAAGGGTACTCGAACTGGTAAATTCAAAATTCATCTGACACTGAGATTCTGTATATTTATATAACACTTCTCTGCCTTAGATAATGAAGAGCCTTAAAAATTATGCAGCTTGGACACAATCCCAGCCGGACAATATGAGTGAGAGGCAGAAGCCACATCCTGATGCTCAGAGGTGGGCTACATCCATGGCAGCCTGTCCAGAGTTTGGAGCTGATTTATAAATACACACAGGCATCAGGTGTCCTTAGGGCTCTATATCATGGTAAAATAAACAGTTACTAAGACATGTGAAAGAACTGACTAGAAAGGAACCACTCCCCCAATTTTTTTAAACAGTCAGCCTAATACTCTCACCTACAGAATGAGCAGAGGTTAGAACATTCTGATTCTATTTCTCTGTAGGACACCAAAAATAGAAGTAGCTTGCATTGAAATAGTTCCATGACTAAGCCGGGCCTCACTGTTGCATGATTCTAATTGCATGCACTTCAAGGTTGGGTTTTTTTTTTTTTTAGAAAGCTATTAAAAAGTGGGAAAGTAGGCCCTAAAGTATGACTTAGAGTTTACTTTTAAAAATTCAACTACTTAAAATTCATTAGTATTTAAGGCAGTGTTATTTTCACTTCATTTTATTTTATTCCTTTTCATTTTTATAAATAGTCATACAGATAAGTTCTTTGCTCATATGCATGGACTTTAAAAAATAGCCTGGGGGAGGGATGTTCAGTTGAAAACATAGGAAGCAGTACTCAAATTTTATCGTACTTTAATACTTTTTGGCTTCTTTACATGATAATTTGTGCTTGAATGAATTCCAGTGGCAAACAATTCCTAAGTATTTGCTCCAATAAACTAGGAATAATGCTTGGTTTTCCTGCTTTATCTCTGATATGTTTGCATTAGTACACTTGATTTTCTTTGTGGAACAAGTTCTTAAAAGTCTCTAATTTTCTCATTCAAATTAATCTTAACCCTAATTTTCTAGTGTGGTAAATATATATAAAGTATAATGTACCATTTTAACTGTTCACGTTGTTGTACAATCATTACCACCAATACATATCTCAAACTTTTTCATCTTTTGTTAGATTATGCCTTTACTGTCAAAGATGTAGAGGTGGGACATTGCTGCAGCTTTTGTGAGTTCCACTTTGCTTTTCTTACATGCTCTCTATAAGATCAATTTTCCCAAGTCCTTCTTCCTTTTTTTTTTTTGTGGTACTGGGGGTAGAATCAGAGGCTATCTACCTCCGAGCTATACTCCCAGACCTATTTCATATTTTATTTGGAAACAAGGTCTCACTAAGTTGCTGAGAGCCTAAGTAGCTGAGACTGACTTCGAACCTGTGCGATCCTCCTGTCTCAGCCTCCCAAGCACGGGGCTTACCAGCATGTGCCACCACGCCCGGCTTTCCAAAGTCCTTCTAATCTGAAAGGCCACATCTATCTTTGTTACCCACAGATACTCATAGGAAGAGGTCACTGGAAAGCAACAACACAAGGAAGATGAGCCAAGGTAAATCATGAGGTTAAAAAGGTTATCTGCAGGCTCATCTATGTTTTGAACCATCTGAAAAATTAAAATCACATATTTGAATTAAGAATTTAAAAAAACTCTAAAAGCTTAAGCTTACAGCCATAAACTCCTATATGTCAGATTTTTTTCTATAAAAGATGAAATATGGTTCATGAGATAAGGAGTTTCTATGATATTGAGGATAAAAAATTTCAATTCTTTGTATATTAATCATTTGTATATCCGGACATATTACCATAGATATTGAATCTCAAAAAGAGTTTCAAATGATTGTACTCAAAATGTAAGTGTAAGATAAGGCCAAACTCACTCTTCAGGGAATCTATTCATGCTTTAATTTAGTTTTCAATTGAGCCTGAACATATCTCAGGTGAAAATAAGATGGTCTGGATCTGTCAGTATTGCTGTACATGTAGGTGGTTCCTTTATTATAATTTGTGAAGTGCTTGCAAGCTGTCTGGGTGAGAGATCTCACAGAGGGAGAGATAAGCAAGATACGAGATGGCGAAGGTCAGTCAAGTTGCGCAGTTTCATGAAGTGATCAAGTATAGTATGTTTAAAACAAACAAGGCAAATTGTTGGCCTATTCAGAGATGAGGTGCTAGAGCATAACATTTTGGTGAAAATTATTTGATATCTTAAGCTATTTTTCATGACTTCTTTTCAGTCTAAAGTGACTGACAACACTTCTGAATCACTTGCTTCCTTCTGAGTGGCATTTCATTAAAATATCCTGAGATAAGATCCCTCTTACTCCTTTATTAAGAACTGCAGCCTACATCAAAACTGTCTACACCATGAGTTGTTTGTATTTATGTCTTTACATTAACTACTTTTCAACTGTATTGAGAAAATCACTTGTTTTTCAATTACTTATTCGACTCTAAAAGAAACAGTTGTCAAAAATAAGTTTACAGTGGCGAATGGTTGCTCCTATAGGTGTAAAATCAATTTGTAACTTTTATTTAAGAACTCTGCCAACCTACCCATTGTTCCTTTATTTACCGATTTGTGTGCGCGTGTGTGGTACTGGGGTGGAACCCAGGGGCTCTTCTACCTCAGGGCTATACTCCCAGACCTATTTTATATTTTATTTGGAAACAGGGTCTCACTAAGTTGCTGAGAGCCTCACTAAGTTGCTGAGGCCGGCTTCGAACCTGTGTGATCCTCCTGTCTCAGCCTCCCAAGTGCTGGGATTACAAACGTGAGCCACCACGCCCAGCTTACTGATTTTTTTTTTTAATAGCAATAATATACCTAATTCCAAAGGAAATTTTTGTTCTTTAAAAACAAAAGAATTACCCGGGTGTTGTAGCATATTCTTATAATCCTAGTACTTGGAAGGCTGAGACAGGAGGATTGCAGGTTTGTGGCCAGCCTCGACAACTTAATGAGGCCCTCTGTAACCTAGTGAGACCCTGTTTCCAAATAAGAAATAAATAAATAAATAAAATAAAATAAATTTCAAAATAAAAAATAAAATAGGATTGGGGGTATAGCTCAGAGGTAGAATGTCTCAAGGTTCAATCTCCAATACCACAAAAATGACCATAACAAAAACAAGACTATATACTTACCACCAAGTAGCATGTGCTGTGTATTACGTGCTACATGTTGACATTTTTCAGGAAAGAAACTTTTTCAGACTTTCTTCTTTATAAGTCTTAATTTTTTCTCTGAAATAATATGATCATACCCACAACCTACAAGTAGATTTCAGAACCAAACTTCATAATAGAAAAGCCAGTGATTAAATTTATTTAGTGTTAAAATGGGGAAATAACATACGTTTCCAGAACAAATTAATGGAGCAACTATGGAACTAGATGCCATGATAAAATAAAGCTTATCATTATATGTATTAAAATTTATTTGTACATTGTAACTGTACTTGATAGAATCATGGTGATATATTCATATCTGCACATAACATTATTTGGTCTGTTTCCCTCCCCATACCTCCCCTTTCTCTCAAGTTTATAATTTTAGTTTTCTTATCCACCACTCTTTGCATTTCTCTTGAATTCAACTTCTGCACTTCAAAATCAATGACTGAAACAGCATAAGCAAGAACCATCGGGTAGGTATATTGTCTAATAGGGGTATGTTGGCGCCAGTCCTCATTTATGGTAAAAGGACCATTGCTAATTTGCAAATATTTTCCAAAGGCCATCTAAGGTATTCAGGTCTCTCTTAAATACATCAAACATGGCCATGAATTTGCAACTTGGAAGGTTTTGATGCAAATAATAACCAGAGATGTATAGTGCTCAAGGGTACTCAGAAAATCATTTGAAACTACCAAAGGCAAAGAACTAATGACCTGCATTTGAAAACAAAACTGTTGCGTTGAAGTGGAGCCAAACAGACAAACACACATGGTTCTGGGGAACCCCGTCAAGTGGGTAAGTTATTTGGGGGTCTACCTGAGGAGGGACAAAGATGAGAGCAGCCATTTAAGAGCAGTTCTGCTTTCTGCCTCTTTTGTTCTTGCCAGGGTGCCCATTTTTAAAGTATTCAAACAAAGAACCACAAACCGCCAGCCACACCATAATACCAGCTTGTGTTTACATTTCCAGCTCTCCGGATCGTGATCCTATTCAGTGCACACAGAGCGAGTGCTCGCGTACACGCGCCCGTCCGCCATCAGGAGGACTGAAACTGTAAACACAAGCTGGTATTTTGGTGTGATCACGCTAATATGGCGGTTTGTGAGGTCAAGAGGTGGAAGGTGAGCTATGGAACCAGCATTGCCTTGCTTTTCTCAGTCTAAGTCAGGCTGCTTATGCAGTAGCTGCTTGTGAAACTTGAATAACAGCGATTTTAAAGAAACGAAGGCCTACCTTAAATATTAGAAGGGTTATACTGGAGAATTGTCTTCCCTGGAAAATAGTAGAGTCTCCTGTCCTCAGCACCATAACAATTAGATCACGAAGGGCAGGTGGCAGCCCAGTTTAGAACATAGTCATGAGTGGATCACAGCAGAAAGTCTTGGGCCAAATAACCCAATGTCTTCATAGAACTTCTCATCTCAAGGGAAAACCACTTTGGTGGCTTGTCTTATTACTGAAAGTCCACTTAATCAAGGAAATTGGGGGAAATTTTTAATCGTTATACTCTGAAGAGAAATGAACCAAGTTTCATGAGGAACTCAGAATACTTTTCCCACTTAATTGTTAAAAAAATTATCTTTTGTCATTTCGTTACAGGTAGGTAACATATCCTTAACCAAAGTTGTACTGGATGGAATCGTTCCGGATGAATCTTGAAGCACTATGGAAGTATCTTTAGTAGAAATACTATCACAAGCCAGGTGTGATGACACATGATGGTAATCCCAGTACTTGGGAGGCTGATATAGGAGGCTTGTAGGGTTGCATCCAGCCTCAGAAACTTAGGCCAGTTTCAAAATAAAAAGTAAAAAAGACTGGGGGTGTAGCTCACAGGTATAATGCCCCTGGGCTTAATTTCCAGTTAGAAGAAGAAGGAGAAGGAGGAGAAGGAGAAGGAGAAGGAGAAGGAGAAGAAGAAGAAGAAGAAGAAGAAGAAGAAGAAGAAGAAGAAGAAGAAGAAGAAGAAAGAAAAAGCACAAATGGTGTCCCAACTCACCCACTGAAGACAAGAAGTAAATCATTAGAAACAGGTTTATTGAAGCATAGTTCCTGTAAAAATAAAAGCTAACAAATAAAATTAGTGTTTGTAGTTTCATCTATTCCTCCATACAGATATGCATCAATATAATCCTTTTATTCTTTTTTTTTTTTTTTTTGCAGGTGTTGGGATGGAACCCAGAGGCATTGACCTCCGAGCTACACCCCAGCCCTGTTTTTTATTCTTTATTTTGAAACTGGGTCTCACTGAGTTGCGAAGGGCCTCACTAAGTAGCTGAGGCTGTCCGCGAACCGCGATCCTCCTGTCTCAGCCTCCCAAATGCTGGGATCACAAGCGTGCGCCACCACTCCCGGCTTCTTTTATTTTTTTAATGTTAAAAAATATAACACTTCCAAAATTATCAAAGTTAGAGAAGAAAATAGAGGTTTTAGGAAATGGGATGCATTTCTCTTGCTCGGGGATCTTTTGAGTAAAGGCAACAGGAGTGAGCACTGGTTATGTTTCTAGTAATTTGCCTTTTTTTGGCACTGGGGATTGAAATCAGGGCATTGTGCTTACAAGGCAAACACTTTCCAACTGAGCTACATTCAAACCCTATTTCTAATCATTTAAAATTCCATTCCTGCAGACAACACAGATATTTCTTTCAATATTTATTTCTTATATTTGTGTGAAAAAGTCCTAAAGTATATTGGTTATCAAACTGCATACAGAAATGAAAAAAAGACAAAATTTTCTTCTTCATGTGTAAAGTTACTTCTAGCTCATCAAAATTAAGTTAGAAACAAAGTTCAAAGAAATACTTTCATCTTCAGGCAAACTGGGTATTAATAATGAGTATATTATATATGTTTTATATTACCTGTGTGTGTGTGTGTGTGTGTGTGTATACATACATACATTTAGTTGCCTCATAGAGACCACTCATTTTTGTAATAACACTGTAGTTTCTAAAAGTAAAAAGTTCGAGTGGTCTTTTGGTCTATTATAATCTTTTTTTTTTTTTTTTGATACTAGAGATTCTGCTTCCAAGCTACACCCCCAGCCTGATTTTATTTCTTATTTGGAAACAGAGTCTCAATAGATTGATGAGAGTCTCACTAAGCTGCTAAGACTGGCTTCAAACCTGTGAGATCCTCCTGTCTCAGCCTCCCAAGTAATGGGATTACAAGCATTCGCCACCACGCCTAGCTTCTAATTGGCTTTTATAAATGAAGTAGTTTCATGGTGATTAGGCCTCTCTAAACCATCATTCTTTAAAAATTTGAACCACATCTAAATGAAAGTTGCAGTGCACACATTATTTACTTTACTGGTGCTCAATAAAGATGGTAGCATTGGCTGGACATGATGGCACAGCCCTGTCATCTCAGCTACTTGAGAGTCTGAGGCAAGAAGATCACAAATTTGAGGTCAGCTTGGGCAATTTAGCAAGACCCTGTCTCAAAAAAAATTTTGAAACGGGCTCTATGGTAGCGTGCTAGACTAGCATGCATGAGGCCCTATGTGCAATCCTCCATGGAGTGGTGAGGAGGAAAAAAAGAGATGACAGCACTAGTTTACACACGGAGGTAATGGGAGGAGATGAGAACACAGAATGTGCACAGAATGTAATAAAAAGTCAACGTCCTGAAGGTCTGTTATATTTATACATCATTAATATCTTTTGTTGCTTGGTCTGCAGTGATGTCTCTATTTTCCATTGACTTTAGAAGTGTAACTCTTTTAAGCCGGGCGTGGTGGCGCACGCTTGTAATCCCCGCACTTGGGAGGCTGAGACAGGAGGATCGTGCAGGTTTGAAGCCAGCCCCAGCTACTTAGTGAGGCTCTCAGCAACTTAGTGAGACCCTGTTTCCAAATAAAATATTTTTTAAAAAATGGGTCTGGGAGTTTAGCCCAGAAATAGAAAAGTAGAAAGCCTCTGGGTTCCACCCCCAGTACCACCACCACCACCAAAAAAAAAAAAAAAAAAAAAAAAAAAAAAAAATATATATATATATATATATATATATATTTTGATACTAGAGATTCTACTATCAAAAAACATATCTAAAAGATATATATATAAAAGTATCTAAAAGTACATAAAAGTATATATATAAAGTATATATAAATATATTTTTATTTATTTTATATATTTATTTATATATTTATATATTTATTTTATATATATAGTATATAAAAAGTATATAAAAGTATATATATATAAAAGTATCTAATATATATATCTTTTAGAAGAAAAAGATAATTAAATTTAAAGAATGAAGAAAATAAACTGAATGATTAAAAACACTCAAAAGCCACATAATTCTTTTCTTTCTTCTTTCTTTCTCTCTTTCTTTCTTTCTCTCTTTCTTTCTTTCTTTCTTTCTTTCTTTCTTTCTTTCTTTCTTTCTTTCTTTCTTTCTCTCTCTCTCTTCCTTTCTTTCTTTCCTGTTTTGTTTTTTCAGTATTAGAGTTTGAACCTAGCGGCATTCTACCTCTGAGCTACACCCCAAGGCCTACTTTTTATTTTTCATTTTGAAATAGGGTCTCACTAGTTGCTGAGGGCCTCACTAAGCAACTGAGGCTGGCAACAAACCTGTGATCCTCCTATCTCAGCCTACCAAGTGTGTGCCACCACACCTGGCCAAAACCACATAATTCTTGATGTATTTTCCTGCTTTAAGGTTTTTATCTGCCTTCCTCTCCCCCTCATCCTTTGGAATGCTTTTATAGAAAAGCATACAAAAACAGCTTTATTTTCTCCTTATTCGGTTAAAAAAAATTCTTTCTGGGAAAAGGGAAGGGTATTTCTGATTTTGAGTGATTAGAGAAAAGAGGGGTAATTACCATTAGCCTAAATGACTTTTCATTTAGAAAATAGCAGTGTGTGTGTGTGTGTGTGTGTGTGTGTGTGTGTGCGCGCGTGTGTGTGTGTGTGTGTTTTACTGAAAATTGAACCCCGAGACATTCTACCTTTGAGCTACACTCCACACTGATTTTATTTCTTATGTGGAAATAGGGTCTCACAAGGTTGCTGAGAGCCCATTAAATTGCTGAGACTGTCCTGGAACCTGAGATCCTCCTGTTTCAGTACCTCCCAACTAGGATTACACATGTGTGCCACTCCGCCTGGCAAAAGTAGCAGTAATTTTTTTTATAACAATTTTTTTATTGAACATAAATAGTATACATTTACACTATATTTGGTGCCATCTCCCCCCCGCCCCCATCTTCCCTTCCCCCCTCCCACCAATGGTTGTCCAGGTTAACCATGTCTTATTCATAATTTTACACATGTTCAGGTGTAGACCCTCATTAATCAAGACCGGCCTTCCTCCTCTCCTATCTTACCATCCAAACTTAGCTAATATTTCCCCTTCAATATCTGGAGTCCCACTGGTATTCTTTGTGTTTCCTAGTTTGGGCATATTAGAGGAAACATATGTATCTTCTTCTTCTGTGCTTGGCTGATCTCACTTAACATAATGTTCTCCAGGGCTTTCCATCTTCTTGCAAATGATATAATTTTGTTCTTCTTTATGGCTGAATAGAATTCCATTGTGTGTATTTCCCACAGTTTAGCTATCCAGTCATCTGTTGATGGTGATCTGGGTTGGTTCCATATTTTGGCTATTACAAATTGTGCTGCTATGAACATAGGTATGCATATGTTGCTGTAGTTCTCTGAATTCAACCCCTTTGGAAAGATACCCAGGAGTGGTATAGCCGGATCATATGGTGGATCTATTCCCACCTTTCTTAGGAATCTCCACACAGATCTCCATAGTGGCTGAACTAGTTTGCATTCCCACCAACAGTTTAAAAGAGTTCCTCTTTCCCCGCATCCTCGCCAGCATTTGTTGTTATTTGATTTCTTTATGCTTGCTACTCTGACTGGGGGTCTAACCCAAGATGTAAAAGACCTCTACAACAAAAACTATAAAACATTAAAGAAAGAAATTGAAGAAGACCTTGGAAGATGGAAAGATCTCCCGTGCTCATGGATAGGCAGAATAAATATCATCAAAATGGCCATTCTGCCAAAACTGATATATAGGTTCAATGCAATTCCCATTAAAATACCAGTGACATTCTTCAGAGACCTAGAAAAATCAATCATGAATTTCATATGGAGAAAGAAAAGACCTAGAATAGCCAAAGCAATTCTCAATAACAAGAAACACACAGGAGGCATTACAATACCAGACTTCAAACTATATTATAGAGCAATAGTAGTAAAAACAGCATGGTACTGGCACAAAAACAGATATACTGACCAGTGGATTAGAATAGAAGATACAGAAACAAACCCACACATCTTTAGTCAATTAATATTTGACAAAGGGGCCAAACACATACGCTGGAGAAAAGACAGCCTTTTCAACAAGTGGTGCTGGGAGAACTGGCTAACCATTTGTAAAAAGATGAATCTAAACCCCTATATCTTACCTAACACAGGAATCAACTCAAGATGGATCAAAGACTTAGAAATTAGACCTGAGACTATGAAGTTAGTAGAGGACAACATAGGTTCAACACTACAACATATTGGCACAGGCAGTAACTTTCTCAACAAAACCTCCAAAGCTCAGGAAATTAAAGCAAGAATAAACAAGTGGGATAACATCAAACTAAAAAGTTTCTTCTCATCAAAGGAAACTATCAATAACCTAAAGAGGAAGCCTACAGAATGGGAAAGGATCTTTACCAGCCACCACTCTGATAGGGGGCTAATATCCAGAGTATACAAAGAGCTCAAAAGACTCTACACTAGCAAAACAAACAACCCAATCAAGAAATGGGCAAATGAACTAAATAGACACTTCACAAAAGAAGAGATACAAAGGGCTAATAGATACATGAAAAGATGTTCTTCATCACTGGCCATCAGGGAGATGCAAATCAAAACTACAAGTAGCAGTAATTTTAAGGAAATTATTATAGGGTTGTAGTTCTTTTGATCAGAACAAATTCTGTAGAGGCTGCATGGGCCCAGTGGTACTCCCATTTTCTCCTTAATAGTTTGTTAGAAGTCAGCTTGAAATGGTTTTAAATAAGGCTATTCAATCCTAATAAATTAATAAATAAATAGCAAAAGCAAAAAAGTTTCTCTTTTCAAGGAAGAGCTATGTTAAGAGTAAGTTGGAGCCAGGTGTAGGGTGCATGCCTGTAATCTCGGTACATGGGAGTCTGAGGAGGATCATGGGGTTAGAATCCAGCCTCAGTCATTTACCCTCAGCAACTTAGTGAGATCTTGTTTCAAAATAAAAAATAAAATAGGACTGGGAGCATAGCTCGGAAGTAGAATACCTCTGGGTTCAATCCACAAAAACAACAGCACAAGTAAATTTGGCTTCAGAGAAAATGACAAAAGTTGACTTATTCAGAATTTTTTAAAATGGATATCAAAATATTTGTCTGAAATCTAGTGAGACCTTACACAGAACAAGTAACTTGTAACATTTTAAAAATTTACTTTCTTTGGAAGGTAGTATCTCACTATATATCACATTTCTCTTTCTTATTCATTATTTAAAATCAGTAAAATAAATACAAGAGATAATTTTTAAATAAGTTCTAGATTGCATACAAGTATATATAAAAGTAAAGAGTAAGAGGTAAGATATAGCCGGGTGTGGTGGCGCACACTTGTAATCCCTGTGCTTGGGAGGCTGAGACACAGGTTCGAAGCCAGCCTCAGCTACTCAGTGAGGCTCTCAGCAACTTTGTGAGACCCTGTTTCCAAATAAAATATAAAATAGGTCTGGGAGTGTAGCCAGGAGGTAGAAAGCCTCTGGGTTCCACGCTCAGTACCACCAAAAAAAAAAAAAAAAAAAAAAAGAAGTAAGATATAATTTATATCTTTTATAGTTCCTATACTTGAATTACACAGACATAGCAAGAACCTAGTCTCAGCAATAACTAGTATCTTGTACGAGGTAGGCAAATAACAAGTAGGAAATGGGGTTGGGAATGCAGCTTAGTGGTAGAGTGCTTGCCTAGCATGTGTGAGGCCCTGGGTTCAATCTCCAGCAGCACATATAAACACATGCACACACACACACACACACACACACACACACACACACACGATAAATATCAAAATCTATTAAGATCTGAGTAACAAAAGATGTACTTAAAGAAAAGTATTAGTCCAGTCATATTATTTAATGTAAGCTCAGGGATAGCCTCAGCAACTTAGCGAGATACTGTTTCAAATTAAAAAAAAAAAAAGTGTGGAGGTGTTGATCAGAAGTATAACGTCTCTGGGTTCAATTTTTAGCCACCAGCCCCAAAATAAGAATATGTTGATCTCTCATACTCCAGTGCAAAGAACACGTCAAAGGATATTTGAAACAAACACAAGCATGAAGACACTTTGACAACCTATTAGTCTTGCAAACAGGAAGTTATCCATAGTTGGGACAACATAAGAACACTGTAGAAGCTATTGGAAGGCAGTGAAGGACATTTAATAAAGTAGGGAGATGTTAGAACAGGGCTTCGCTTGGGCCAAAATAAAATCGGAATAAGATCAGTATATTGAAAAGGATATTTTTAAAAACTGGGCATAATCGATCCATTTATAATCTGCAATGCGCTGGTTTCTTACATAAAGGTTACTCGTTGAACTATGAGTTGGGAATAAGCTAACTGTAGTGAGCTTTCCATATATATACATATACATTTCACAGAACCATGAGCAGATGTTTTAGAACAAAGACACTATCCTTCATCCCTGCTTTCTACCAAAACACGTTTCTTATGATTTGATCTAAATGAATTGACAGGCTTATGTTATATTTTTGAAAACTGAAAAAATTTTTTCTCTCTCTCTTAAAAATTCTCAACTCTCTTGTACATGGGTGTGTGTGTGCACGTGTGCACAAATACACACACATGAAATAGCTTGTGCCTCCTAAGACTGAACACAAAGGATGCCATATCTTCTCCCAATTCTCTTTGAAAAGAATCTCTTCCCTTTTTTTCCTGTTTTCTTTCCCTCTTTCCCCTTCCTTCCTTCCTTCTTTCTTTCCTTTCTTCCTTCCTTCTTGAGCTCAGGGGCCTTTACCTCTAAGCTACACCCCAGCCACTTTTACTTTTTATTTTAAAATGATCTTGATAAGTTGCTGAGGCTGGCCTTGAACCTGTGATCCTCCTGTCTCAGGCTCCCAAGTACTAGGATTCCAGGCCTGTGCCACTATGCCCAGCTTTTGTGTGTGTGTGTGGGGCGGGGGGTGAGGTCTGGTGATTGAACCCAGGGGCACTCTACCTTCAGGCTACCACCGCAGCCCTTTTTAAAATTTTTATTTATTTATTTATTTATTTATTTAGTTAGTTAGTTAGTTAGTTAGTTAGTTGGAAAAAGGGTCTCGTTAGGTGGCTGAGAGCCTCACTACGTTGCTGAGGCTGTGCTTGAGCCTGCAGTCCTCCTGTCTCAGCCTCCCAAGATCTGGAACTACAGGCTTGAGCCACCATACCTGGCTCAGATCTCTTTTTAAGTGTATTACAGATGCTTGTTTTTAAAATCCAGTTTTTATTACTAATTAATAATATTTAAATGGCATTATAGTTCTGAAACTTGAGTCTTTGAGAAACCATTTAAATATACAACTCTCGTCCAGCAGGATGACACACGCCTGTAACCTGAGCTACTTGGGAAGCTGAGACAGGAAGATTAAAAGTTAGAGGCTAGTCTGCACAATTTAGCATGGCCCTATCTCAAAATAATAAATAAACAGGGTTGGGATGTAGTTCAGTGGTAGAATACCATTGGATTCAATCCCCAGTCCCCCCTCCACACAAATAGTTTAAGTAACATTGACCTGATGTTTTTGAATAATAGCCCCAAATAATCTGCAGCACACACATGTGGTCCTAATATAGCTATTGTTATTAAGAAGAAATAAGAGTAAATTAGGCAACTGTATAATTTTTTGTTAAATTATTGATAAATATTACAGGTTAAAATTTTAAGTTTTTCTTGATGTTTATTGTTAGTTTTCTTGACCAATAATCAATATGTTAATATAGTATCATAAATTGCTTGTTTTATTTATTTTATTTTATTTTATTTTGGTGGTACTGGGGGTGGAACCCAGAGGCTTTCTACCTCCGGGCTATCCTCCCAGACCTATTTTACATTTTATTTGGAAACAGGGTCTCACTAAGTAGCTGAGGCTGGCTTTGAACCTGCGCGATCCTCCTGTCTCAGCCTCCCAAGCTCGGGGATTACAAGCGTGCGCCACCACGCCCGGCTCTATAAATTGCTTGTTTTAATATTCATTCATTCATTCATTCATTCATTCATTCATTCATTTTATTGCAGTACTGGGGATGGAACCCAGGGCATTCTACCTCTGAGCTACACCTCAGCCCTGTTTTTTTTTATCCTTTATTTTGAAACAAGGTCTCACTGAGTTCCAAAGGGCCTCACTAAGCAGCTGAGGCTGTCCACAAACCATGATCCTCCTGTTTCAGCCTCCCAAATGCTGGGATTACAAGCGTGCGCAACCACACCTGGCTATATTTCTCTTATTTAGACATAGAAGGCCACTGCTCACTCTCTGGAACTAAATCTTACAATTGAATCATAAGCAAGTCATGTCTTAGCTTTTTATTTTTTGGTGCTGATGATTCACCTCAGAACCTCAGGAATTCTAAGCACACATACTCTACCACTGAACTGTGCCCTCACCTCCAGCCTAACTCCTTAGCATTTTAAAACTGAAGAGTGCTAATCCCCCACACACACACCCTGTGGTACTGGAGATTGAACCAGGGGCATTGTACCTCCAAGCTACACCTCCAATCCTATTTTATTTTTTAATTTGAAACAGGGTCTCCAAAATGGTGATAGTCTCACTACTTGCTGAAGTTGTCCTCAAACCTGCGATCCTCCTTTCTCAGCCTCCCAAGTACTGGGATTGCAAGCATTCCCCACCACACCTAGTTTAGTGCTAACCTTTTCTTAGTTATTTTTCTGTTCTTTGAGCTCTCATCAGTTTTTTCACATTCTTTAAAATTATGATCCCAAACAAGAAACAATTTTCAAATGATAGTGTAAATTAGACATGATACAGAGGAGAAATTGTTCCTAGCCTACATAAGATTATTTAGAAAAACATAGAAATTATTTGTTTCACCATTGTTGCTCATGTGTACTTTGATACATAGATCTTCAAGTCATTTATTCTGTGCTTTTTGCCTACATATTCTTGTACAGTCTTTCTCTACTTACAATGAGGTTATGTCTCAATGAACCCATAGATGGTTAAAACATCATAAGTTGTCGGGCGTGGTGGCACACACTTTTAATCCCTGCGCTTGGGAGGTGGAGACAAGAAGATTGAAGCCAGCCTCAGCTACTTAGTGAGGCTCTCAGCAATTTAGTGAGACCCTGTTTCATATAAAGTATCAAATAGGTTTGGGAGTAGCTGGGCGTGGTGGCACACGCCTGTAATCCCCACGCTTGGGAGGCAGAAACAGGAGGATGGCATAGGTTTGAAGCCAGCCACGCTGGCTTAAGAGACCCTGTTTCCAAAAATAAAAAAATATAATATAGGTCTGTGAGTGTAGCCCGGAGGTAGAAGGGTTTCCAGGAACCCCAGTATCACCACCAAAAAAAAAAAAAAAAAAAAAGGCCTGGGAGTATATCCCAGAGGTAGAAAAGCCCCTGGGTTCCACCCCCAGTACAACACACACAGAAAAAAATTCTAATAAAAAATGCACTGAATCCACCAGACATCTTAGCTTAACAACACTGAGAGCCGCTTCTAGCTGCAGCTGACCAGCATCATGAGAGTACTCAGACCATGTACTGCTTGCCTGGGAAAAGAGCAAAATTTGAAGTAACTGAATGTGTATAGTAAAAAATTTTTAAAAAGTGTATATATAAGTCCAATCATTGTAAGTAAGGGACTGTCTGTATTTCATTGAGTGTATATGAATGTAATTTACATTTTCTTCTTGTGAACATTTTCTAATATGATCACTATCCTAATTTTAGTTTTACTTTTTTTTTTTAGTTTTAGTTTACTTTTCTCAGGATATTAGCCACCCTCAATTAATATAATATAACATAATATATTTAATATAATATATAATTTCATATAATTGATACAGTACAGGTTTTTTTTTTTTGTGTGTGTGTGTGGTACTAGGGATTGAACCCAGGAACATTCTACCTCCAAGCTGTACCCCATCCCTATTTTATTTTTTATTTGGAAACAGGGGGTCACTATGCTGCCGAGGGCCTTGCTAAATTCATGAGGCTGGCTTTGAACCTGCAATACTACTGTCTCAGCCTCCCAAGTATTACGGTTACAGGCATGTGCCGCCATGCCCAGTGGTACAGTATAGCTGTAACTTTTTTGAATACACAGAAAATATGTTGACCCTCGTGGTTTCAGGAGTAACTTTTCAAGCTCATCGTGGCTAAGACTTTAAACAATTTGCGCAGTATTCTAAAAGTATGACCGAGAAGATAGTTTCTTCAGCTATTAAAGAGATAAACATGTTATATAATCAAAGTCTATTAATTATGTAATCAAAAGTTATCTGGAAAGATAATTAACAGAGATAAAAAGGACTTTTTTTATTTTGTGGCATTGAGAATATGCTAGGTAAGTGTTCTACTATCGAGCCCTTTTTATTTTTATTTTATTTTATTATTATCTTTTTTTGGAGTACTGAGGATGGAACCCAGGGCCATTCTACCTCTGAGCTACACCCCCAGTCCTATTTTTTTATTCTTTATTTTGAAACAGGGTCTTACTGATATGCAAATGGCCTCACTAAGTAGCTGAGGCTCTCTGCAAACCATGATCCTCCCGTCATAGCCTCTCGAAAGCTGGGATTACAAGCGTGTGCCACCACGCCCAGTTTTTTAAATTTTACTTTGAGACAAAGTTTTGCTGAGTTGCCCTGGTTGATCTCAAACTTTTCTCTTGCCTCAGTTTCCCAAGTTTCAGGAATTTCCAGGGTTTGTCACTGAGCGTGGTTTACAAAAGCCCAATTCCAGTTATGTGGGGAGCGGAGACAAGAGGATGTCCTTCTAAGAATGATATATCAAGGTCATTAAATACAGTAACAACATGTAACTTTGTTTACATAAGAAATTATATGGCAAAAATGGCATAACAAGATAAAAAGACTAAAGACATACTAAGATGCATATCATACACAAAATTAATATTTTTAATCATTTTTTGAAGTACTAGGGGTTAACCCAGGGGCATTCAACCTCCATGCTACACCCCAGGCCCATTTCTTATTCTTTATTTATTTTGAAACAGGGTCTCACTAAGTTGTGGAGGGCCTCACTATGTAGCTGCGGCTGGCCACGAACCTGCGATCTTCCTGTCTCAGCCTCCTAAGTAATAGAATTACAAGCATGCACCACTATACCTGGCTACTACTTTTAATCTTTAAGAAGCACGTATGTCATCATTAGTGAATACTTATAATCCTAGAACTTGGGAGGCCAAGATAGGAGGATTGCAGGTTCAAGGCCAGCCTCTATAACCTAGAGATACCTGTTTCAAAATTAAATATTTAAAAATGACGTGGGGGTATATTTCAGAGGTAGAATGCACACATACACACACACACACACACACACACACACACACACACCAAAAAACAAAAAAAGTATTTACAAGTCAATAATTATAAAATGCATATTTCAGAGGAATAGCAGGAATAAACTAGAATAGTTAATTCACAAATGTAGGAAATAATGATAAGCCTTAAATATAAAGGCATAAGCCTCATTAATAATCAAATTTTAGAAATTAAAAGAATAATAAAATATAACTTCTTTTCTAAAAGAATAGATTTTTAAAAATAATATTAACACTTCATATAGGGCAGGATTAAGAGTAAGATAATTATGATTTACTTTTGAGAACAGATTTGACATTATTACCTATTTTTAGTTGAGCATAGTGGTGCATGGCTGTAACCCCAGGACTTGCGAGGCTGAGACAGGAGGACTGCGGTTTGGGAGTATAGCCTCAGCTAATTAGTGAGGCCCTTTGCAACTCAGTGAGACCTTGTTTCAAAATAAAGAATAAAAAATAGGGCTGGGGGTGTAGCTTGGAGGTAGAATGCCCCTGGGTGCCATCCCCAATACTGAAAGAAAAGAGAGAGAGAGAGAGAGAGAGAGAGAGAGAGAGAGAGAGAGAAAGAGAAAGAGAGAGAGAGAGAGAAAATAGTAGTGTATAAAACTGTGTGTATAGTCTCACTTTTATAAATATATAAAATAAATATTAATAAAATTAATTCTTAAAAGTATATAAAATAGCCGGGCGTGGTGGCGCAGACTTGTAATCCTCGTGCTTGGGAGGTGGAGACAGGAGGATCTTGCAGGTTTGAAGCCAGCCTCGCTGGCTTAAGAGGCCCTGTTTCCAAATAAAATATAAAATAGGTCTGGGAGTGTAGCCCGGAGGTATAGGGGTTCCATCACCAGTACCACCACCCAAAAAAAAAAGGATAAAATAATACTTATGTTAGTTTTTGCTCTTTATGATAAAAGTAAAAGTTACATGATCAATTTTATATTAAAAAGTATTTTAAAATTATGTTTGAATGAGAATATATTTATAGTCAGAAATAATAGCAGTAAGACATTTTCCTTTTTGGGAAGAAAAGATATATATCAGCAACATGTTTTACAAATATGAGAAAAATCCTACAAGACTCAAAATAGGTCATATCTATTATTTCTGCCTTGTCTAGGTTCTCATAAATTATTCATGAAATTCTATCTGTACTAATGATTATTTTTTGTTCATTGCTCCTTTGTATTTCTTTTCCAAAACTGACAGGTATTATGTCTTGCAGTCATTTACCTTATAGGATATTCTGCATAATAGCTACCTCTTTTTGGTCGAAAAGTGAAGCTTTCCGGGCATGGTGGCACATGCTTGTAATCCCAGCATTTGGGAGGCTGAAACAGGAGGATTGTGGTTCGCAGACAGCCTTAGCTACTACTTAGCAAGGCTCTTTGCAACTCAGTGAGACCCTGTTTCAAAATAAAGAATGAAAAATAGAGCTGGGGGTGTAGCTCAGTCCATCTCCAGTACCGCCAAAAAAAAAAAAGAAAGAAAGAAAGAAAGAAAGAAAGAAAGAAAGAAAAAAAAAAAAAGAAAGAAAAGTGGGGATTGAATCCAGGAACATTCTACCTCTGAGCTATACCACCGGCCCTATTTTATTTTTTATTTGGAAACAAGGCCTCACCGGCCCTATTTTATTTTTTATTTGGAAACAAGGCCTCACTAAGTTGCTGAAGCTACCCTTGAATCTGCAATCCTCCTGTCTCAGCCTCCTAAGTACTGGGAATGACAGGCACAAGAGTCTTGCTAAACTGCCCAGACTGTCCTCTCAAAGTTGCAATCCTCCTGCCTCAGCCTCCTGAGTAGCTGGGATTATAGGAGTGTGCCACCAAGCCCAGCTAACCTGAACTTGACTGACTGATTACTTTAGGATTATTTTCAATGTTTGAACCTAGAAAGTTGCCAGGCACAGTGGTACACACCTGTATTTCCAGCTACTCAGAAAACTGAAGCAGAAGGATAAGAAACTCGAGACCAGCCCGGTCAACTTTGCAAGCCTTTTCTCAAAATAATATAAATTTGTAAAAGGACTAGGGGTGTTTATCAGTGGTGGAGCTCTTTCTTGGCATGCGGAGGGCAGAGCTGGGTGCTGTGGCATATGCCTGTAATCCCAGTTCTTGTGAGGCTAAAATGGCAGGATTGCAGGTTCCAGGACATCCTCTTCAATTTAGTGAGACTCTCATCAACTTAATGAAACCATGTTTTAGAATTAAAAAAAAAAATTGGACTGGGCCGTGGATCAGAGGTAGAATGCCCCTGGGTTCAGTCCCCAGTACTATGTGCACATGGGTGCGGACACACACACACACACACACACACACACACACACACACTTAGAGTAAAATATACAGGAAATAATATTTACCATCTTAACCACTGTTAAAAAATTATAACATTTGTTTATTTATTTGTTTTGTGGTACTGGGGATTGAATTTAGGGGCATTCTACCTCTAAGCTACATCCCCCAGCCCTATTTTATTTTTTATTTAGAAAGAGGGTCTCACTAAGTTGCTGAGGTTGGCTTAGAATCTGTGATCCTTCAGTCTCAATCTCCCAAGTACTGGAATTACAGGTGTGCACCACCACACCCCATTATATTTTAACTTTTAAAATGTTTATTTGAAGCTCAAACGTTCCCACCCAAGATATATCTACAAAAAATAATGTGACATCTTCTTTATCTGACTTCTTAATACTAAGGGGATTGCTTTTGCAATGAAGATTACAACACTCAAAAGCAGATAAAGATAAATTTTAACACTTTTTTTTGTGTGTGGTACTGGGGGTGGAACTCAGGGACCTTCTACCTCCAGGCTATACCCCCCGAACCTATTTTATATTTTATTTGGAAACAGGGTCTCACTACGTTGCTGAGAGCCTCACTAAGCTGCTGAGGCTGGCTTCAAACCTGCAATCCTCGTCTTAGCCTCCCAAGTATTGGGATTAAAAGTGTGTACCACCATACCTGGTTTAACACTTTTAACTGTTCAGTTCAGTGGCACCTAGTACATTTGCGTTGTTATGCAACCTTCACCACCACTCAATACTTTTTCTTTTTTTTTTTTGTCTTGCAAAAGTGAAACTTTATCCATTAAAATTTCCCTTTCCGCCGGGCGGGCATGGTGGCGCATGCTTGTAAATCCCGCGCTTGGGAGGCTGAGACAGGAGGATCACGCGGGTTCGAAGCCAGCCTCAGCTACTTAGTGAGGCTCTCAGCAACTTAATGAGACCCTGTTTCCAAATAAAGTATAAAATAGGTCTGGAAGTATAGCCCGGAGGTAGAAAGCCTCTGGGTTCCACCCCCAGTACCACCAAAAAATAAAATAAAATAAATAAATAAATAAATAAATAAATTCCCTTTCCCCAGCCACTGCCTGTGGCCACTGTTGAACTTTCTGGCTTCACAAAATTGATGTGTCTAGGTACCTCATTTACGTAAATCATACAGTATTTGTCCTTTTGTGTGTAGTTAGTTTTTTAAATATATTTTTGGGAAGATATTTTTAAAAGACTTTAAAAAAACTGTATAAATGCTTGTTCATAGTAGAAAGTGCAAAAGGCATCAAAAGACTTTTCTTCTAGTAAAAAGCAAAAGTTCCTCTTTCCCATGATCTCCATTCTTACTCACCAAAGATAACCAAACAAAAGAGACTTGAGCTAAATGAGGAGAGAGATCACTAGAATAATGAAAGGGGCTCGAAGGAGAGAGGTGGGGAGGGGGAAAGGAGTGAGATGGTGACAAGCAAATAGGGTACATTCATGTGTGAGGGTGTCAGTACCAATCTCACTGACCAGTCCAGGGAGGGAGGGGTGCGGATGCGGAGGGAAACACCAAGTGATGTGCGCGCACATGAACCTATCCCTTTGAACCTCACTGTGATGTTCAATTACAATGCACTCGCAAAATTATTTTTAAAAGATAACTATTGTTAACTATTGGTCATTGTTTCAAAATTTGTGAATGCATCCGTAAGGCATATACTCACATACACATGGACATGTACACACTCTGATGCTTTTTTGCCTTTTTTAATTATAAGGGAGATAATGTTATACAATACTGTTTGTTCTTCACTTAATATATCTTGGGCATTTTTCCACAGTAAAACATATGTTCTCCAGTGGATTTTATTTTTACTTAATACAGTGATTCTAAAGTGTATGAAAGAATAAATAGACAAGAATGACAGAGAATATTTTTTAAAAACTACTGAAGAAGGGTTAGATGATCAGACATAAGCATATAAAATTAAGATATTATGAAAAAGGTAAAAAATAGACAAATCAGTGGAACAGAAATTAATCTCAGGAGCGGATCCTAGAGCAGAAACCTGTGCTCACTTTGAGAGCACAAATATTAGAACAGAAACACTTTCAGCTGGATTCAAAAGTTTTCTTAAGTTAGTAGGATAAAAAGTACATTATTTAATACAAATACATGGATGAATACTTAACAACTAGAAAAATAATCAAATCCTTACAGATTAAACCAAAATAAGAGGTAGATCTATTAAAATATTAAATGTATATATTAGAAAAACAACAAAGCATAGCATGGTGGCACACGCTTGTAACCACAGTACTTGGGAGGCTTAGACAGGAAGATCGCAGGTTCAAGGACAGCTTCAGCAACTTAGAGAGACCCTGTCTCCAAATAAAACTTAAAATTGGTTTGGGAGTGAAGCTCAGTGGTAGAATGCCCCTGTATTTCATCCCCAGTACCAAAACCAGAACAAAACAACAACAAAAAATTCAAAGCAGTCATCAAATATGTAGGAGAAAATATGTAAGTGAATATTTATTTAACTTTTGGTGAAAAAGATTTTCTAAATGAACAAGCAAGGGTAGAAATTTTAATGAAAGCACCTGAAAAATAACAAATTAAAACTGAAAAATCCAATATCAAATTATGATAAAGATTAGTTTGGAAAGATTCTTGTAAAATATATAGTACAGCCGGGCAGGATGGCGCACACTTGTAATCCCAGCATTCGGGAGGTGGAGACCTGAGGATCACAGTTCATGGACAGCCTCAGCTACTTAGTGAGGCCCTCTGCAACTTAGTGAGACCCTTTTTCAAAATAAAGAATAAAAAAAAGAGCAGAGGGTGTAGCTCAGAGGGTGAATGCCCCTGGGTTTCATCCGCAGACCTGCAAAAAAAAAATAAATAAATAAATAAATATATATATATATATATATATATATATATATATATATATGGTACAGTGTTACTGTCTTTACTATATAAATAATTCTCTCAAGTAAATTAAAAATACAAACACTCTAATAGAATTTTTAAAAAATTTTAACTGATACAGGAAAGTTGTACATATTTATGGAGTACCAGGTGATGTTTTGACCTATCTTTTTACTTTGTTAATTCTATAATTTTCACAACTAACATGTTACTTTTATAGTCAGAAATAATATTACAGCTGTGTTGCATGCCTATAATCCCAGTGCTTTGGGAGGCTGAGACAGGAGGACCAAAGATTCAAGGCCAGCCTCAGCAACTTAGCAAAACCCTGTCTCAAAATAAAAAGTAAAAGCTGGATGTGGTAGTGCACATTTGTAATCACAGTACTTGGGAGGTTAAGATAGAAGGATCAAAGGTTCAAGGACAGCCTCAGCAAATAGTGAGCCTCTCACCAACCTAGTCAGACCCTATTTCAAAATAAAAATGAAATAGGGCTGGGATTGTAGCTTGAAGGTAGAATGTCCCTGGGTTCAATCCCCAGTGGAAGAAGGAGGAGGAGAAGGAGGAGGAGGAGGAGGAGAAAGGGCTGGGGGTGAGTTCAGAGGTAGAATGCCCCTGGGTTCAAGCCCTAGTACCAAAAAGATTTTTTAAATGTTTATAATATAGAAACTGATATGCTTTTCCTCAAGTGACTGGTTGATTTGCATTATTTAATCAGAGACCCGGGTAAGTTCTAGTCTTTATTGAAAAAATTAGTCATCAGACAAAAAGTTTATGTTGATTTTGAAGAAAGAGTAATTTTTTGTTAATGAATCTAAAATATGTGATATTTTCATCTAAAAATAAAGAAATATAATTATTATAACTAAAAGAATTTAATTAGTATCACATGTCTTCAAGTAAAGATTAAATGAACCCCTTTATCAAATTATGATATCTTTTTTTTTTTTTTGCAGTACTGAGATTGGAATCCAGGGGCATTTTATCTCTGAACTACACCCCCAGGCCTATTTTTTATTTTGAAAGAGTCTCACTGAGTTTCAAAGGGCTTCACTAAGTAGCTGAGGCTGTCCACGAACTGTGATCCTCCTGTTTCAGCCTCCCAAATGCTGGAATTATAAGTGTGTGCCACCATGCTGGGCTAAATTATCATATCTTATCTAGCTTTATTTTTAAGTAATAGGGATAAAATAAGTCTAATTCTACTATTTACTACTCAGCAGCATAAGTTTAAACTTTTTATTTTATTTATTGCTTTGGTGCCTTGATACTAGATTTTTAGAGATTGCATATTTTTTTTTCCTTCTTCCCAGAGTACTCTGCTGCCCACTCTGCTTTTTCTCATTAAGCTTTCACTTACCCAATCTTTCTTTCTTTCTTCCTTTCTTTCTCTTTCTTTTTATTTTATTTTGTTTATTATTTATTTATTGTGGGTCTGGGGATGGAACCCAGGGGCATTCGACCTCTGAGCTACACCCCTGTCCTATTTTTTATTCTTTATTTTGAAACAGGATCTCACTAAGTTACAGAGGGCCTCATTAAGTAGCTGAGGCTGCCTGCGATCTGCGGATCTGCGATCCTCTGGTCTCAGCCTCCTGAATACTGGGATTACAAGCATGCGCCACCATGCCCAGCTCAACGTAAGTTTAAAGAAATATTGCAACTGTCAAGTGAAAAGCAGCTAGTTAAAACTACTCACTTTGGCTCACATGTCCTTTTATTTGCTATTTATAATAACAAATTTTACACAATTCTCAAATGATTAATTAATTGCTTTAAAGATGCTGGAATAGTATATATTGTACCTGGACTTCTTTTTGGAATCTGATTTTAGGCACAATCGATTTAGCTGGCCATTTAAGCAACAACCTCTACGGCAAGTAAACAGGAGGATATACATTCCAAACAGCTGAAAGGGAAGTGCAACTCATTTCATAACCCAGGTTCCTTTCTTATGCATCAGTGTAGTCTCCATCTATAACCAGGTGCTGTTCCCGAAGGAGAAAACACTGCCCTCCAGTGGTCTTCAGTGGGGAAATGGAAATAGTTTCAGGTACCATGATTGCAGCATTTATGTGAAACATGGTGTGTTTAACTTGTTTTGTTTCTGGCTATATCCTCATGTTGAAACTTCTGTCTACAACCGAGCAGAAGGAGAAAAATTTCAAGACAAATTCGAATAAGTATGTAGTTACTCCAGTTAGGTTGAAATATTAACTGGGGGAATTGTGACTTTTTGACCCCAAATGCTGACCACTCATTTGACTATTGTAGTTGGGTTACTCTAGCCCTTCATAGTTTCTCACTTCCTAGATAGGGAAAGAGAGATTTCATCTTTATGTTTCCCTTGTTGGCCAATTTTTTAGCTAAAAGACATTTAAAATTGTACAGCAGGCAGAACCCCAGGGGACTGAACAGTGTTCCAACATCCTTAAAGGCTTCCCATCACTTGAAAAACCAAATTCTTCCTCCTGTTTCTTAAACTAACCAAAGTAGGCAAAAGCGATTTAAAAAAGTCTTTGTGTCTAGCATTGGAACTTTCTCATATTTCACACCATTATATAAATGTCACTCTAACCTATATGTATCACAAATGCTACGCTAAATTAGGGCCAAATTTGCAACCTAGTTTAACTGGGTTTCCTCTTTTTGCAAATGCAGTTTTTGTGTCTGCATTTAGCAATGCATACAAAACTGGCCGTGTAGCTAACTGCTTCGAATTGCTAAATTTGAGGATGGATGTGTAGATCGCCCATCTTTATGCATGTGCCAAAGCAATGCTGTTACTAGTCATCTAAAAACTTCCTAATCAAATGGACCTCAACTACATTGCCAAATTCTTGGATCATTTCATTGACTCTTTTGGATTTAGTAAAGGAAAAGTGGAATATTTAGGAGAGGAAAGAGACAGTATTCAAACCTCATTCCCTCAGGAGAATGGAATCGCATCACATAGTAAGACCATGGGCCCTAGGGTCGCATCCATTACTAGCAATGTGACTTGCACTTAGCATCATTTTCCTGAACAGAAAGGCGAAAATGATAATGCTGGTCTCATAGGTGGCTATAACTATTGAACGAGGGAATGTACGCACAATGTGCAGCACAGAGAAAGGGATTAACAAGTAAATTATTAAGAAATTATTTTTATCCTCTCAACATCAATTCTTTTTCAGTTCAGCCCTTCAACTTTCTGGAGGCTGGGTTTTCTAATATCAGTCTCCCTTGATCATGTTTAGTTTACCAGTTAGAAAATGTCCCGAGTCCTTCAGATAAATTCTTCAAAACAAATGCCATATGATAAAAGGAAACATTTTAATATTATATTGCTCAAATAAATAAAAATCAAGACTTTTTTCTTTTAGCTCCTATGGAAAGTTGTATCCATTGTATGCTCACCTGGATTTACAATGTCCTTTAAAAAGTTTTAAATGACAAACACAAAAATTATAACCATTACAAAGATGGTATGCTAACTAGACATATTTGGGTATACTGTAGGGAATTATAACATTTCTATGCTTGAAAGTATAGAGTTCTACCACTACACCTGTTATGGTTAAGATGACTTAGCAAATGTACATTTCAAAAAGAAAAAATAGTTCTTTTAGGAGATGAATTCACTATGCTTTGATGTGGTTTTCAGTTTCTGTCATGCTGGGGATGGGATTCAGGGCCTCTCACCTTCTAGGCCACTGAGCTGCATTTCCAACCCTTTACCATCCTTTAAGGTGAAGAAAAACATGAAAACTTTTTTTTTTTTTTTTTTTTTTTGGTGGTACTGGGGTTCCTGGAAACCCTTCTACCTCCGGGTTACACTCCCAGACACCTATTTTTTATATTTTTATTTGGAAACAGGGTCTCTTAAGCCAGCGCGGCTGGCTTCGAACCAGCGCGATCCTCCTGTCTCCGCCTCCCAAGCGCGGGGATTAGAAGCGTGCGTCAGCACACCCGGCGCAAACTCATTTTTAAAACATACACCCTCTTTTCACTAGATGTGGTAACGAGTTTTTACTGAGCCGTGGTCCTACATCTTCACCTCCTTCCCCTGTGTTCACTTGTAGCATTATAAAATATGATTTTTCTGGATAGGTTCATTAAGTATTTTCTTCACTGACAATTACATCTTACCAATAATGACATTATGATATAAATGTCATGCAACAGAGACATTTGTTTGATTACTCAAAACAATCCTTATAATTCAAACTGTTTATGATTTAAAACAGTAGGATTATGGGTGAATTGAGAATGCAATTATTTCATAAATATAGTTTTGTCAACTTCAGAAAAATTGTATATGAAAAATTTAAAGTACTATTTAAAGGTAAAGCAACGTGCAATTAGATATTATTAGATATTGCAGTAGTGTATGCATACTATGTCAAAGCTTATGTAAAAGCATTATCTATATATCAAATAATGCAATGAGGGTTGGGGTATAACTCAGTGGCAGGGCTTATGCTTAGCATGTAAGAAGCCCTGGGTTTAATCCCTAAACTCCCAAAGAAGAGGAAATTAAATTTGCTATAGGTAATCTAAATTAATGTCAGAAACTGGCAATTAAGTATATGAATTTACGGTAAACAGACTGAACTTCAAAAATGCATTATATTTGTAAAGCACAAAATAATCTAAAGTCAGAACACCTTTCCTGGGTATAATTATATTATTATAATTCTCTACCTTGACAGATGACAATTTTAGAACTCTAAATACAATTTCTAGTATATGCACTAAAATAAAATGTAACAGATAGACAACTCACCATAGGATAAGTAACACATTCAAATTTAGTAATTTATTTTCCAGGTGGAAACTAGGCTTCTTGGAAGACTTCAAACCATGCCAAATGGTCTGATTTCACCATAGAGGTAGGCACTAGATGACTAAATTTACTTCTGTGTAATTTTTGTTAACTACATTTTACATGCAAATTTCTATACAACCATGTTAATGAAGTTATAGAGAAAGAAAGTTGGCATTCTCAATTTTCTGTTTTATTCAAAAGCAACTTTTCAATTGATTTGCTCTATCTTTTAAAACCACTCTTCACTTAATCATAAGAAAATGGAAATTTTTAACAATGCATTCAAATTGGATGACAAGTCAAGAGAAACAATTTTTATGAATAAACCTTAGACTTGAAATTTTCCCCTCTCATCCACTGAAGAGGAAAGTATCATATCTTGAAGAGATATGATAATTGCATTGGAATCAGACAAAAAAGTTACATTAATTATAAAGAAAATTGCAACCTATTAATTCAGATTTGGTTATTTAAAGAGTTTTGCTTCTTGTCATTGGGCTCAAAATTTTCTACACCCTAAATTGAATTGGATGCTTGACAGTTATCCAAAATCTTTTTTTTCTAAGAAATGTAAACAAATATATATTTAGATTCTTCATGGGTGTATTTCCTATATAAAAAAAAAGTTGTTATTCAAGCTTCAAAACCTATATTGGCAATGAAAGTGTGGAGTTTTTTTCATATATCAAACATTAATAATCCAAAATTTTTCTCAGATTGTAAGTGTCCCTAAATAGAAGAAAAAAAAATTTATTTTTACAGCCAAGTGTGAATACATCTCACCCTGTAATATCCAAAAGAATAAGGTAAAATAAAACCTCCTCCACCCTTACATATTAGAGGATATCAGGATCCTGGCCCAAATTCCAAATTCCTGGAACTTGGATATGTCTGTGAAACCCCCAACATCAAGGTTTCTAAGACCTGCTATATCACAGAAATAGAGAGAACTTCAGAATCATGGAAATATGACTATTAAGAATTCACAGATTATCTGAAACTCACCCCACCCCCCATGCTGGAGGGAGAGAAAGACTCAAAGCACCAGGAGAAGCCTACTGTGAAAATGCCAGGCTCTTCAGGGTGCGTATGTTGTTGACCTGTTCCTAGTCACGACCCCTGTGTAACTCTATCAGGAGAAACAGTGTGTGTGTGTGTGTGTGTGTGTGTGTGTGTGTGTGTGTGTGTATGAGAGAGAGAGAGAGAGAGAGAGAGAGAGATAGAGAGAGAGAGAGAGAGAGAGAGAGAGAGAGAGAGAATGGGAATTGGAGTGAAGTTGGGGGGATCAGGATGTTAAGCAATTTAACAAATTCTTAAGATTTTTAAAAATACATTTCAGAATGCTGTGTTGATACGCGCTGAACAACATAAAGCATGAACCTCACTGCATTTCTGCAAACGGTCGCAGTGAATCACACAAATACCATCCCTGTCAATGGGAAGACGAGACAGACAGCAATCAAGCCTGAGACAAGCAGCACCCCAGGACGCAGAGTTTGTTCCTTTTGCGAGTCATAGTGATGGAGATGATGACATCCAGAACGAAATGTCTTTTCTCATGAGGATGCTAAAGCCCTGGCTTTGTGAGCTTTGTGTATAGACAGAAGGATGGATGGAGTTGACTTCCTTCCTTTTCGGGAATCAACAATCCTTCTAATTATTTTTAAACTTCTTCTTACAGAGTCCATTGTCATGTTCCATGAAATAGACAAAACTCAGCAAGACAACAAAGACATGCTCTGCAGAAGGGAAGGCAATAAAGAGCAAGTCCTCTCCAGAGGGTAATTAATCCTTAGTCACTCAGCTTACGAGTCCCAGTTACAGTGGAGGTTAATGTTCAGGTAGCTTCTTCCTATTTTCTTTAAAAATTTTTTTAAACATTTTTTTTGCAGAATGTTATACTATTAATTGCCAATTTGCATATGTGTGCAGCTGCTGTTTTGGCTCTGAACTCAATCCGATAAGCTTGCTGGAGGTATCGCAGAGCACTTGGCAGCTTTCCTATTAGAAAAGAAAGCCTCTCCCCACCACGGAACAGCTGATCGTCTATCAGCAATAGACCCTGATGGCGTGAATTACAATTACACTACTTTTCACACTAAATCTGGGTGATAGCTACTTGGAAAGAAGTTTCATCATTTTTTACCACAAACTGGAAAAAGAATTACATGGTCATGCTGTGCTTTTAAAGGCAGTTTGGTTCACTTTTGTCTATTTAACACCTAATTCCAAGAAGTCCATAGGCATCCAGAGATCTGAATGGCGCGTAATGAATTCACTGTTTAGATTGAAGATTTTTAAAATCTACCTCAAATTACATTTATTAACAAGGCGACCAGGAAGTGTTAAAGTTGTTAGACGCTTCATTTATTAAATAATTTGTGGGTATTTTCAGTTGTCATATCTAGAGTCATGGGGTTTGCTTATTTTTTTTAATTAGCAATCCAAAACAATGCTACTGCAATTTAACAATTCATCACGTAATCTTGGGCTCTTCAGTTCAGCTGTTAATGTTAGATAATTCAGATTGTTATTTTGATCTGTTTATAAATGATTCAGGTTGCCTTATGCTTTAAGGAGCACAGCAGCCCGGGCAGAGCTTCCTCATCTCCCTAGCATTGCCAGGGATGGCGGAGGGCCTTCCAGAAAATGCATCTGGGAAGTTCAGTTGAGCAAATGAGGATGGGAGAAGGGGCCACTAATAACTTCATTAAACATCATCTCTTAGTTTACTTCATTATTCATTTACAACCAGGAGATGTAAATTGCTAAACAGTTTTATTAGAATCTGACATCTCATTTTCTGGGACCTTAGAAATCACCGTCTTTCCCTTTCTTGCAAGAACTGGCCAACCATCAGAAAACCTAAGGCTCTTAAACACCCCTCTTTCTTCTCACCCTGGGCTCTTCTCCCTCCCATCTCGAACTCAAATCCATTAAAAAAAAAAAAAAAAAAGTTAAGCCCACCTCAGGCAGCAGAAGTGGAATGCACTAATCCTGACGTAGTTAACCTAAGAGAAAAATAGATTTTGTTTTCCTTTTTTAGTCGCTAGCTTTATTAGATTTCTCACCCTCACAGATTATCCGAAGACTACCCATTGATTGATCGCCCGTAGAGCTGCATTTGGTGTAAAGAAAAAACTCACAGCTTTATTGGCTCCCAGGAGACAAAACAAACAGAACAAGATATTCATATTAATGCAAACAATGCAACAAATGAGGGGAAGAACCGTAGGCTGAAGTGAGGCAGCGGCGCCTGGAAAGGCCTGGGCCTCGGCCCTCGGCGCAGTGTCCGGCCTCGGACTCAGGACCTCAGCTCGGTCCCTGCTTGCTGGGCAGCTTGTCCCAGCCGGTTTGGAGGCCCCAAAGGTCCCCAGGCTGTGTCCCTTTGGCCCTGCAGGGGGAGGAGGCCTCCAACCAAGCCTTAAGCAAGGGCCTGCCTCCGGCCTCCACCCTTTGCCATGCAGAACTGCAAAGGAAGTTTGAGCCCTTCTGGCTTCTCCTGCGCTTCCCACTTGCCTCCAGAACTGAGATTCTGGAATCTCAGTTCTCTCAGGTGGACCTCCCAACCCACCGGAAAGGCAGGGAGGCTAGGCAAGAAAGATGCTGGGGAGCTCTGCAAGGGAGGAAGCAATGCCATGCGAGGCACAGTCTCTGGTGTATACAAGCTCACATCATGGAGGAGACTATGTAAGCTCGCATTTAAACACAACACCAAACCCTGCATAACCCAAAGTGAGAAAAATGCTATGTACTGAAAACTCTGAAAGAGATTTAAGAAGCAACGAGACATTACCTGGGGGATGGAGAAGAGAAGAGAGAGAGAGAGAGAAAAAAAAAAGACAAACCTCTAGGCAGGAAATGGGATATTGGCGCCATACCTATTTCCCCACCCCCAAACTGAAAAGAATCTGTTAAGACTTGATTTCAAATCTTTATAGTCAATGTGATGTTAAAACTAGGGTTGCCAAATATTTCAGGGGGCATACTTATAATGTAAAAATTATTTATCTGAATTTCAAATTAGCTGGGCATTTTGTATTTTTATTTGCTGAACCTGCAATCCTAAAAAATACTTTATTGAAGAAATCATACAAGAAGCAAGGCTCATTCTTTGATGTAATCCAGATACTCAGATTCATTTTTACTGGATCCTTGCCTTTAGAAAGAAAGAGTTCCCTCCATAGCATAATTTCCCAAGCACATTGTAGGCGGGAGGAAGAAGAAATGGCTGAATCTACTTGGAAATGTTCTTATATTTTAGAAGAAAGTAGCAAGGTCATTGCTTTGCTTTTTCACTGGAAAATGGGCTAGGGTTCTTTCCCTGGGGACGGCTCACTGGTCTCACCTTGAGAGGCCTACTCCCTGCCAGTACAGGGTACTTCACAGCAGATCTGCCAGCAGGGTCAGTTACAGTGGTACCCATGCACCATTACTAAACCTTTCCTATCAGCTACATTACTGGTTACTATTTACCTTATTTTTTATTTTTTACTTATTTTTCTCTTTTTTGTGGTAGTGGGGATTAAGCCCAGGGGCATTCTATTTCCAAGCTATACCCCCATCCCTACTTTATTTTTCATTTTGAAACAGTTTCACTAAGTGTTGAGAGCCTTGCTAAGTTGCTGAGGCTGTCCTTGAACTCACAACTCTCCTGTCTCAGCCTCCCAATAGCTTATAGCTTATTTGTTAAAAAAAAAAAAAAAGGGTAGGAACTTGAAAACTTTAAAGATAGAAGGGTAGAGCAAAGTCTGCTGTGAAACTTATTGAGGATTCTAATCTAGATATAAATCCCATCCAGGGTCTTGAAGATGATGAAAGGAAAAGAAAAAAAGGCTTTCAAAATGCCAGTGGTAAAACTCAGGAAGAATAAAAAAGATAGAGAGGGTCTTTGCTGGTGTGTGTGTGTGTGTGTGTGTGTGTGTGTGTGTGTGTGTGTGTGAGATTGAGAGAGAGAGAGAGAGAGAGAGAGAGAAGAGCTGCTTTTGGAGGATGCCTGCTGCTTGCGTTTCTTCCCTAGTCCCAGTTAGAGAGCTTTTTCAAGCAAGCTTTATCACACTTCCGGATACTTTGGATTCCCAGTGAGCTGGCTTGCCTTTTAAGCCAATTGCTTGAAGTTGTACGAATGCACCCACACAGGATGCCCCTTTATCCCTGACACTTAGTGCTATTTAACAACTGCAAATGGAGAAACTATTTGTCTAATGAGAGCTGTTTTCAGAGTTGATTCACCAACAGCGGGAGAAGATTATATAAGGCTGAGACCTCCCCCTGAGCGGCAGGGCCTCGCAGATAGGGAAGGCCTGCCCTAGAGCCAAAGAAAGTATTTAGATTGGATTAGAGAATGTTTTAGATCTAGATCAAGAGTTTTAGAAAATACGTAGGCTTATTTTCAGTTCATACTGGCTTGATTTTTTTTTTCTCCACCAACTCTAACCTTTGGTTTGAACACTCAAAGTTAGCACCGTGTTTTTGTAGGGAGGGTATGGTGTGCACATTTTAGAGGTAAAATTCCTTTCTAGCTTTTCTCCCATTTTAGTTTATGTTTCAAACTACAAAAATACATTCCAATACTTGCCTTTCCTTCTTCCGGAGCAGGCCTGAGAAATGCTCAACACTGGTTAAGGCGGCTCTGCCTCCTAGCAGAAACAGACTGGGATTCTTGTCAGGGTGGTGATGAACTACAATCCCTAATAGTAAACCCACTCCGCGGTCAGGAGATGTCAGGCTCTCCACGCTCTCTGTGGTTTTGCATAGTGGTTAGTGTCTTCGTGTGAAAATACTTTGGATATGATTTAAGTTTCCTACCAAGCCAAGTCCAAAGTCAGGAAAACAGTATATATTTTCTTGAGGTAAGGGATTATTATGGGGGAAAAACAAAACAAAAACAACAACCCAGTGGCATGAAGATCAGAAGAGCCAGAGTTGAGTTTTAGCTTGTTTGAATAGGTTTGAGAGACTCGTTCATTTTCCTAATATAATTTGTTCATTTTTATTTTGTCCTCACGAAAAGAAAGTTGAATTAGGCCATCTTAAGACGTTATTTTTAAAACAACCACTCTGTGAAGTAATTAGTAAATGCTGACTCATCTTTTCATATACTTCTTCCAGAGAATATCAGCGAGACCGATTTTGAATGCATCTATGATGGAGCCCTGAACAACAAAGGACCCAGGGCACACTGTGGGCTATCCAGGCATTCTGGAGTGCAAAGGGAGGCTGCTTAAGCATGCAGGGATTCATTCCACAATCAGATGCAGATTCCTGGGGTTGATGTCAGTGACTTAAAGACATGGAGTCCTGTAGAGACAGGACAGGATGAGGAGATAATATATTCAAGAACTTAGACCTATTTGGGGATTTCTTTGAAAGAAGAGGACTGCAATAAAATGGAAGCTAAAGCTACTTAGTAAATATACTCATTATCTTCATTGTGAATATTCTAGTGCTTGGTGTGCTCTAAGTGTAGGGATTCAACCATGGTGAGCTCTGAGGCTGGGGAAGTTGGCAATATTGTTGTAAATGTTTCTGGATATGGCCTCAGAAGCTCGCGTCTTTATACCTTATCAGTGAAATAAGGTGAAGTTTCTTTTGGTTTGAGGCTCTTCTTAGGCCGTAGGCTCCAACAATCTTGTACTAAACAGACTTCATTCACATTCTGAATCTGGTTTTTGTCTCACACATATTAAATTTTACAAAACAGAAAGAAACAATAGAGCTTATTAGGAAAAACTTGTTTTGAATAGTAAATTAAGCATAATGGAAATAGGCACATGTTTTAGCACAGTCCCCCCCTCTTTTAACCAATTGAACATTTACATCTTTTTCAGTGCTGTGATTTTCCCCTTAAGTCTTAAGCTGGCACCACACACTTTCCACATATGAGACTTACATCATTTGTATCTATGGAGAGAAACCATTGTAATACTGTGGATTCCAAATGCACAGCCTTCTGAAAAAGGGTTGTAGGCAGTCACCCCAAAATTGCATTAATCACATCACTGTGCTGTTCTTAGAATTTAAAGAACTTCCTAATTTCAAAGATTGCAAATCAACTGTCATTTCTGACTGGTTTCAAATTTGCTCTGTTCTCCCAGACTGGAAACCTGCAAATTCGGAAGTACACCTGACTACATGGTTTATTATTAAGAGATATGCCCCAGGTGGAGGCGTCTTCGAAGCCAATATATTTTCCTTATAACTGGTGTCAAATTGATGTATATATTAAAAAATCTTGGAAAATTATCTCAAAAAGGAAGTAACAGCCCAATGAGCCATATGTTCAGGGAACCTAACAGGTTTCCATTGGGACCAAATTTCACTTCACCTTTTTGTCCTTATGTGCAAATAAAAACTTATCTGTAAAGACACCATTAAAATAGTCATGCAAATTTGTGAGGTCTACAGCCTGAGAAGAAATAACACCAAGTCCACAAAAACTGAGTGGAGGGAAAGTAAAAAAAATTGTTAGATATTAAAAACACATAATGAATACCACATGGAATTGAACTCGATTTATTTGAACTCCATAGGTTCATGGCTTAAGGAGGAAGTGTTTTTAAAGAACTGGTTAGGAAGGAAAGGCTGATGAATAATTAATAAATTGCTTAATTTTGATGTTGATGGAGCATCTGAATCTCAAGTTTACATTAATAAATATAAAGTTATTTTTTTTTCTTGCTGTTAGGCTGCTATTTTAACATATTCAGACAGTGGGGAATTTTCTAAGTGCCAGCTAATATGCTAAGCACTGAAAAGTCTGTGATGTGCTAAGGGCAGAGGCCTGTTGAGTAGTTTTCCAAGAGTAGAAACCAAAAAGTATTAACATTTGTTGACACAAAGTCCTTTATGTAACTCTTTTAAGAATTTTCAACTTAAAAACTTTTCAACAGTTTGTGCTGTTTTAGCTGATCCGGATAATTTGAAATGCGGCTGCACTATTGGTATGCCCGGGCTCATTCTAAAGGGAAAGAGGATTCACTCTGCGCCCGTGTCGTTGTTCACAAGGGCTTGGATCGATGATGATATTATGAAAACACTAACACTTAGCCCAGCCACTTTTACATTTGTGTGTTTTTATTATGAGATATTACCAAAAGAAAGGCAGAGAGAAAAATATAAACGAAACTTGTGTGTATGTACGACTTGAGGTCTATTAAACCTTCACGTTCGGTTTTTAAAAACTGAGCAGTTATGTGTGTAAAATTATGCAAAGGTAAGAGTCAGCAGAAAAAAACGATACTGCGGAGATTATCTTTCAGCTCCTTTAGTTTTCTTTCTGTAGTTGGAAGTTTTATTGTGTTGATTTAGGCACCGGGTTGGGTGAGCCGGGATGGCATCAGAAGAAGCTGTATTCACATTCAGTCCTTTGACCCTGTTTCTGTAGTTGGGCTCCGTGTAACCCATTTAAGCCATAAGGACGTCAACAGTTTAAAATCTCAGGATGATTTATATAAATCCGAATACTAAAAGTATCCTAATGGTGGAAATAAAAGTGTACTTTAGGCTCAACAATCAGCTCTTAGGCTCCAGAAGCAGGGGAGGTTGTATGAAAACTTCAGGGCCCGGGCGCCTCAACAGGTAAGAGCCTCTGGGCACACACTGGGGTCCCGGGGTCCTTTGTCAGTGGCCGGCGAGGCGCTGCTGCTTTTGACCAGCTTCTTTCCGCCCAGGGTAAGGAGGGAGCAGCCAGGTGCGGAGGGGAGCTGCCAGAAACGCCCGGGCCCCATCTCCCCTGGCCTCGATGGATGCAGTGGGGTGGGCCGCGCCTCCCAAGGCTCTCCTCTCGCCCGCCGCGCAGTTCCGCGGGGTCTCTCTGGGGTCCAGCGGCCCTCGGCCAGGTCCTGGGGTCCGGAGGTCAGGCCCCCGCCCTGGCTGGGCGCGGGTCTGGGGCGCTCAGGGTGGGGGCGCCTGCCGCGGCCCGGGGCCTTCCTGGGTGGGCTCGGGGGCCTGGCCGCCCCCGGCACGGGGCGAGCGGGCGCCGGCGGCGGGGGGCGGGGGGCCCGCTGGGGAGGAGGGAGCGCCGCGGGCGGGAGGAGGGCGGAGGAGGGAGGCCGGAGGACGGCGCTTGGCGGCGGGCGGGCGGAGGGAGGGCTGATTAGCATGCAGCAGCGCTCGCGCGCCCGGCTCCATTGTTTTAACACCTCCCCTCTCCTCCGCGCCAATCTGTCACCGTTCAGCAGGCGCACGCTGCTGCCTCAAATGCTGCTCTTCTCAAATGAGACGGATAATTAGTTGCCCCGCACGAATGCCGCACTCTTCTCACCCCTGATTGCTATCACCTTCTTGCTCCTGGCAGTTTTGACACCTCGTAATCAGCCTGCTGCTTTTCTCTTTTCTTCCCGACTTCTGCTTCCCTCCCCCCATTTCCTTCCTGGTTCATTTATTATTTATTTATTTATTTATTATTTTAAATGCAATCCCCGGGCCCACTTGGACGCGTCCTCGTGGACTCCGCCGTCCGCGTCTACGCGTCCCCTAGACGCGCGTGCAAGCCGGGTGCAGGTGCGCGAGCCGCGCGCGGGCTGGCAGTTTTGCGGGAAACACTGCTTCCACGCGGAGAGAATTTTCTCCGGAAGATATTTTGGGGAAGGGAGGAGCTGGGGAGAGGGACGGGAGGAGAGAGTCGGGGAGACCTCAATTAATGCTTTAAAGATCTCTTAGAAATTAACAAACTGGGGAGTCTCGGAATCTGCTGTCAGAAGCGTGTTTTCCCCTCTCTCCTCTAACAAGCACTGACAGTCTAATTACTGTAGCTACAAGCAGCTGTCGAGGCAGCAGCCGGGAGAGAAGCGCCACGGGCTGAGTGCGCCCGGCCGGCCCCGCACCGGCCGCACCCTGGGCGCCGCGGCCCGCCCGAGCCCGCAGACGCGCTCGCTGGCTTTTATTTATGAAGTCTGTACCTTGAAGGTTAAAAGATGTGAAGAGGAGAGGAGGGGACTGGGGGGGAGTGGGAAGCAAACCTCCTAAGCTTCCATCCACCCCTCTGCCTCCCGGAGCTCTCCCTCCCCCCGTGTTGGTAAAATAACCACGCAACCCTGGGCTGAGGGGGCGGGGTGAGCCAGGCTGGAGTGTAAGAAAGCAGATGTCCCCGCTGGCAGCAGCCTCAGCCTCCGGGGAAAGCTGCACGGAGGGGGGCCCTCCCGAGGACATTCACCTCCCACTTCTCAGGCATCCCGCTCACAACTGCCTCGCCTCGGCGGGGGTGGTTTTTTCAGACTCAGCGTTTTGCGTGTGCAGCTTTTTTACCTGGGAGCTGTTCTTACCCGGCCACGCTTAGCAGATGCCAAGAGGCAGCCCCTGCACGACTCAGTCACAAGAGACCGAGGGTGGGGCTCGGGGGAGAAACCTGGCCAGGGCCCACTCCACCTTCCGGGCTGCGGCCCCGGACACCTCTGCAAGGCAGGACAGGAGGCTCCCCTAGTGGCCCCCGGGGCTCTGTCTCTCACAAATTGGAGCTTAGGGTACCACTAGAACCCAAAGAAAGCACAGCTTCAGCTCTTACTGGAAGTGGAGGAAGGGTGGCGAAGAGGGGCCAGTGGTTCACATTTGAGTCGTTTTCTGGGCTAGAGTGGTCTTTGGTTGTTAGCAAGCTCTAAGTCAGTTGTGCGAGAGACTCTCTCCTCCCAGAAAAGAGAGGGAAAAAGGACCCCCCTTTCACGCCACAGGTACAGTGGTGTATCCTGGCTGGTACACACTGGGAAGTTCTTAGTTTTAATTTTGTGTGTGTGTGTGGGAGGAGTGAGAGGGGAGGCCGGGTAGGTGGGGAAAGAGGCTTGGATAATTGTCTAGGCATTTCCATTCAGTCCCAGTGGCAATGAAAAAGATGAACATGCCTCAGAACCCTTCACAGTGAATACTTAATAATCGCATGTCACCTTGGTGAGGAAGATGTCAATGTGATGTGCCTGACACCCTGAGAAGTCGAGGCACTACGTTCATTCCTCCACAAGTTTCGGCTCTCCAGGACAGCACAGGGGCTGCTCAACCCCTCCCAGACCTTCCAGCTTAAAAGACAAGGCGTACATTTCTCTTCGAGGGCTGTAAATCATGTTTTCTTCATAAAATGGAAGCTATGTCTCAAATATTTTTAAAAATCAGGGGAAACGAGTCATCCAAAAGGCAAGAATCAAAGGGGAAAAAAACAAAAGTCTTAAACAATCTTGCAGCATTCTGAATTTGGTATCCTCTTGCTCAAATGTTGTCTTCCAGTGGCCACCAATCAGGCTGCTAACAATACACATTTCTCAACAAGAATGTTAACAGTTTTAACCTAAATTAATATGGATAGTTCTTGCAGGGTTTTACATTTGCTCCCATTAAAAGCAAATGTTTTCTTGAAGTTTAGTTTGAAATTATTTTAAAATTTGAAATGATCTACTAATTTGTAATAAATGTCATCAGATCTGGTTATCATCCTTCTATCAGGTTAATGGAAAGGAAACATGAATTTTATAAACTTTTATTTACCTACCTCACAAAGAACACCTCAGTGATCATAATATAAGTAACTCTTAATATTTTATTCATTCCACCATGTAGCTATATATATAGTAAAAATTAAAATGATGTATTATTAAAAGTTTAAGTAATTATTACTGGGCAACAAATGTTTTTGATATTGTATTTATTTAGATGTTTGTATTCTCTATTATAAACATTTATTTAAGAAGAATATTACCTAGAGCATAAATAATCTAAAATGTTAAATGAAAACAATTCTATGACATCACCAAATCAAAAGATCTCACTAGAAATCCAAATAATAATCTTGGATATTTGATACAAACAAATTATGATTATACAATTCTGAAAGTCACATCATTTTGAATTATGGTGAAAATATTGTATACATCTGAATATAATGGATTACAGTTTTATAAAAAATCATCTTTTAAAAGATAATAAAAGGTTACAATTTAGGAAAAAAATCAAATAGCTGTGACACCAGATTTCTCTATAAATGATCCTGAATTTAGTTTACCATCAAGTATTTACAGTATTAGTAACCCAAAATCATCACATAGAACTTGATACATCTGTTTTCAAGTGTGTCTTAAGTCTCCCCATTAAAGTGTGAATAAAGATGCCGGAGGAAATCCCCCCTGGACGTAATGGATGGTGGGAAAACTGCTTGACAGAATTCACATACTCGAGGTATATGCAGTTCTGAGTCTGAGCCACTTAGTACCACTAAGTCACTGTCTTGATTAGGAAAGGGCTTCCAAAGGGGCTGCAGGAAACAAACAAAAACATCTTCTGTTACTTGTGTTTAAAATCGACTTGCATTGAATTTTAAATTTAAGTATTTGGATGAGTTATGTGAGTGAATATGCAAAATTCCCTAGTATAATATCAAATTACTTTTCCATAGAGTTAGCATAAGGATATAATTCAATTCTTTTTCATAAAGGCCACAACTAAACTTTGATTGTAAATCACTCACTGGCTGGGGGTATGGCACTTGCCTAACACATGAGAGGCCCTGGGTTCCGTGCCCAACACCAGGGGGAAAAAAAATCACGGGCAGCATACATTCTCAAATTTTATTTTTACATATTTCAAATTATTGCAATTTTAGCACCAGCAATTTTTAATATTCAATTATCTCAACAGAAGTACTTTTGAAACAAGTCACTACTTTAGACATTTTAATTAAGTTCTAATATTTTAAATTTTATAATAAAGTTATAATAGTTTTTATTAATATAGGATACACTAGACGTGTATATGCATCTTAAAAGCAATATAAATTTTATTAGTCTTCATAAGCAAATACAAAATAAATAAATCATATATGGATCAGCATTTTAATAGGAAATTATTTTAAAAACTGCTAAACAGATTCGTGTTCCGTTTTTAGTTTTTTGAAAACACATTTAATCATTCAACAAAATCTAACATCAGATGCATTCTTTAGACTTCCTAATTTGCTCCTGTTATTTAATAGAGTTTAGCCTTCTTATTCTTTCTTGGGCCTGAATGAAGTGAAATCTGTCTACTGTTGCCCCAAGTATTACTGAAAATCATAAATTTAATAAAGTAACCTCCATTATGACTAGCAAATAAATGCCTTAAAAAAACTACACTTACCTTAAAAAATTCTAGAAAGAGAAGATACAGCATTTAGTTTAATAATAGGTGCTTGGTAAATGTTATTGACTGGAATATATTTTCCTGAATTGTGTAAACTAAATTATTTAAACATTTTTCTTTCTTACCTTGACATTGGTAAATCACCTGATCAAAGCTAAATTCTGATACTTTGAGAATTACCTCATGAAGCCAATTTCAGACTCCTTTAGGCTCCTATTACTGTTTTTAATGAAAAACAGCCTAGTCTAGCACCTGACAGTTTTCATTCCCTTAACTTCATTCTAGTTAATCAAACATTTACATAAATAGTATTTTAATAATTGAAGCATTTGGATTTATAACATCACTTATCTTCTTGTGTATAAGTATATAAAATCTGAGTATACTAGTATTGGCTTATAATAACACTAACTCTTGAGAAGAGGCAAATTTTACCACAAAAATAGTAATATTTAAAATAGATAATAAAAAATTTAGGGCAAAATCATTTTTTAGAAAAATTATTTTTTCATGATAAAATCATAATTGTGAGCATATAAACAAAAATCTAGTTAATAGGTTTCAAATTTTAGTCTTTACATTTAAACAAAAAATATAAACCATTATAATGGGAAATTGATATGGCTATCAATAGATTATTACTTTAAAGATAATTTTAAAGATCTCTAAAATAGTTTCTAAATTTGGTAAATTTGGTATCTTCCACTGCCAATTTATCTTCAAAGTCCGTCTCCACTAGGAGCTATTAGTTAAGACTTGATCTCTTCATATAATTTCGTTGGGACCCCATTGTTGACTCAACCAAAGTAAATAAAGAAAATCACATAGAACAACAACAAAAAGAGATCTGATATATTTTAGTTTTTGCAGTAATAACTGAACTGTGTAAAATAGGTGTTGAGCAGGAATAACTGATATAAAAATTTGTAATATATAACTATAATTTCAGGTTTTTATTACTATCTGTGAACAACTCAAGAATTCTGAATTTATCATATGAACTTTATTAATACTAATAAAGCAGTAAAATGTTTTTATAAACTCATTTCAAGAAATGTTCTTTCAATCCTAAACTGTAACATGGCCTTCAAATCAAACTAATTTATCTGATTTTTCTGCCAAAATATCAATTATCTAACCTTAAGCCCCATGTCTTGTGACAGCTCAACACCAATTCTCCTGCATTTTTTAAGTTGAATACTTTTCCATCAAGTTGTAATCACATACCAGCTGTTTCCCTTGCTCCAGTACAGAAAGCAAATGTACAATGCAGGGTGCCATCTACTGAAACATGAATGCACTGGCTAACTAGTGAAAGAACAAGAAGAGATATCATGGAGAAAAAAGTAACAAGCATTAGAACTGATACAGTTCACAGCTCCACAGGAATTCTACTTGCAATAAATGAAATTGTTTAATTTGTTTCATTTAGTACAAACTATAGCTGAGACTATGAAGTGAAATATCGTACAGCATAGAACATAAGTGAGTTTATAATTAAGGCCTGTTGTCAGCTATGTCCAGTTTTCTCCACTACTAAAAATATTACAGTTCTACTATTGTTTTCTGTGCATGCTGATTAAAAAGCCTATAATCTATAGGATACTTAATGTAAGGGTACTAATCAAGTTAAAAAAATCTTGAGGAATATCAGACAGATGCTTGCAAATTATATAGATATTTATGCCAATCTGTGTTTTCATAACCTTCTGTTAATTGTAATAATTATGTATTTTTCTTTGCCTTCAGGCATTAAACAAAACATTTTTTTTTAAAGAATCACTCTGTGATAGAATATGAATCTAAAAGGGAGGGCCGAAGTGGACTGTGGGCTATAAGTAGCCTTCAAACTTGTTAGAAACATTAAATATTTGATTGAAATCATACATATGCAGAGAATATTTAAAAATATATTAGACTGCATGTTTAGTGCCAGATTAGCAACCCAAACAAAAACTAAACCCTACAGATCTATGTACTATATAACAGAGGATATAACTGAAGTATTAAATGATAGTTCACTTATTTTTGTTAATAGGAATACATAATGCAATTATTTACTTATGGTCTTATAAAGATGAATATGATATATACAAACTTTTCAAGAAAAAAAACACCATTTGTTTCACTTTATATAATTTAACAAATAATTGTTATAATACTGAGTAAACAAGCTTTCAATAAGGGACTAAGAAAGTGATACCAGGTTGCTACCTCTAGATAAAGCTTACATGCATTTTAAAATTTGCTGTAAATTTTATAATAGAACTTTATCATATTCATCTTTTAAAATTTCATATCCTTCATCACAGGTCCTAAATGTTTTACGGAAAGCCTTAACTTTGGCTCGTTATTTTAAAAGTATATTCGATAAACTACAAGAGATGCATATCTGTGTACATACGGCAAAATGCGTGTTCACACATAATAAGATATTTGTTAATGCAAAACAGTTACCTGCTGTGGTCCTCGGACAGCTTTTCCCCGGGAATCCAGTGAGGGAAAAGGTGCCTCAGCTGGGTCCTGAGGTGGGAACGCATTTACATATAACGCATTATGGTCTCCAGGTGGCAAGCACAAAGCTCTATCCAGAGTTCTCCTGGTAGAAGGGTTTACAAAATTTGAGGGTTTTGTTTTGTCAGCTGTTTTAAGGTTCTGTATACCTGAAGCTATGGGGTCGATCCCCTGAATTTCAAATAAAGTTTCTTCTGTTTTAACAAAGTTTCCTGGTTTGTCTCTGAGCTCCATATTAAATTTTTCCGGGCACACTGCCTCAGATGTAGCAGGACCAAGGATGTTGGGTCTCTCTGAAGTACTATGTAAGAAAGCAGAGTCACTGTCCGTAGGTGGAAACTTGACATTGAATTTAGAAAGTGATTCAAAAGAGGTGTCTTCCTCATCTCGGCCCAGTCCTCCTGGTGTGACAGATGTGATGCATGGTACACCTCTATTTATATCATCTTTAGCCTGAGGCTTAAACAGTGCTTCTTGTTTATCTGTTTTATCTGTACACTGGATAGGCACAGAGCACTGTGTTTCTGTAGAAAAAAGAACACAAAGGGAAACAGTCACATATCATTCTTAAAAATATCTGTTCAATCAGCTTTGGACAGATAAGTATCATTTTTTCTATTGGTTTTAATGGTAACTGAAGACAACTGGGATTTTTACACTTGCTATCTTCTTGCACAGGAATATTAGCAGTCTCCAGCAGGTGAAGTGGAACACAGCTTAAAGTCACAGTTAAATTACTTTGTCTTTTCCCAGGTCTGATGTTGTAAGCTTTGATCTTGTTCAGTTATACTGCTCCACACTTGAAAATACATCTGCTTATCGTATATACCTTTAAACATTTTGTAGGTAACAGAAGCTACAACTCAACTTCAAATTTTAACAAATGAGTTGTTAAAAAGGAAAATCATTTGCATATACATATACATGTATATTCTATTTACTACATGAATTAGGTGACCTATCCCCCCAATATCAGTGTGTTACTATATGCCAATAATTAGGTTAGCCACTGTCTACTCTCAGCAATCCATGTGAGGGAGCAGTGGTGGAGACGGGGAAGAAGGGAGATAAGTGGAGGCAAAAGAAAAATGACATTTTGGGATGCATGCTAAGAAAACTGCATGTGAATATATGATTTCCTCACACCTGAAGGGGGAAAAAAGGGCTTCTGTAGATAATAGGTAGATATCAGGTAGGTTGCCAGAGCTGCTGCAGCTCATTTAACTAGAAGTCACTTATTAACAAATTCAGCTCTCCAGGATATAGTAAAAAACCACAAAGTTAAGTAGAACTTCTGAAGAGTCAGAGCTTCAAGGCCCATAGATACATGAATTTTGCTTCTATTCTCAGTTTAGATATATTCTAACAAGCTCATAGCTGGTTTGAAATAGCAAATTCAAAGGGTATAAATTGTTAAAGGCATATAAGAAATCAACAAGATCTAAAAGCATGCGAGGAGGCAAGAAAAACAAAAACACTCAGAAAACACTACAGTAAAAATTATATTTTACAATACAAAAGAAATCAAATGATTCTCCATGTTGATGATCTTGAGATACTAGAAAAAGCTAAATTATGTTCCACAATGGCTCAAGGCAATAAAATTGGTAATGTAAGTATTCTTACTCAGTGGGTAAATAATAGTTTTTAAATATTAGCATTTTAAAAAGACTGTCATCAGTGTGGTTGTACATCCACATATGGAGCTTTACCGGGAATGCAGGTTGACAAAGACAGGGTATATATAGCACTCTGTGCAGTGTCTGCCCATGTTAGGAGGAATCTAATAAATGTCAGTTCCTTTATCTCCCTTTGATCTTCCTCTCATAACACTCCTCTATCTTTTGTTCTAGCACACTCTGACTTAATATATCTTTTGTTTGGAGATGATGTGTAGTATAATACAACTAGTTCCTTAAGTTCACCTCTTAGATACCTATGCTTCTCTTCAGTCCACACCATCACCTTTTATTAGATTATGACAGCACCCTGTGAGCTGCTTCAATGCCTCCGAAGTTGTCTCATATGCAGTCCATTCTCAACTTCACAATTTTCTCTCCTATTTGCCTTCTCAAAGTAGTTTTTTTAAAGTACAAATCTGGTAGTAATGTTACTTTCCTAATAAAACCTTTTCATGGCTCTCTAAGCCTCTATCCATAGAAAAAGCATCTAAAACTGTTTAAAATTGGCGCAGTCCATCTTTCCATACTTGTCTTTTACCACAACTGTTTTTATTCCATACTCTACCTATAATGAATTTTGTGCAATTATGCAGTCTCCCAAACAACCATTTTCTTGTGTCTGATCCTTTGCACATGCTGTGCATGCTGCCTGACATGTGCCCTCCCAATACTCTTTGTTTAACCCCTTTTATTTTTTGGGGGGTACTCAGGATTGAACCCAGGGCATTCTACCTCCAAGCTATACTCTCAGCCATGATTTATTTCTTATTTGGAAAAAGGGTCTCATTAGGTTGCTGAGAGCCTCGATAAGTTGCTGAGGCTGACTTTGAACCTGTGATCCTCCTGTCTCAGCCTCCCAAGTTCTGGGATTATAAGCATGTGTGACCACACTAAACTTGCCTAACTCTTAACTATCCTTCATATCTTGGCTTAGACATTAGTTTGTCTAGATGGCTTTTCTATGACTTTTATGTGTCCCGAGGACTGAACATTCTGTGTTATATTTTCAAGCATGCCTTTTTCCCATTAAAGTAGGGTTTTTCAGGTCCAAAACTTTATTCTGTTCCCCCACTTACCTGCCTAGTATCCTGCCCAGTGCCTGGCATATATTAACATGCTTAATATATGGATACTGAATGAATTTGTATTCTTTGTTCACAGAGCCTAGGATAATCTACATTTACTACTTAGATACTCTGTCTGTGACTAGTAGTTTGGTAATTGAGACCAAGCTCAATTGTTTAGCTGGATTTCTCTGACCCCTGAGGTTCTTGAAGTCCATTAACTTTTCCTCACAATAGACTTGGGGGTAGCAAAAAAATTCTAGGAAACAGCATTCAAATTCTGTAATGCTGGAAAAGGAGGAAAGACTTATCAAATGATCTTCACAAGAACAGGGTGAATGCTTTAGAGTCTACTGCTGCTGCTAATGGCAATGATTATTGACGTTGATAACACTTCTATGTGCCATACACTGTTACAAATGTGCATTGATTCATTTAATTCTCAAAATAACCTCAAAGTAGCACTCCTATTATCCCCCATTTAGGTGTGAACAAACTGGGAGATGGAGAGGTTAATTCCAAGGCTACATAGCTAGTGAGTTGTAGATCTGGCACTAGAACCCAGGCAGTCTAACTCTAGAGTCTGTGCTCCGAACCATTATGCTAAATTGAACATGTTGGTTTCTATATTTAGAGAGGAGTCCTCAAATTGACAGAAATGTGCTTGGAATTACTTTCCTAGCACTTGACCTATCCCCCTTGCAAGAAAAACATGAAGAAATCAAACAGCTGTAACATAGCATTTTCTTTCAGTATAGCTAGCTGGCATACAACTTTAGCCACATTAAAATAATCTGAGTTAATCTGCTCACATGGGAAGAGTAAATATCTATTAAAAGAAGGCTTAAACTAAGATTCCTAAGGCTACTAGAAATCAGTGCTTAGAAAACTTAAAACTCAAACAAGGTACTTGAAAATGTATGGTGGAAGTGTCCTTCTCCTGACACTGTTCAGAGAAATATGATCGGGTACAAAAAGAGCTTTTCTATTTTGTCTATTTCAAGGAAAACAAGTATAATGGAAACATTTTTAGATTTCCAAATTTTAAGCACAGGCTACCCATTTGGACTATTTCTCAGTGTAAATACTATGAATTTTAACAAAAGAAAAAAAGGACCCGATGTTTGTAAACCCTAATTCTTATAACCTTCTCTCTGAATAGCCAGTGAAACAGCACCCTACTTTTGGACCAAACAATACTTTTTCCTAAAGACATATTTGCTAAGACATTCATTTCTATCTTTATCTTTTCTCAAAGCTAATGCCATATGTGGATGAGTGGAAAAAATAAAGTAATAAAAAGAAAGTGTACAACTTTATTAACTTAGCAATATTTTATAAATTAGATCTGGTGCTTTAAGAGTAAATATCAAATTTTAGTAAAAAATGACAGGGATAATACTGTTAGAATATACTCTTTATAGATATATTGTGCAAATCATATTTGAAGTAGTTCCTTGGGTTTTTTTTTTTTTTTTTGTGTGTGTGTGTGTGTGGTACTGGGGCTTTCTACCTCGGGCTACACTCCTAGACCTGTTTTTATGTTTTATTTGAACAAAGGGTCTCACTAAATTGCTGAGAGCCTCACTAAGTAGCTGATGCTGGCTTTGAACCTGTGCGATCCTCCTGTCTCAGCCTCCCAAGTGCAGGGATTACAAGTGTGCACCACTATGCCTGGCTTGTTCCTTGGTTTGTTTGTTTATTTATTTATTTTTGTGGTACTGGAGATGGAACCCAGGGGTATTCTACTTCCAAGCGATGTCCCCAGCCTTATTTTTTATCTTTATTTTGAAACAGGGAATCACTGAGTTGCAAGGGGCCTCACTAAAGGGCTGAGGCTGTCCGAGAACCTTGATCCTCCCGTCTCAGCTTCTCAAATGCTGGGATTACAAGCATGTGCCTCCATGCCCGGCTTCTCAGTATTTTTAAAAATGTAGCATACATGTTTAGAAACCCTGACTAGGAATCTTTTTTCAAAATATTTCTTTTTTTCCTTTCCCCTTTTGATCTATTATTGTCAGAGCATACTTTATATTTTGGTTTCTGTTTGGACCAAGTAAATGTTCATTAGAGTCTATAGCACAAAAGGCCTAAAATATTTCAAGAATAAAGTTGTATTTATTGTTTGTGACACAGTTAATATAAAACATAAGGAAGCAGTTTTAGTAGGGAAGAAATTGAAGTTAAACACTCAGTGTTCTAGTTGACAGATATATATTCAGATTTAGACCTGTGCAATTTAAAAATGGTCAAAGTATTAAGCCATTGATAATGGGGTATGTTCTCTGTGTAACAAAGAATATATCACTATTACAATGTTTTGATAGCATGCTGATGTTTAAAAAGCACATTTGTGAATTCTGTATCTCTAAAGCTAGCATATTTCAAATAAAAAAAACACTTCAGATACAGCTAGTATCTTTAGTATATAAACAAGATCAATTTCTCATGAAAACAACAAAAATTAAGATGGAGAAATTAGGAGTTCTGGGGAGGTAGGGATAAAGAAGGAGAAGAAACAAATTATGCTTGTCTATAAAGATTATTTTGTTTCTCTCTCACTACACTGTATAACTTTTCTAAAAACAAAATGTGACAGTTGTTAAAAAGTGAACTTACAGTACAAAATGATCTTTAAATAGCTTAGATGAAAGAGCTATAAGAAATGGAAAGTGATCTTTAATTAAAGGGGTGCTAGTCAGCACTGCTGTAGTAAATCTCAGAGTGAAAACTGTAAATCACACCAGTTGGGAATTATCTGCGGAATATCTGAAATCACAAGGGTAAAGGAGAATTTATCATTTCAAATGATCAGTTTAGTTTCTTTTTGTTTACAGAAGTGTTTGTTGCCAGACTCAATCCCTAGTATTTTGCTATTAATATTTAGCAACTAAAGCAAACACCAGGAAACCAGTCTGGGATTTTAGGGAAGGGTAGAGCTTTTAAAAAAAATACTAGAACTCGTGTATAAAAGAGATTGTTCCTTCTAAGTTTTCTTTTATATTAATTTGCACTTTGTGCCTCCAATAGAAATGACACTCAGAATATGTCCATATCACATTTTAATTCTTGAACCAAATTATCAGAAACTACCCATAATGTTCAATGAAATTTCAGGCAGAAATTAAAAATGAACCTGATGCTGTAGCTTTACTTAGCTCATATATGGTAGTGTTGCTTCAGGCTGCTTACTAGCATGTGAGTTGTTTAATATGAACCCCAAATAGCAACTGAAAACTTTGAGAACTGTATCTTATACTAATTTTGTATTTTTTCAAGATGGGACTTTTTATTAAGTTGATTAGTAATTCAGTTCAGTCTGTACAGCAGCATGTGCAATGAAGACAGAAGAGAGAAAAAGGCAATAATTAAAATATATAATACAAAACTGTACATACTCATTCAAATATAAGGGGATGAGGAGCAAGATGCATATCTTTAGCCCTTAGTAAGCATTTAGAAATATTTTCACATTCAAAAAGAAATCAACTTCAATCAATACAATTAAAATAACCATAAGTTAAATAAAATCTTACCAGCTGCAGTGTCTGGTATATTAAGTTTGCTTAAATGGTCTTTTTGTGCTTTTGCTAGCATGCATATTCTATGAAATTCTTCTTTCATATCCCAGAAAGTCTTCTCTATATTACCCCTAAAACCAAATCAATATTTTACAATGAAAGGCTAACTTTAAAAAAACTTTTTTTTTATCATACATAAACTTAGATAGCATTGCTATGTCTTCAAAACAATTGAAAAATTAACAAAGTTACTCTATATTTTTAGAAAACATCTCAAGAAGCAACTCTAATGTTGGGAGGCACTAAATAAGTGATGAAAGTTCTATAACACATGAATACAGTGTAGACTAGATATTTAATTATTCATATATCTCAGCGATACCAACTTATCCTCATGTTAAAAACTTCAACACATAGACTTTTGGTTTTTGTCATCATAAATACAATATTAAATACTCTTCACTTTAGTTAGGTTCACGATAGGATAATATGGCCATAATACATGGTGTATTGAAACAGTAGGGCTTTAGAGAATTCAGCTTTTACTTCTAGCTCTGCTATTTACTGTATGACTTATTTAGGTCATTTTAATATGTAGGAATTTGGGGTTGGTCCCTTCCCGTTCCAGAAAAGGCGGCTACTTTCTTATAATTTCTAAAATTAGAAAAATATAATTATAAAACACTTAATATTTTAATATTTATAATTTTTAAAGAGCTGGCAAAAAAGAATGTAGAAATACCTTTCATGAAATAAAGGAACGCCAAGACTCCTTGGTGAAGTTTCTGTTCTAGGAGAAGAAACCTCTTGTTTTCCTCCCTTAACGATAAAAAAAAGATTACACTTTAAATTGCTACCAAATTCAAATGAAACTGGGTTAGCAGAAAACACAATGAAAAATTTATTCATATTCATTACTGAAAAACTGAGTTAGCTTACAGATAAATATGCAAGCACACAATAGATTATAATGTCCAATAGAATTTTTTCATTGAGGTCAAGGAAAACGAGACAGTATCAAAGCATGATGTATATTTGGTAACTTCTTCAACTATTATGTCTAGTACTGGTAATTCAGGAAACTTCTCAGTTCAATTACTGATCAAGATTGCTACTTTGATCGCCAGAATAGTTATGGAAAAAGACAAAAACCAACTAGAAACCCGTGTTTATGTCCTTTGATATTCATGAATAATGGCCTATATATTTAAATCAATGTCTTTGTCTTTTTTGTAGATTCTTTGCTAAGAGATACAGCTATAATATAGAAGAAGAAAGAAATAAAGATACCACTCGTTATTTAACAACCATTTTATAGGTTTATAAAGATAATGCAATTACGCATTTAAAGTGCTTCAACACAAGTTATTGCCTTTCACTCCCACCCTGTGGCTCATACTGGTATTACACTTGATTTGATATTTAGAATTCAACATTAAAAAACACCTTGTAATAATAACATAGCCTATGGTTCAGATTTTAAAAATCTTTAATCATACCTAGGAAGCTATGAACAATTTTTGTGGTACTGAGGATTAATCCTAGAATGCCTAAGAGCATTCTACCTCTGAGCTACACCTCCAGCCCTTTTAATTGGTTTATTTATATATATAGGGTCTCGCTAGGTTTCTCAGTCTAGCTAAATTCCTGAGGTTGGACTCAAAACTTTGATCCTCTTGTGTCAGTTTCCCAAGTACAGAGATTACAGATATGTGCCACCATGCTCAGCTACTATATCCACTTTCTGAAGCTGTAACTGACAAATGTTGAGGTGTTAAAGAAGTCTTAATATAATAATAAATTATATTTCAGCTCAAACTGTGTAACTTTTTTTTTTGTGTGTGTGGTACTGGGGTTCCTGTAAGCCCTTCTACTTCCAGGCTACACTCCCAGACCTATTTTTTTATATTTTTTATTTTGGAAACAGGGTCTCAAGCCAGCATAGCTGGCTTCGAACCTGCCCTATCCTCCTGTCTCAGCGTCCCAGGAGCGGGGATTACAAACGTGTGCCACCATGCCTGGCCAAACTGTGTAACTTTTAACTTCAAATTTCTTTGGTGACTTAGATTTTATTCAGTTAAGGTCATGGTTAGCTATTAGTAAAATTAACTGTTTACTTCACTGTTCTTATTGCTTGACTATATATTTCTTTAATATTGCTTTTCAAAAGATTTCTTCTAAGCCTGGTGTGGGGGCACGTGCTTGTAATACCAGTACTTGAGAGGCTGAACTTTGGGAGGATTGCAGGTTCAGGACCAGTCTCAGCTACTTAGTGAGGTTCTCCGCAACTTAGTGAGACCCTATTTCAAAATAAAGAATAAAAATAGGATGGGAGTGTAGCTTTGAGGTAGAATGTTCCTGGGTTCAATACTTGACAACACACACACACACACACACACACACACAAATTCTTTTAATTTCTTAGGAGTCTTACTTGTTCTTTAAGACAAAGACTTTCACTTGGTTTGTCTTAAAATTAATATATGCTCCAATAAATTTATATTTATTTTTTAGGTACTAGGAATTGAACCCAGGGGCATTCTACTCCAAGAAATACCCTCATCCCTTTTTATCTTTTGTTTTGTTATTTATTTATTTATATATTTTTTGCGGGTCTGGGGATGGAACCCAGCAGCATTTGACCTCTGAGCTACATCTCCTTCCCTACTTTTTATTCTTTATTTTGAAACAGGGTCTCACTGAGTTGCAAAGAGCCTCACTAAGCAGCTGAGGCTGTCTGTGAACCGCGATCCTCCAGTCTCAGCCTCTCAAATGCTGGGATTACAAGCATGCGCCACCACGCCCGGCTTGTTTTTTTTTTTTAATTTTGAAACAGAGTCTTGCTAAGTTGTAGAGTGGGCTTTGAACCTGTGATCCTCCTGCCTCAGCCTCCCAACATTAGACAACTCAGCCTCCTGGGATTACAGACATAAGCCATTGCACCTGGCTTCCAAATTATATAATTTATTGCTAGAATTTCCCAGCTTTTCTAAATAAATGTGCTAAACATGTATTGCTCTGTAGTAGCTTGGAATTAGTAAAATAAAACCTTGGCAGTCCAAACAATTGGTGATTTTATATGTGATGAGATTTCAATATAAGGTAAAGATAGATCATTTTGTTGTCATATTATTTGTCTAACAAACACTCAGGTCCTGTATTCTGGACTAAAAGTGCTTTATTGAAACTTTACAAAGTAGTCACATCAGATAAAATTTTTACCTTCACAGTTTCTTTTTAAAAGTGGTCGACAAGGTTTTTCTTTAGTGTTAAGTCAGATTTTAAAGTTGGCAGATCATTTAGGATACTACAACAAAGCAACCTTTAAAAGATTATACTATGTAATTATACATAAACAAAATCAGAGAGGTATTTAGAAAAAATATCTGGAAACAGGTTAAACGAAGTATAATGAAGTGTTATATTAAATGGAACGACTTCCTTCTGAAAGTTACCATTAGAAAGTCTCAATCTTTTATTTCATTAGGAGCTAGAAGAACCAAAAAGAAGTACTCCATAATTTTAGTCTAAAACTGAAGTATCCTAGTTTCAAAAGTTTTGACTGTGACATAAACAAGGAATGATTGCTTCTGAAATTAAGTGCTAAAAACTAATGGGGAAGGAAAGAGGTGAAGGAAAAGAACGATAAACTCTTATTTGGCTTTGTAAATAATTGACCAACTTACTTTTGTGGTATTTAGATTTGATAACTAATGTGGATGAATTTGTTGTGAAAAGATTCCTTGTATAGACTGCAGGGGTAAATGGAGGGCTCATGTATTAAGGGATTTCTATGACGTTATCTATGGTTTTTAGTTTTTTTGAAGTAAAAAACACAACTCTGCTGACTATTTTTAAGAAGTACATTACTGAGAATACTAACCCATACACTGTACTATCTATCATTCATACCAAATTTGTCGGTTCATATATTTCAGATGAAAATGCTGAGTCCTCTGAATTCAAGAAAAAACAATCCAGAAAAAGACCTCTTACTGTCATAGTTGAAAAAAAAAAGGCAGTTTCTTGACATGTTTTGAAGTAGGGTGCTTTATTTGGCATGAATACAGCATGTTAATATTATTTTCCATTGTAGCAGTCTGACACAACTTTCTGAAAAAAGTAATTGATTTTTTAAGGATTTAAGATTAATAAAGTCAATGGCAACTTTTAGTACTTTTCCTAGAAACTTAAGACTTTTTTTTTGTGTGTGTGTGGTAGTGAGGATGGAACCCAGGAGCAGTCTACCTGTGAGCTATACCTCCAGCCCCATTTTATTCTTTTATTTTGAAACAGGGCCTCGTAAGTTACTGAGGCTGGCTGCGAAACTCAGCCTAAGTCCTGGGATCCCAAGTGCCTGGCCAGACTTGTTTTCAATGCTAATTTAGCATTATTTAATGAGGTCTTACTTAATGACAATTACTCAGTTTGTGGAGCATCTCAGAGATAAGATAGAAAGAGATAACTTCTTTTATATTTATAATCTCAGATATTATCCAAGTGGATCTTATACTATAGGAAGACGAAATTATTTTAGCGAAAGCAATGAAATTTTGAACATTAAGTATTAAATCAATCAACAGGTGAATCTGAGGTACCAAAACTTAAAATACTTAGCATCATAAACTGTTCCAAGTTAGTTTGGAAATATAGAACTTGTATAATGAATGCTGAAATAAAGAATTTTACATGTAAAATATACTTCCAGTATGGTACTTATTAAGTTATTCCACTAAATTAAATCAATTAAGATAAGCCCATGAAAATTGTTGGTAGATGTTGTGAAATGTTTCCTTAAATTTCTTATGTGAATGGTGAGTTTGATTTAGCATAAATCAAAATATATACATTCAAGGCCAGTTTAATATTTAAGAAGGAGAAAAAAAGCAGCTAATATTTGATTAGTCCCAAAACCAGGTTTATTAATTTTTTTCAGTGCTGAGGATCAAACCCAGGACCTCACACATATAAGTGCCCTTACCCTAAGCTACTACCCAGCCCTTTTTGTTTTGAGAGACAGTCTCAATAAGTTACCCAGGCAAGCCTTAGACTTGCAATCCTCCTGTATCAGCCTCTAAGCAGCTGGGATTATAGGCTTGTGCCATCCCATCTCAGCTATACTGTTAATGCAAAGGTAATGGAAAACCAGGCTGGGAATGTAGCTCGGTGGTAGAGCGCTCACTTGCCCAGCATGTGCAAGGCTCTGGTTTTGATTCTTAGCACTGCTTTAAAAAAAGGAGGTAGCCGGGCATGGTGGCACAAGCTTGTAATCCCCGCGCTTAGGAGGCAGAGACAGGAGGATCGCTCAGGTTCGGAGCCAGCCACGTGTGCTGGCTTAGGAGACCCTGTTTCCAAATAAAAATGTAAAAATAGGTCTGGGAGTGTAGCCCGGAGGTAGAAGGGCTTCCAGGAACCCCAGTACCACCACCAATAAATAAATAAATAAATAAATAAATAATAAATAAATAAATAAATAAATAATGCAGCCGGGCATGGAGTTTCATGCTTGTTATCTCAGTACTTGGGAGGTTGAGACAGGAGGATTACAGGTTCGAGGACAGCCTCAGCAAATAGTGAGACTCTCAATAACCTACTGAGACCCTGTTTCAAAATAAAAAAGTATATAAGTCTGGAGGTGTAGCTCAAAGGTACAGTGTTTTTGGGTTTAATCCCCAGGATGGGGGGGGGGGGATGTTTTGTGTTGCTTTCCAGATCTGTTACACATCAACCTCTCAAAGAAAAAAATGCATATTTTTCCAACATTGTGTTTGTTATAGTTTGTATTGAAATTGAAGTATTTTACTCACTTTATAAAATAGTTTGAGAAACATAAAATGCAATAAATAATTTTATTTGGAATCATATTTTTCCATAAATATTTTAAGCAATAAAAATCAGTAAAATTGCCGGGCGTGGTGGCGCACGCTTGTAATCCCCGCGCTTAGGAGGCAGAGACAGGAGGATCGTGCAGGTTCGAAGCTAGCCGCGCGCGCTGGCTTAGGAGACCCTGTTTCCAAATAAAAATGTAAAAATAGGTCTGGGAGTGTAGCCCGGAGATAGAAGGGCTTCCAGGAACCCCAGTACCACACAAAAAAAAAATAGTAAAATTAAATTGGTTTGTGAAGCTTTTAATGAAGACTTAATTTATTAATATAATGTTTAATTTCTCATTTGCAAGGAACCTAAACTTCAAGAGGCTAATTTTATTTATTTTGGCATTGCTAGGGACTGAACCTAGACTTACACATACTAGGCAAGGACTTACCACTGAGCTACATCCCCAGCCTTAAAAATCTTATTTTAAATAAAGAAGGTAAGTTCTCAATAACACATATTGGAACCATAGCAGTATCTATCACTTTATTTCAATACTCCCACCAAAGACTCTCTTCTGAACTTTAGTTGAGATCCTTTCATGCAAAAGAAATATTTATTTTTTGGTGGCTCAGGCAACTGAATATAGTCAATATTTTACTTAGTATCTGTATAATGCTCAAAGAATTATTGCTTTTAAAACAAAAAGAGAAAGTCGGGCGTGGTGGCGCAGGCTTATAATCCCTGCGCTTGGGAGGCTGAGACAGGAGGATTGCACAGGTTCGAAGCCAGCCTCAGCTACTTAGTGAGGCTCTCAGCAACTTAGTGAGACCCTGTTTCCAAATAAAATATAAAATGGGTCTGGGAGTATAGCCTGGAAGTAGAAAGCCTCTGGGTTCCACCTCCAGTACCACCAAAATAAATAAATAAATAAACAAACAAATAAATAAAATAAAACAAAAAGAGAACTATGCTCTTAATTTGAACAATTCAAACCAAGAGGTAAGATGAGATGTATTGGTAAAAGAAATAGAAACTGAACAATTATAAATACTAGCTTGATGAAATTCACTATAAAGAAAAAATGGTGGAAAAGAAACTAAAAATAAGAATTCCCTTATTACCCAGACTTTTTGTAACTCAAGAATAAAATGAAGGACAAACTGGGGTCAAATATTCCCTACCAGTTATATACTGAGACAAAAGGTGTTAGGGTGATTTCAAGCATTGGATTTGACTAAATTTAGACAAATGTAAAAACTGAAAAAGATTATAAGGTAGAAAACAGGACCAAAAAAAATTACAAAAAAGTTTGATAAGAACATGTATAAAGCATAGTAAAATAAGTTTGATGACAAAAGGTAAAAAAAGGAAGGAAATTGTATTTATTTATTTATTTATTTATTTATTTATTTATTTATTTATTTATTTATTGGTGGTACTGGGGTTCCTGGAAGCCCTTCTTCCTCCGGGCTACACTCCCAGACCTATTTTATATTTTTGAAACAGGGTCTCTTACGCCAGCGCGGCTGGCTTCGAACCTGCGCGATCCTCCTGTCTCCGCCTCCCAAGCGCGGGGATTACAAGCGTGCGCCACCATGCACGGCCAGGAAATTGTATTTAATCTATAAGAATTTATGGACATGTGAAATCTATGGTTCTTTTACCCTCTTAACATTCCTAAAAACCTAGCAGAGCAAGAGGAACAAAATTCTCTTCTGCATGGAACAAAATCTGTTCTGCACGACACAGTGTGTGAGGCAAACCCAATGCCAGCGTGGGAACAACTCCAGGGCAAAATGGGATCCATCCCAGAGTGCTGAAGGAAGTGGCAAGAAAATAAACAATATAAAAATAAAATTAAACACCCCAATTACTTCCAAGTTCTTTACAAGTTCTGGTTTAATGTAACCCCTCCCCCCAAATCTCTACCAATTCAATGCTATAATAATATATATCCTTGAAATAAAAGGTAATATCTTTTACCAATGCTACCTCAAATTATTTCAATTCTATTGACATTAATTTGTAATAAGATTACACTTTTTGTTATCTCTTTTTAATCTTTCACTTTGTATTATGTACCTTCTGCATGTATCTTTCTAAATTTATTTTAAGGGTAGAAATACTTAATTGTTGAGATGCCTTTCCATGCAAAATGGAAACTGCACAACTTAAGTGACCGATTTAAGTAAGGTTCTCATTCACCTTTCTGCCCTTTCCTGAAACACAACATGAACTGATTTGTCAACTATTTTCTCTCATGTTTGGAAGCCAGAGAGAAAAAGAAAAAGCACCTCATGAAAGTTAGCAAAGTGACCAGCAGAGTAGTGGAAGGGGTATGTGGGAGGGAGGAGGGAAGGGTAAGGAGGAAGAAACAGAAGAAAGAAACAGACCAAATAATGTTATGTGAATATATAAATATCTCCTCATGAATCTCACTCTCATGTACAATTACAATGTACCTATAACCTTTTTTTAGTTAAACAAGCTAATTTGGGAAAATCCTTTTGTTTAACCACAAATATAAGGCTATACCATTACTCTGATGAACAGAAAATTTTTTTTGAAAATAGCATCACATAAGTAATTTGTATGTATTATTATGTATAGTAATATGTATAGTATTATATTATTCACTTTAATCTTACCTATTAAATAATAATTATGATTTTAAAGTTTGCTTAAAATCTCAAGTTTGCTTTGGAGTTATCAAATAATTTGCCTAAAGTCTCGTAGGTAGAGTAGCTGTTTCTACGCTCGTCTTTATATAGTACTCAGCCACAGTGCTTGGCTGGTAGAGACGTAGTGCAGTTAGTTATCCAGTGTGGGGAAGGAAATAGAGCATTTACATATGTCACCAAGGCAAATCAATTCTAAGACCTGCCTATCACACAATGAAAAGTACCTAGTATTTCTTGAGAAGTAATTAATTACAGGTCAAGTTTTGATATTTAAATATTGCCTGGAGGAAGCCTTTTTTAGTATGGTCATTTTTTTTTTTTTTTGTGCTCCATGCACAAATAGAAATTTATATCCAAATATAACCTGTAGACTTTCTCAAGTTCTGCCAAACCAGTATTCTGCTGACATAAGCAATTTGGCAGTCATTTCTTGGCCAAAATTTCAGTTTAAGTATTTCCCAACTTTCCTAACAATAGAGTAGCTTACTATTGATTCTACCTGCACTCACCTGTCTGTTAATAGAAGACCGAATGTATTTATAGTAGCTGATAAAGCCCTTGCTTGATAATTTTAATATGTTATGGGCTCTTCATATATTAATTTTGGACATCCTGAACATTGTGGCTATTATGTTAAATGGTGCTAAGTGTATTGGAGTTTTTGTTTTTATAGCAAACTTGGTCTTAGCTACAAACTGTTTTCAGTTAGTCCTGCTAACATGGGGGAGAACAAGATATTTGGGATGAGTTAAAACAAAGAATTTAGGGTTCTCTTCTATGGAATTTTCCTTTCACTCTTTAGTGACCATGATTTCAGTCTTCTTCCTGGATCTTCCAGCCAGAATTACAGTGGGTTTTGTGCTGGAACTGCAGCCACTGTTGAACTCCATTGCAACCGTGGCCACCAGCAGGACAAAACCAGAAAACTGGAAATTCATTCTTAGCCAATTACTTGATCCACATTTTTTACTCCTCTCCAAAATATGCAATGTTCAGTCTCCAAGGTCCTCAGGTGGTTAGTTTCATGTATTCAGAATTTATAACTGCTCTATGCAAAGATGAACTTTTTTTTTTGTGGTACCAGGGATTGAACCCAGGGGCATTCTACCTCTGAGCTATACTCGACAGCCCTGTTTTTAATTCTTTATTCTGAAACAGGGTCTCACTAAATTGCAGAGGAGCTCACTAAGTAGCTGAGCCTGGCCATGAACCTGCGATCCTCCTATCTCAGCCTCCCAAGTACTGGGATTACAAGCATGCGCTACCATGCCTGGCCTGAACTTTTTATTAATTCTTTCTTTTGAGATATCACCATGATTTTCTAGAGATGTCTTATATACCAATCTAGTGCTCTCCCCCCCCCTAAAGTTTTCATTGTGTTTCATTTAGAATCTCATTTGGCAGCATCTCACATAATTGACTAGCTCCTCCTTAAAACTTCCTTTGGGTATCAGAAGAATATGACATTTCTTAAGTTTTGGTATTTTCATTGGTCCCTCTTCTTCCTACATCATTCACATGAACATTTTCTAAGGTTCGAACTTGGGTGCATGCTCTTCTGTCATGCTCTTCCTTTGGCTATATCATTCATCCTCAGGTCAATTCAGCTGAATATCATATCCTACAATCTGTTATCTTTTCAGGCTGTTTCTCTCCTTTTTTTTGGGGGGGTGGGGAGGTACTGGGGATTGAAGCCAGGGGCACTCTACTACTGCTATGTCCTGAACCCACTTTTATCTTTTGATTTTTTTTTGTGTGTGTTACTGGGGATGGAACCCAGGAGCATTCTACCTCTGAGCTACATCCCCAGCCCTATTTTTTATTCTTTATTTTGAAACAGGGTCTCACTGAGTTGCAAAGGCCTCACTAAGTAGTTGAGGCTGTCCCTGAATTGTGATCCTCCTGTCTCAGCCTATCAAATGCTGGGATTATAAGCGTGCACCACCATGCCCAGCTTATTTTTAATTTTTCAAACTGGGTCTCAGTAAATTGCTGAGGCTGACCTCTTTTGCAATTCTCGTGTCTCAGTCTCCCAAGTATGAAGATAACAGACCTGTGCCACCATATCTGCCTCAGGCCCAGTCTCGTTCTTAATAGCCATTCTCAAGTTCCAATACATGGTCACTTGTTCTGGTGAGTATGCTAGACCATCAAGTTTTAAAGCACACATGTGGGACCAGCTAGGAATGGTGGCACATGCCTGTAATCCCAGTATTTGGGGAGGCTAAGGCAGGAGGATTGCAAGGCTTGAGCCCAGCCTCAGCAACTTGGCAAGATGCTATTTCCAAAGGGGGGGCGGGAGGATAAAAGACTGGGAATATAGCCCAGAGGTAGAATGCCCCTGGATTTAAATCCCAGGGCCCCAAACAAACCAAAAAACCCCAAAACACAGACACAAATAACCACACTACTACTTTTTCTTTAAATCTGGTTTATACTTCTAATTTATATTTTTAATATTAGGTCATTTTTAACATAAAAAACCTGTTGGACAGGAGAAATCCTAATGAAGTTCAGATTAGTCTTTCTTGAAATAGTAACATTCAAAATAAAATTGCCATGCATGGTGGTGTACATCTGTAACCCCAGAATTTGGGAGGCTGAGACAGGAGGATTAGCAGGCTCAAGGACACCCTCAGCAATGCAGCAACACTCTCAGCAAGTGAGATACTGGTTCAAGACCCAAATTAAAAGGTCTAGGTGTATAGTTTGGAGGTAGATTCCCCTGGGTTTAATTCCAATACCACAAAAGAGCAAAAAACTGAGGGGCTTGGGATTAACTCAGGGGTAGAGGCTCTGGGCTCGCTCCTTGGCAACACAAAGGATTGGGTGGCAATGTGGCAACAGGGATCCTGATGCAATCCCTGGTGTGTTTAGCAAAACCCTAGACCTGTGAAATACTTTGTGCTATGTACTCTGTGTGGTCATTTTGTGTGCATGTGCATGTGTGCGTATGCGTGTGTGTGTGTATGTGTTAATAGGGATTGAACCCAGGGGCATTCTACCTCTGAGCTATACCCCTCAGCCCTATTTTATTTTTATTCTTTTTAGCTGAAGCTGGCTGCAAAATCCTCCTGTCTCAGCCTCCCAAGTACGGGGATTATAAGCATGCACCACCACACTCGGCTACGTGTGATCATTTTTAAAAGTACCACAATGTATACAGGATCTAAAACTTAGCAGTAAGAAAGCCACACAGCTTTGTTAGCCACAGGATCTTTAGCAAACACTTCCCAGTTTTGTATTTTAATATCCTCTTACTGGACCTGTAATACCCTCAAAGATATACCAGAATTTTAGGTAAAGGAGGGGAAGATTTGCCTAAATTTTCATTTGCACCTAATACATTATACTCTCTGAACTCTGCTGTTTGCTTAAGTGGACTTGCTATGTTACAAAAACTGACTTTGTCCCTGTTTTGTCTTTACTAGTCATCTTTCTAATATACTTTTGCTCTAAAATACACATCCTAAACTCCTAACAAAACTATTGTAAAATAGTTCTCACACATTCCATGTCATTAACCTATGATTTTTTTCTCCTTGATAGGTCCCTTTTGAAAACAATAATTCTGAGATGAATATCTTGTTTTCTCTTCCATTACGTTTATCAATAGCAGTATTTTTTGCAATGAAGTAATTCCATATCTAATGCATTTGCTCACTGTTACCTCTACCACTAACTGCTGCTCACTATTGAGGACAGCATGTTCCCCTCTATGTTTCATCCTAAAAATACCACAGGAATCCACTGACTTACTTATTTATATATTCCCTAACAGTAGCATCTGGACTGTTTTCCTGCTAGATGATCATACAGCCACAGCAGATCTCCTTGCTTTCCTTCTTGCTATTACTAATTAAATATTCTCCTCTCTCCTCTTTATGCTGCAGCCTGAGAATCCTTATTCCTATCCCTGCTTTTGTTCTTGTCTTGTATTCCTACATCATGTCTTAATATGTAGCTTAATATAAAAAGTGACATAAAGCTTAATATAAAACTTACCTTTCTACTGTTTTGATAAAACCCCAGAGTTTACTCTAGATTAAATAGACAAAGACAGGTAACTGGTAATAGTTTACAAGTATCATAGCCAGGCTTGGTGGCGCACGCTTGTAATCCCAGTATTTGGGAGGCTGAGACAGGAGGATCGCAGTTCATGGACAGCCTCAGCTACTTAGTGAGGCCCTTTGCAACTTAAAGAATAAAAAATGGGGCAGGGGGTATAGCTCGGAGGCCGAATGCCCCTGGGTTCCATCCCCAGACCCGCAAAAAAAGTAAATAAATAAAAATAAAACATTTACAAGTATCATAAAGATAAAAACAATTAGCCAATATATGTGAAAATGTCTGATGAGCAAGCATTATGCTCTTTATGCCTAATGGTTCCTGAGGAGATGCTGGAGTATTTTCAGAGCATGACATTTTTTCATAAATTCATTTTTATTGTATATCAGTACAATAAAAATAAGTGTCTTAGAAAAAGGCAGCACAATATTTCTAACAAGAAATATGACCTAGTTAAACAACTGGTTTTCAAAATAAGTGTCAGGATCCAGTTGTTCCAAGATTCTTTCAAGGGATCCTTTCACTGTTGGCCCTGAGTGTCCCTGAACATTTTTGCTGTACATGTTCAAGGATACAAGGCTCTGGACATATCTGAAGATTGTGTTGACTGAAAGCAAACTTAAAAGATGAGGTAATATCATCCTCAAGTAAAGAGCAAGCTTGCTTACTGCTTGCTATAAAATGAAGGGTTCCAGGCCGGGCGTGGTGGCTCACACGTGTAATCCCAGCATTTGGGAGGTGGAGACCGGAGGATCACAGTTCGCAGACAACCTCAGCTACTTAGTAAGACTCTTTGCAATTCAGTGAGACCCTGTTTCAAAAATTAAAAAAAAAAAAGACTAACAAAATAGGGCTGGTGGTGTAGCTCTATTAGGAGGTAGAATGCCCCTAGGTTCCATCCCTGGTGCCACAAAAAAAAAAAAAAAAAGGTTCCACGCACTCAACATTACTCTTCTTTAATGTACCCCACTTGTTTATTTAGTTCTAAGTTACCCACAATGGGAACAATACAAATAAGATGTACTTGTTGCTTGCTGTGCTATGACTAATAAAGTCCTTTTTTCCTGAGTCCGTCTGTTATCATCCAATTTCCACAAAACAGTAATTGATAATGTACTAATCTGTACATAGGGTACAATAAAATGCCAGACAATTACATTTATCAGGTCAATTATTTTTATAACACTATTAAAATATTTGCATTTTTACTGAACTGTCATTTACACTATTGATGCAAAAGCAACAGTGAGCAAAACTTCTGGTGCCGCAGCATTACTAATGCCATGGTACCCAACTGTATTCACTGTATTCTTCAATGTCACACACTCAGTAAAAAGGAACAAACAAAAAAGGTCAGTCTCACCTAAGAATGTCCTTAATAAAGTAGTAAAATTTATGTTTATTGAATTTTGATCTCAAATTAACACCTTCTGCTGAGTGTGGTGGTGCGTGCATGTAACCCCAGCATTGGGGAGGCTGAGACCAGAGGATGGAGGTCGCGGGCAGCCTCAGCTACTTAGTGAGGCTCTTTGAAATTCAATGAGATCCTGTTAGAAAATAAAGAATAAAAAATAGGGCTGGGGGTGTAGCTTGGGGATAGAATGCCCCTGGGTTCCATCTCCAGTACCTACCTACCAACAAACAAACAAACAAACACCATACACACCTTAATATTCTGTGACAAAAATGGAATTATGCATAAAAACCACTACTGCATTCTGCAATACAATGGTCGTCTTAGGGAAAAAAACTTGAGCAACTGTTTGGGTTTCAAGATGAACTAGTCACTTTTTTAATAGAATGCCATTTTCACTTGAAAGAATGACTGACATGCAGGCTATGGTTATTCAGACATTTTCTCAAAAGCAAATGAAGTTAGCCTGTCACTTTAAGGAAAATAAGTGACAAGATTTGTTGCCAATGATAAAATTTGAGCTTTCAAGTGAAAATTAAAATTTTGAAAAACTTGTACCTGTCATAGTAAGCTTGACAGCTGCCCAATACTTAAAGAATTTCGCATGAGATCAGTGATGATGTTAAATGTGATATTAAATATTAGAGGATGAACTAAATCAATGCTTGGAAGATCTACATATTTGTCAGCATTTCTACAGCTATATTCTAAAGAGATGACCACATAACTCAGAGGAAGGAAGATTTATTCGCTCATGGTTTTGGGGTTCAGTCCATGTAAGGCCAGGGACCATGGATCTCAGGGTATGGTGGCAGGAAGTGGAGAGAGAGGGAGCACAAGGCTTTACTCCTCACACAATGGAGGCCAGACACATGAGAGAGGAGAGGAGGGGGACCATATTTGGTCCCCAAGGCTGCAGCACAGCAACCCACCTCCTCCAGCCACACTCTACTGGCCTGGGCCACCACCCAGATACAGTCATTACAATGGATTTATCCACTGCTGAGATTACCACTCTTATGATTCAATTACAACAACTTCAAACATCAATTTATGAACTCTTCATGGTGCCATTCTATAACAATCTGTAACCTAGTAAACCACTATTTTCTAAAAGACAAATTAATAATGTAGAGATATATTCAAAGCACAAAGACGACCAACAGCTTTTAATTTAAGTTCACTAGTATGGTTTCATTTATTTTTTTACTGCTAGAGGTTGAACCCAGGGGAATTCTACCTCTGAGGGATGGAACCCAGACACATTCTAGCTCCGAGCTACACCCCAGCCCTATTTTTTACTGTTTATTTTGAAACAGGGTCTCACTGAGTTACAAAGGACCTCACTAAGTAGCTGAAGCTGTGCGCAAACTGCGATCCTCCTGTCTCAGCCTCCCAAATGCTGGGATTACAAGTGTGCACCACCACGCCCAGTTTATTCTTTATATTTTGAAACAGGATCTCACTGAGTTACAAAGGGCCTCACTAAGTAGCTGAGGCTGGCCACAAACTGCGACCTCCTGTCTCAGCCTCCCAAATGTTGGGATTACAAGCATGTGCCACCATGCCTAGCTTATTATTTATTTTGAAACAGGGACTAAGTTGCTGATCCTCCTGTTTCAGCCTCCTGAGTACTGGGATTATAAGTGTGTGCCACCACACCCAGCCTGAGATGGTTTTAGATACCCTACTGCAGCTAAGATTTAAGAAACTACCACTTGCCAATCTTTGTTGTAATATCAAAGAATATTCACAATTGCTAAAAGGCTTTCTCTTTCTAACTACATTATTTACATACATAGATGTGTCTACATACACAGATCCCATAGGCTAGATTTTTGTCCTGTAATTCACCTACCCCACAAAAAAATAAACTCAAACAGACTGAATGTAGAAGCATTTCACAGCACTGGAAAAATTAAATATTTCAAAACAAATTTTAAAAACTTTGGTCAAGAGAAATCAGGGCTGGATAAAATAAATCAACACTATTTAGTGAGCTCTGAACAAGAGTAAAAAGAAAAAAAAATAGGGGAAATGTGAAAAAGGGGACAATACAGGGAAATAAGGGGAGGATGTTACATCGGAAACACTCAAATTTGTTTAGAAGTTAGGGAAGAGAACTTAAAAAATGACATATCATTTATCATTTTCTTCATTTCCCCCAAATTAGCTTTTGTAATTTTTTTTTTTACAGTACTGAGGATTGAACCCAGCAGCATCTAACTCCAAGCTACACCCCAAGCCCTATTTCTTTCTTCTTTATATTGGAACAGATCTTACTAAGTTGTGGGGAGCTTCACTAAGTAGCTGAGGTTGGCAGTAAATCTGCAATCTTCCTGTCTCAGCCTCCCAAGTACTGGGATCACAAATGTGCACTATCACACCTGGCTTACCTTCAGTATTACAACAAAGCAAAAACTTTAAAATGATATACTGAATTTAAAAATATAGAGGCAGGAAAGGGTGAAGACAAGAAATTCAGATTTGGAAAAAAAAAATCTCTGCAAGAGAAACTTCTTTGTTTATTGATACCAAAATACTTTGGTATCAATAAACCTTTCCTTAGTTTGTGATATCTTTAATATGTCACTTTGGCAACAGCTTTAGGGGCTGAGGATGTAGCTCAGTGATAGTGTGCAAGGTCCTGGGTTTGATTACTAACACCACTAAAAACCCCAAACTAACCAACCAAACAATCCCTGCCCCCTCAACTCTGAATGTTAATGAATGAAGATAATTTTTTCCTTTTAATTATTATTTTCCAGAGAGTTTATAAATAAAAACTAGTTTTCTAAGAGGAATAATGTAGAAGTATTAGATACAAAAAGAGGGTATATTTGATTTAGTCTCTAGAAACAAAACCTCCATGAAAGGGACATTTGCTCTGACTGAGATGGCAAAAATCCCTAAGATGCTACACTCAAAGCCAAATTTTTCTCAAGTTTTCTTTAAGCCCCAGGTTCATAATGTGTCACTGTACTACATGTTTGATTACCATTTTGTCTAATAAAAGATGAAAAAAAGAATTGAACATTAAAGCAATATAAAGGTAATTATTATAAGAAGTTGAATAATGATTATCCAGTCATTACGGTGGCCTAATACTTGGGAGGCTAAGACAAAAGGCTTGCAGGGTGAGGCCAGCCTCAGCAATTTAGCAAGAACCACGTTTCAAAATATAAATAAATAAATGTTTGGGGTTGTAGCTTGGAAGAAGAATGCTCCCAGCTTCAATTTATAGTACCAAAAAAAAAAAAAAAGGCTGAGTTATGAACCCAAGCAGTCAAAATTATTGCAAGTTCTTCTTAGAAAAGGTACATATAGCCGGGTGTGGTGACGCACTCTCTTAATCCCAGCATTCGGAAGGCTGAGATAGGAGGATCGCAATTCCTGGACAGCCTCAGCTAGTGAGGCCCCTTGCAACTCGGTAAGACCCTGTTTCAAAATAACAAATAAAAAAATAGGGCTGGGGTGTAGCTCAGAGATAGAATGCCCCTGAGTTCCATCTCCAGTACCGTTAAAAAAAAAAAAAAGGTACATACAGTACTGTATTTAGAAACTATAAATCAGAAATAATTTTCCTATGGAAATCACTTGGAAGTTAATATCTAAATTAAAGTCCTAATTTTTAACTTTTGTTCAAATAATGAAAAACGTATTTATCACATACCTGTCCCCTATACTCTATTTTAAAGTTTTTAAAAGGTATATAAACCAGGTACCTGAAAAATATGTAACAACTTAAACATAGTTCAAAAAACTTGCAACAGAAAAAATGTTAAGTGTTGAGAGAAGTTATGGGAGCTGTACCAGAAGTTCATGGCATATGAAATATGAACAATGCAAAGACGAGGACATCAACCAAGTCTTGGACCTTAGTCTAGGATTTTATATGCTACAGAAGGCCAAAACCAGAATGGAGTTCAAGCATACTGCCTGCCAAAACTACCATATATAACTGAAGGACCATACCACAGATAAATGGCTATGAACCAGGATTATGTCATTTAAAAATGGCTATAGAAGCCGGTGTGGTGGCTCACACCGTAATCCTAGTACTTTGGGAGGCTGAGACAGGAGGATTGCAGGTTTGTAGCCAGCCTCAGCAAATGAGACTCTGTTTCAATATAAAAAAATAAAAAGGGCTGAGGGTGTAGATTGAAGGTAAAATGCTCCTTTGTCCAATTCCCGGTAATGAAAATAAAAATAAAAATGGTTATTGAAATGAAACTCAAAATGCTTAGTTTTAGTTTTTGGTCTATACAATGTTCTCAAAAGTGGCCTGGAATTATTTTAGTTCTTATCTAGAAGTTACCCTTTTCCATCAAAAACTTAACTGAACATTTAGTTTATGTATCCATATACCCATAACCAAGATAATTAAATAAGAACTTTACTTCTTTTCTCCATTTTTACTAAATTTTGAGCATCTGCTTAAATCTAATTCCAGCTCTCCAGGAATTCTAATGTTTAAATTAAGATCTTATAAGTGCTATAAAATTATACTTAGGATGTAATTTTGTCACATAACCACTCAATTATATAATAGGATCAACTTACAGGATACATTATATGATACAATTTACTACTGCATTGTTTTATAATTGCTAATTGCTTTGGATCTTTAAATCTTTTGTTTTCTCAACCAGATTTTAACTCTTTAAATAGGGCTGTTGTTCTCATACTTTAAAAAAATATTATTGTTAATGACTAGAAAAGATGGGCAAATAGAAGTTCAATATATACTTCTTGTCTAAATGACTGACAAACCAATTTTTAAACACCAGCTTTCTTTAAACATGTCAGAGTGTCTACAATTACTTGCAAATGCCAGGTACAGTACATCATATTTCCTTAATGTTAGTACTGATGGCAGCTCCACAGCCTCATTACTTTTTTTTTTTTTTTTGCCGTATTGGGATGGAACCCAGGGGCAGAGTACTTCCAAGCTATACCCCTAGCTTTATTTTTTATTCTTTACTTTGAAATCAGGTCTCACTAAGTTGCAGAGGGCCTTCCTAAGTAGCTGAGGCTGTCAAGTGGAGCCCTGACCCTCCTGTCTCAGCCTCCCAAGTACTGGGATTACAAGTGTGCACCACCATGCCCGGCTCTATATTGCTTTTTTTTTTTTTTTTTACACTATCCTAACCTACAAAATCCTGTTCCTGAAAGCTACCAAATCTGCTGAAGTAATCACAGTGTGGGAAAAAAACTAAAAACAAAAGAATTTTGGTTGTTAAAATTTAATAATAAGCCGGGCGTGGTGGCACACGCTTGTAATCCTAGCATTTGGGAGGCTGAGACTGGAGGATCACGGTTCGCAGACAGCCTTAGCTACTTAGTGAGGCTCTTCCACAACTTAGTGAAACCCTGTTTCAATATAAAGAATAAAAAATAGGGGAGAGAGTGTGGCTTGGAGGTTGAATGCCCCTGGGTTCCATCCCCAGACCCGCAAAAAATAAAAATAAAATATTACAAAAATTTATAATAAAGGCCAGGTGTGGTGGCACACAACTATAATTCCAGTACTTGAGAAACTGAGACAGGAGGATTGCAGGTTCAAGGACAGCCTCAACAATGTAGCAAGACTCTTGGTAACTAGAAAGACCTCATTTCCAAACAAAAAAGTAAAAGGAGCTGGCAGAATGCCCCTAGGTTCAATTTCCAGTACCACATTAAAAAACAAAACAAACAAACAAAAAAAACCCCCAGGAAAACAGGAAAACTATTATGTGTTGTTTAATGCACTAAAAAGTCAGTATTTTTTTTTTCTTCTGGCACTGGGGATGGAACCCAGGAGCACTCTACCTCTGAGCGACACCTCCATCCCTATTTTTTATTCTTTATTTTGAAACAGGGTCTGAGTTGAAAAAGGCCTCACTAACTAGCTGAGGCTGTCCTTGAACCACGATCCTCCTCTCTCAGCCTCCCAAATGCTGGGATTACAAATGTGCGATACCATGCCCGGCTAAGCCCTATTTTTTGAAACAAAGTCTCACCAAGTTGCAGAGAGACTAAGTAGTTGAGGCTGTCCACAAACCTGTGATCCTCCTGTCTCAGCCTCCCAAATACGGGGATTACAAGTGTGCACTACCATGCCCAGCTAAAAGTTAGTATTTCTAGTATTTATAATACAGTACGAGTTCAATGATTCATACTGTATTATATAACAGGCCTAATAACAAAACTGTGTTCCAAAAATCAGAATCATTTCTGAATTTTTTTCTTTCACGAAATAAACTTGAACATATTTCAATGTCATGATTTTTTTGTGATTGTCAGAAGTTTTAGATAAATTAAAATTGGAATGGGGTAAAGAAAATTGAATGATTCAAGTAAATAATGGTTTGAAACAAAAAAAAAATACAAACCAAGAGATACTAAAGAAAACTTCTCATCCTAAAATTTTTATTTATTGAATAAAATCTCAAAATTGAACTCAGATTTGTTGTTAAAAATAACAAATTAAGCCGGGCGTGGTGGCGCACACTTGAAATCCCCGCGCTTGGGAGGCAGAGACAGGAGGATTGCGCAGGTTCGAAGCCAGCCGCACGCGCTGGCTTAGGAGACCCTGTTTCAAAAAAAAAAAAAAAAGTAAAAATAGGTCTGGGAGTGTGTAGCCCAGAGGTAGAAGGGCTTCCAGGAACCCCAGTACCACCAAAAAATAAAAAATAAAAAAATAAAAATAACAAATTAAGATAGTCTTAGTTGTGTGAACAAAGATATAAATATACCACTCTTGACTGAATTGGTCTTGTTGATTGTTAGTCCTTATTTGTTGAGTTCTTATTTCATTCAAAAGATGTCCTGAGCCAGGCGTGTGGGCGCACACTTGTAATCCCCGCGCTTGGGAGGCGGAGACAGGAGGATCGTGCAGGTTCGAAGCCAGCCGCGCTGGCGTAAGACACCCTGTTTCAAAAATATAAAATAGGTCTGGGAGTGTAGCCTGGAGGTAGAAGGGCTTCCAGGAACCCCAGTACCACCAAAAAAAACCCCCAAAAAACAAAAAACAAAAAACAAAAAACAAAAGATGTCCTGAGCTGGGATGTAGCTCAGTGGAAAAGTGCTTGCCTTGCAGTGCAGCACTCTTGGGTTGATCCCCAATACCAAAAAAGAAAAGATACCCCAAAGTCCCACAAAATAACTTCCCCAAAGCTAACCACTCCCCCCAAAAGGAAGTACAATCCCACAAAACTCAAAGTCATTTCATTTAAGAATTCCTCTCCAAACTTAAAAAATTTCAATGATGCAGAAAAATGTGGAGACTAATACAGTACATATCTGTATGCCCACTTCTCTGACTTAACAGATTTTGTCAGATTCTTTTTATAAAAGAAAAAATTGCAGATAAAACTGAATTGTATTTATTCCATTCCCAGATTATCACAATCTCCTATCTTCCCCCTCTAGATGTGATCATTTTCTTAAGAGATGTTCCCTTCCTATTTTTGTACTTTTAATATATAAACTATTCCCATTTTATCATTTTGCAATTTTAGTCAACATTGCTTTTGAAATGTAAACATACTCACATATAAAAGATTAATTTATTTTTTCTAAACTGCCTCTCAAGATGTACTTTTTTGCTTTTAATGGATGTTAACATTATTCCTAACCAATGTGCAATGAACATCCTGTATAAATCTCCTTGCAGATATAAGTATTTTTCTCTATTGTTTCAGGAAGATTTTTGCTTATGCTTATTAGGTAGAAAATTTTAAAACTAAGCATAGAAAATTAAAGAAAATATAGAAATATACTTTCTAACCTATGGTCTTCTGTGTCTTACTATCTACCTTAGTTTCAACTTTCATTTCTTTGTTAAATGTTTGTGATACACAAAACAAAACATTAAGAAATATGAAACCTAAGCCTTGGAAATAATTCTTCAATTTAGAAACATGTGTGTCATATGTTTGTAGATATGACCTTCTGTTTAGAATTCCAGTAGTGGATCACCACAGGAAATAGAATGAGGAAAGTGTTGTGAATCAGCATTCAAATGCTGCTTATTGCAGAAGCAATGAAAGGGTTGAAAAAATCTTGTCTACATTCTATCTACCTACCCAAACTGTGATAGCATACTGACTAAATAATTCAGGCAATATGTGGAACCTAATTTCTCATTTCTCATTTCCTTTAGGAATAAACTTGACAATGCAGTGTACCTGTGATTGTTTTTCTCTTGTTATTCCAGATTTTACTTTGTCATGTGGTTGATCAAGAGTCAAATTATTCTTCCTCATTTCATCATCTTCAAGCAGAGGAACATAGCCATAACTATTATCTGTAAGACAAAAATCTTTTGGACATCAGCAAAAAACCCTTATTTTTTATATTACTTGAAAAATATTGAAATAATAAAAAACTTGAAAAATATTGAAATAATAAAAAACCAAAACTTATCATTTAATAAAAACAATTTCAGTCAAGCATAATGGTGCATGTCTGTAACCCTGGTACTATGGAGGTTGAAACAGGAGGATTGCAGGTTTGAGTCCAGCTTCACCAACTTAGTGAGACTCTGTTTCAAAATAAAAAAGGACTGGAGTTGTAGCTAAGAGGTAGAATGCCCCTGAGTTCAGTCCTTAGTACCTGCTTCCTCACCACAAAACAAAAACTAAAACATGAAAGATTTTAAGCTATGTTTTAACAATTATTAAGACAATAGTTACTTACCTTGAGAAGTTGCCTATTTATATTTTTTTGTTCTTAGTAAACATACAAAATCTTGATTCTCTCAAAATCAGCAATAAAGCATAGAATTTTAGAAAATACAAAGTATCTTTGACATAATTCTTTTACCAACAATAAAACTTTTATGTAAGTCATATTTTGGGGTACATATTTCTGGTTTAAGATTATTTTCTTAACTATTGCTTATTGCAGGAAAATCAGAAAATGAAGGCATGGCTGGGTGTGGTGGCCTGTGTCTATAATCCCAGCATTTGGGAGGCTAAGAAAGTGAGATAGCAGGTTAGAGGCCAGCCTCAGCAATTTAGCAAGGCCCCCAGCAATATAGTGAGACCCTGTTTCCAACTAAAAAATAAAAAAAGGGCTGGGGGTATAGCTTAAAGGTAGAATGCCCCTGGGTTCAATCCCCAGTAATTCCCCCTTACCCCCACACAAATGCAAACATGCTATAAAAAAAATAATAAGCTGAGTACAGTGGCTCACACCTGTAATCCTAATTTGGGAGGCTAAAACAGGAGGAACATAGCTTGCGGTAACATAGTGAGACCTTGTTTCAAAATAAAAAAAGGACTGGGAGTGTAGGTCACAGGTAGAATTTCCAAGTTCAATCCCCAATACTTCCTCCCCACATATGTACACAATTAAAATAAATAATAAATAAAAGCTATCCATAATTTTTATCACTTGTGAATTATTTCTGTTAACATTTTTATTTATAGTTTATCAGTTTTTATTTTCCTATACATGTACATTCAAACATTCAAACCAGAATAATTCTTTCTCTCTCTCTCTTTTTTTTTTTTTTTTGTGGTGGTACTGGGGTTCCTGGAAACCATTCTACCTCCGGGCTACACTCCCAGACCTATTTTATACTTTTTATTTGGAAACAGGGTCTCTTAAGCCAGCACAGCTGGCTTCGAACCTGTGATCCTCCTGTCTCCACCTCCCAAGCGCGGTGATTACAAGCGTGCACCACCATGTCTGGCTTCAGACTAATTATTTCTGTGTAACTGAAATAACATATTTATTTTTGTATCCTGCTTTGTTTACTTTGCTATATATTATAGCATATTTCATATTAGTAAATTAACATCTATTATCATCACTTTTCTTGACTATATAGTTGTTCATTTGAATCACTGTAGCTTAACTGATGAACATTTTTTCAATTACTTTTGGATTGTTTACTGGTTCACTGTTTAGGACATAAAAGGGGAGAGATGCATAGGACAAAGTATGTGGGAAGGGGCGCAAAGCCCTAAAGCCCTCTCAAGGTGTGCTACCCTCTAGGAACCTCCACGTGTTCAGTTATCTGAAACTCAGAGATTTCATTGTTTCTAATTTTTCATCATTACAAATAATACTGTGATGCACATCCTGCATATATTATCTTAGAGTACTTGAACGATTTTTTGTTTTTCCTTTTGAACATTTTCTTAGGATATATATTTAGGACTTTAATTTTTGCTTCAAAAGGCATAGACATTTTAAAGAGTTTTGTGATCTATTGGCAAAATGTCTTCAAGGAAGTTTTATCAACCTATAATTCTATCATACAGTATATGTGAGTTCAGGGTCATATATCCTGCTAGTGTTCATTTAAATAAATATAATATATAGCTACACTCTACTTATTATATCAGAACTATTAAGAGGCCATAGAAAATAAGAGAAACTCAACACCTACTTTCCTTTTCTCTAAGGAGTTCAAAAAATAAATAAAAATTTAATATGAACATACCTCGTCTGGAATTCACAAGAAGTAACTGTGATTTTAGCTCGTCAATAATAGTTTGCTGAAGTGACAGCTGTTCCTGTTGCTCACATATTCTCTGCTCATAGTTCTTGGTCTGCTGACATGAAAACCAGTTAGACTGATATTTACTGACAGACATGAACATACATTTATTGTCCATTAATAAATAGACAGCAGTTGCCCATACTGCCATTTTCCAGGTACTAGAAAACTTATATATGAGTTACAAATTGGTTCTAGGAATGTATTTGTAATTTTTACAAACATCAGTCTTTTAAAGCAAAAAATCACTTTGCTGGGCATGGTGGTCCATGACTATAATCCCACACCTATAATTCCTAGTAATTGCATAGTTGAGGCCAGTCTCAGAATTTAGTGAAATCTTCCCTACTTCAAAATGAAAAATAAAAAGGGCTGGGTGAAGCTTTGAGGTAGAACACCCTTGGTTTCAATCTTTAGTACCGATCACCCCAACAAAATCATCTGAAAGAAATTTCAGTCAAGAATTAGACATTATAGTCAGCAATTGAGGAAGACTGCTTCAAAAGAAAAAAATAAAATAAAAATCTAGAGGTATATCTTGGAGGTAGAATACACTCAGTTCAACCTCCAGTACCAGAAAAGAAGAAAAAATAATTAGATATTATAGTCTTGTATGAATCATAAAATAGATGCTATATTAAACTTATTCTTTAAAATACACATCAACTTAAAACAAAATTTCTTGTATTTCAAATAAACATACTTCTGAATTCATTTTTAGAATATAAAACAAGAGTAGCTACATAAAAATACTGACCAGAAAGTCCCTTTCTAATTAATAAGTCAATACCATTGCTAATATTTACTGTTTTAAATACCATAATTTCCCTTATATTTTAGCCCATTCATTTTGCTATTTTATTGCAATGCTGTGAAAATTAAGCACTGAAAAAAAAAATACAAGTGTGTATTGGGCAATACAGATGCTGCAAACCTTTGAGCAAATGTGAAAATGTTATATGATAATTATCAAATTAGTATAGTCTCAAAAATATATTAGTAAAACAGTAGAAAAATTTTTATCAACCTCTATCATTAGAAGAACAAGTAAATAAATGACTAAATTGAGAATTCCTTAAAATATAAAAGGTTCGAAGAATCTTGGAGTGTTCTTCAGTATACACTAGATATTTTACTTTAAATGGACTCAAAGTTCACAATTAGTTAATGAAGCTCTATTATTTTCAGAGACCAATAAATCTAAAGATACCCAACTATTTTTAGATCTTCAAATAAAAATAATATAAAAAATTTTAAAATATATTTATACAAGTACATGGTGAATTTTATAAAAAATACACTTCATTTTTTAATAGCTAGAAATAATGATTTACTGTATTGATTCTCATAGCAACATGGGTACCCCATAGTTAGAGCTAGGCAGTAAAGTGACCACTCCAAAGGAAGAGTAGCAAGGAAGCCAAGAGGGGAACAGCTATATGTGTTTTTTGGGGGGGCTAGAAATTAACATATTTATAAGCTATTAAAAAATCTCTTACTGTGCCTGCATGTCAAAAATGTGCCTGGCATTATATTTCGTGTGTGTGTGTGTGTGTGTGTGTGTGTGTGTGTGTGTGCCTTTTAACATGTAAATGCATATAAATGAGGGCCTCAGTTACTTTAGGGCAAGTAGTTGTGCTTGGATTTTCCTGCACTAGTTTGATGCTTCCTTATCTTAAACAATGGATATAGTTTGGGAGGACTTTTTTTTTTTTTTACCATTTATCTTAAGCATAAAACATGCAGTACTTTTTTGTGTGTGTGTGGTACTGGGGATTGAACTCAAGAGGCATTCCACTTCTGAGTTACACTCATACACAAATAATCCAGGTACTATGTGGCCTTCATATGTTGCCTGAGGGCAGTCTTACATAATTTGACATTCCCCATAGAACTCTGCAAAGCATGTTAAACCCATGGTTATTGAAAGAAAAAAAATAAAGGAAATAAAGAATTCAAGTAATTTTTATCACTATGAACAGAAGACTGAATCTTGTGAGTCAGTCTAGATCACATGGTTCAGTGACTAAGAGTGTCAGAAGTGATTCTGAGACTTAAGAAGTCTAGTCTAGGGTCAAGCTTCCCAGGATAAGACCTTGTTCCTACATAAATTCATATCCAAGATACTGGAAAGAGTAAGTAGGCTAAATCAAAGAAGGATCTGAGGCCAGGAGTGGTGGTGCACACTTGTTAATCCCAGCATTCGGGAGGTGGAGACCCGAGGATTGTGGTTAGTGAGGCCCTTCACAACTCAAGTGAGACCCTGTTTCAAAAAATTAAAAAGACTAAAAAATAGGACCGGGGGTGTGGTTTGGAGATAGAATGCCCCTGGGTTTCACCCCCAGTACTGAAAAAAAAAAAAAAAGAAGGATCTGAATAGCTATAGCAAAGCCCTTCTACCTCTGGGATACACTCCCACAGGCTATACTCCCAGACCTATTTTTTTACTTTTTATGTGGAAACAGGGTCTCTTAAGCCAGTGCGGTTGGCTCTGAACCAGCGCGATCCTCCTGTCTCCACCTCCCAAGCACGGGGATTACAAGCGTGCGCCACCATGCCCAGCTTATAACAAATTCTTAATACCTTAAAATTACCTGGGCTAGCCGGGCATGGTGGTGCATGCTTGTAATCCCCGTGCTTGGGAGGCTGAGACAGGAGGATCGCACAGGTTCAAAGCCAGCCTCAGCTACTTAGTGAGGCTCTCAGCAACTTAGTGAGACCCTGTTTCCAAATAAAAAAATATAAAATAGGTCTGGGAGTATAGCCCAGAGGTAGAAAGCCTCTGGGTTCCACCCCCAGTACCACCAAAAAAATAAAAAAATAAAAATAAAATAAAATAAAATAAAATAACCTGGGCTACACAGAATCACCAGGGCTGAAGAGTCAGTGAAAATGTTACCTTTCTCATCTACTCCTATGCATTCTAAACTTTTCCCAAAAACCTCAAATTCTTCATAAGCAACCTCTCCCTCTTCCTCTCTTTGTGTGTGTGTGTGTGTGTGTGTGTGTGTGTGTGTGTGTGTGGTACTGGGAATGGAACCCAGGGGCATTCAATCTCCAAGCTACACCCCATAACTTTTTATAATGAATGAATAATGTTGAAAATGTACTCAGTAGCTTAGAAAATTTAACAGATCAGATCATCAGCTATTCCAAGATAAAGTCTTGAGCTATTTCTGAAACCACATAATGTATCATAAAGTTCAAAAAATTTTGTAATGATTTTAAAAATCAATACTCTAAAAGTATAGTGAAGAAAACCTAATTATTTGTGTGTGTTTGGGTCTGGAGATGGAACTCAGAGGCATATGACCTCCAAGCTACACCCCCTGGCCAATTTTTTATTCTTCATTTTGAAACAGGGTCTCACTGAGTTGCAAAGGGCCTCACTAAGCAGCTGAGGCTGTCTGTGAACCGCGATCCTCCCCTCTCAGCCTCTCAAATGCTGGGATTACAAGCGTGCGCCACCATGCCCAGCTGAAAATTGAATATTAATGGTCCATGTTCCCTTACTATTTTTCATACACTTATAATAATTATTATTTTTTTGTGTGTCTGGTACTGAGGATTGAACCCAGGGAAATTCTACCTCTGAGCTATATACCCAGACCTATTTTATTTTTATTTTGAAAAAGGATCTCACTAGGTTGATGAGAATCTCACTATTTACTAACGTTGTCTTGAAACCTGCAATCCTCCTATCTCAGCCTCCCAAGTACTGAGATTACAAGTGTGTGCCACCATGCCTGGATTACTTACTTATTTATATTATTCTATTCTGTCTATATGTCTAGTTTCCCTCTAGACTCTATAAACTTCTCATTGGCACAGACTATTTCCTCCTGATTACCTCCACATTATCACAGAATTCCTGGCATGATGCATGGTAACTATTAGGTGAATAAATAAATTGTTAAAGAAATAGAAAGGAAATAAATATGTCTTCAGAGTGACCTGGAGGAATAGAGAGAAACATGGCTTTTCCATTCAGGAAAAATAGAAACAAGCCAGTATGTACTTGAATAAGACAAAGAGAAATTAAGTTTGAGAAAATGTGTCCAAAGGATAGATAATGTCTGAAGGTGTTTTGAGGGGTAAAAGAAAGCTTATATGATCAGAGAAAAACAGGTAGTAATTTGAGAAGAGAAAATACATATTCAGAAATATGTATAAGATTTTGACCACAGGCTATGAAAGTCTAGAAGAGGATATTATGTCAAATTGAAAAATAACCAGTAGAATTCAGTTTATTTGCTATGTCTGGAAACTAAGTAAGTTCCTTTTATTTTATTAAATGATTTTGTTCACTGAACAAATATGAATAAACACATAACCTGAGAAGTCCTTTTAAAACGTCAAATAATTACTGCATGGTCACAGTATTTTTAAAGAATAATACAATTACAAAGCAAGTGCATTCCAGTACTATCAAAGACCCCACTAAACACAAAAATCACTAACAACCACATTGAAAATGTACAACAGCAATGTCTTGTCAACACTTCTGTACAGAGCACAGACATGACAGCTAAAACAGACAGAAGAGAAGATGCTTTTGACAGCCAGTGTGTGTGAATGATTCTTTGAGTCAGATGGCAGCAACAAGTTACCAACTAGGAGATCTGCATGACAACTAACCATCCATCTGTATCAAACACCATCTGGCCAAGATGACTCTGGCTTCTGTGTACTTGACACTCCTTCTAATTCCAAAGACTAGCAAAACAAGTGGTCTACTAGCATCGAAAGAGGTAAACAGGTACTTAGGTACATGTATCATAAGGCACTTTGCATTCTTTCTTATTGTTCAAAACCAAAACTTAAAACAATACTGATCAAATGAATGCATGCCTTAAATTTATTAAAAATGGTTGTCAACATACTTAAAGACTATCATAAAGCAAAAAGCTCATGTTAAGAATTGCCCTTTTATTAAGGTGAAATTTCAATCCTTCCCCTTCAAACTAAAACAACATATTTTCTACAGTTTTGGACATACAGCTGCTCAAGTTTTTATGAGTTTCATAAATATTAAAATGCAGTCTGATATATATTGAATTTTTCCTTTTGTGGACATTGAACATTCTCATTTTTCATATTTTCCAAGGTGCCTATTTCCTATATAAAAGTTTAAGTGTTCTTCAGTCATCTATAATACTCTAAACAGGTCAAACATTATTTCTTTTCATCCTCAAGAACCAATCTCAATATTCTGAAAAATATCATAGCTTTCCTCCAATGATTTATTGAAGAATAAATGCTGAATGAATTAAAAATCGTCTCAATTTAAAAACCTTTCAAAGTGCTCTAAGAATGAAAGTGTTGAAGGATCTGCCAGGCTACAAATGCTCTCAAAACGGAGTTCTACAGTGCGTGAAGGATAAATATTAATCATTCCTAATATGTAGGGCTTTAAACAAAAACTAATAATTTAGACAAAATCTAACATTGGTAAGCTAAGCATCAACTTCAATTTTAAGTTTTTTTTTAAAAATACATCATATATCCTGGCTTACATAGAGCTTTTTAAAAATCATTCTCTCCCCTGTGTACCCCTGCCCTGCAGATCAAGATTTATCTAGATTTGCAATTAAAAAGCAGATTTAATTATTTACTATTTCATAACAGTACCACCACCAATTTCTCAGCATGACAAGTAATAAACTATGACAAACTTTATGATACTGTTTTAGTCCTGATTATTTGCCACTTTGGGCCTTTGGTTTCTTTTTCTTTGAAATAAAAGCATATGTTTGAAGAAATGAGGATGACATAAATAAAATATTTCTTAAACATTAAGCTGTTTAGAAGTTATTTTTATTTCCTTTCCTTTAACAATAAGCCAAGTAACTATATAATATCTAGAGATACGAAATAGGGACCACCGCAGACCCCACTAGGGCAATGCTCAGCAGAAGCATTGCTTAGGTCACTGGAGTGAGCTCCTGCAAGGGCAGTGTCTACTGGAGTTGTGGGGGTATGGCTGCCACCAAGACACTGGACTGATAAGCCACCGGAAGGCAACTTCAGCCTAGGAGAGCCAAAGATATGTACTCCCAATTGGGAGAGCTGCAGCCAGGAAAACCATGGGTAAAGGGCTACCAAGAGCCTTGAGGGACCAACCCCCACTCCAGTATTTAGAGAAGACAAGTCATGGACTCAAAAAAGATTATTCTCAAGACTCAAGATTTAATATTTATCTAATATTTAATATGTCTATGTTCTACGACCCACCATTGTATTTTGTAAGCGCAAAACCTGTTTGATTTCACAGCTGGAAAAGAACTTGCCACAGGATGAGTTGTATCATGAGTCGTATCCACATCTGATTTAGAAGATATATAGATAAAACTTTGAGCTTAGAATTTGAAGTTGATAACAGAATGAGTTAGGATTTGGGGGATGAAATGAATATCCCAGATATCTTGTGAGAAGGACATAAATATTTTGGGGAGGGCAAAATTCATGTTCTCCACTTTGGTAGTATTAAGAGATGGGACTTTTGGGGGGATGATTAGATGATCAGAGTCCTTCCCCTTGTGAGATTAAGGCATATACATAAATATATATGTATCTCCTTTGCATGAAGTTCAGCCCTTTTTGCCCTTCTGTCACATGCATGTGAAGACATCATGCTCATCTTTCCAGAAGAGATAGCAACAGAAACCATTTTAAAAGCAGAGATTGGGCCCTCACCAGACACCAAACCCTACTGGTGCCTTAATCTTAGACTTTCCAGCCTCTAGAACACTGAAATAAGTTTCTATCATTTATAAATTACCCATTCTGAGGTACTTTGTTATAGCAGCATGAATGGACTAACACACATAACATGTAATATATCTACCCATCAACAAAATCTCTACCACTGAATTATTACCACCTTTATAACACATTCCTTATTCTGTCAGTTTTCTTAGTTCACGAAGATATAGGACTCAGAAGATTTTTTTTTTGAGAAACCAGTGTAATACCTCCATTGAATTAAAATATCCTGTCAAGCAACAAACAAAATATTCCAATTCAAAGTTTATAAAGAGATAATGGATTTAAAATGACTTAAGGACAATTATTGGTGCTAAAATTTACAAAAACATTGCATGTTTGTTGAAAAAAATATGAAAAGCAACAAAATGACCACTACCACCACCATAATAAAAACAAAGTATGTACAAACAAGTATGCACAGATATATACAAAGCAAAAAAAAAAAATGATAGTCTCGTCCCTTACTTTGCCTTCTATTCCTCTTCAGGAGTAACAACTTCTAATTTTATTTATTTTTTGGTGACACTGGAGATGGAATCCAGGGATAGTCTACCTCTGCGCTACATCCTCAGTCCTATTTAAATTTTTATTTGGAAACAGGATCTTGCTAAGTTACTGAGAGCTTCACTAAGTTACTACGGCTAGCTTTGAGCTTGTACTGGGATTACAGGTGTTTTCCATCACACCCCATTATACTTTGAGTTCTTTTAGACTGATGGGTCTTTATAAGTTCTTGCCCAACTCTGCACTTTCAAAAATCACTTCATAAAATTGATCTTCTCTGACCTTCTAGATTAACTGGAGTCCCCTCTAAACATTCTAGTAGCAGTTTACCTTTCCTCTTGATACTTACAAGAGTTTCAATCTACACTTCTAAGGTAGTTTGATTAGTTTCTGCTTTGCTAGCCTGCCTCCATTCCATAAATCAGGGAGCAAGCTTATTTGCTTATCACTGTACATTCTGAACTTAGTACATTTCCTGATACAAAGTAGGTGTTCAATACATTTCTGAATAAATGTCACAATGTAAATATTTTTATTAACAAATTGCTTTAGCCGTACAAATTATACATTTGTCTAAAATTTCTAAAAGACAAATTTCTGGAAATAAAAACCTGGGAGAAAGGATGTAAATATTTTAAATTATGATGGACAGAATATGAGTCTATGGCTAAGTACTGCAATGTATTAGGAAAGAAATAAGGTCTTTTTTATTTTCATATTTTTATTGGTGTAGTGTGTCTCACATCATAATGCAGTTCCTAATAACAGTGACATACATGCACACAGCATTTGGTGAGCTTTCCCCTGGTTTCCTCCTCATTCCCTCCCAGAAACTAAGTTTCAATCAGAAACTACCAAAAGAATCTTTATTCTAAAAATAGTACTTTCAAAAGAAATAACAACAACAATAATAAAGTGTTTTATCTAAACATTTTACAGAGAGTATAGACACTGCTGGGGAACAAATAAAAAAAAAGAAGGCTGGTAAAAAATAAGGCCATTTATATCTTAAGTGAAAGTCAAGATATTTTTTAAAAAGCAGTACCTGCAAAAAAAGCACTTTATGCCTTTGTATAATCCTTTAAAATGTTTTGTAAGTTTTTAGAGGTAAAATAGCCTTGAGGCTAAGGATTTGTTCCTCAAATGGGTCAATACTATTCATGAATAAAACAGTATGACAACAAAACATTTCTTATTGCTTTATATTTATTGCCAGAAAAACAGAGGACCTAGGATAAAAGAGCAGAGCCAAATTTAGTGTTGTATATGGCCTTCACCTCAGCCTCACTGATTAGTCACTAAGGTTCCTTGACTAGCAAGGAATAATTGCATAGTTTAAATATTATGTATCCTTTGCCTTTCCTATCAGTACAAAGAAGAAGCAATGTATAACATAGCACCTGAAGTACTTTAGAATTAAAAAGATTAGCTGGGCATGGTGGCACATGCCTACAATCCCAGTACTTGGGAGGCTGAAACAGGAATTTATAAGTTAGAGGCCAGCCTCAGTAAATCAGTGAGACCTTGTTTCCAGATAAAAAAATAAAAAGGCTGGGGGTATAGCTCAGAGATAGAATGCTCCTGGGTTTAATCCTTAGTACAAGAAAAAAGAAAAAAAAAAAGATTTTTTTTCTATATAATTCCTATATAAAACTGTCTATGTTTTCTCCTTTAATTTGGGAAAGAACAGGCAAATTTCATTTCACATGTTTATTTTCAACAGAGACATTTATATTTTCTGATTACATAATGCAAAGGATATTGAGATAATATAATTACTCATTTATGACTTATAAATGGCAATAAGTTTTGAAATTTTCAGATGTTTATATTACTTTATTACTGATTCTTCTGGAAAAATGGTCAAAGATGCAACAGAAGTTATTTTTTGTTAAGTATATTTGGTTTTTCCTACAAAACAGTGGCAGAAATCAATGTCAACCAACTTGGTATGGATACTAAAATTGATTAATTAATTGATTAAATATTTAATTTCACATTATGGAATCTTATATTTGAAACTACAACCAACTTACCTACTCAGCCAAAAGATGTGTCAAGGACTGCATCCACATCTATCTTCTTTCTTTTAGAAATAAGAGTTCTAGCTGTGCATGGGTCACTCAGCTAGAAGATATATTTACCAGCCTCCTGCACTACAAGGTGTGACTAAGTTCTGGCTAAATGGACACGAACAGACGTAGTGTGTATAAATACTGGGCAGTATTATCAGAAGGCTGCTCTTTACTTCTCTTACTTTTCTTACTGGCAAGGAAATGGTAACAAGTGGAGCACTGATTCCATTTTTGAAAAATTATGACTCACGTACTCTTTGATTCTAGAGAGAAACCGTATTTTAAGGTTGGTAGAGTTGCTATTTTAACCCCAAGTCCACTTACTTTTGGACTGTTATATGAGAGACAAGTTAACTTTTCTATTATTTAAGCATTGTACTTCTTTGCAGCAGCAGCTTATTCTATGCAAAAATTAATTCAGGGGTCAAGACAATCTATCATTCTTTATTCTATAGAACAATCTTTTATTCTGTAAGCATATTGAAAATTGTCTAAGTTAGAGACTACTGTGATTACAAGAGTCTTTTACTTTGAAATAGACAGAAGACCTCTTAGTATGGGCACATATGAAAGCTTACATGAAGCAAGACACAGAATAAGCAACTGGATGGGGGTCGTGCATTCCTCCAGTCTCAGCTACTTGGGAGGCTAACGCATAAGGATGGCTTGAGCCCAGGATTATGAGACAAACCTGGGCAACACAGCAAGGAAGGCCTTGTCTCAAGGAAAACAGACAGACAGATAGGGAGGAAAGGGGAAGGAAAGAAATAGAAAAAGGAAGTAAGAAAGAAAGGAGAAAAGAAATAGAAAAAGCAGTATTAGACTATGAACTTTATTATTTTTTCTTTCAATGCTGATGATAAAAATCCAGTTCTATCACTGAGCTACATTTCTAGCCCTTGATTCCATTTCTGAAAAATTACAACTCATGTACTTTGAAAAGATATATGGCAACTGCTAAAAATGGTTAGCGCCTTGGGGACTGAGGAAAAGGACTATGAATTTATATTTTGTATATATACCTTCAATTTATTATTTAAATAAGCATGAGATGCTTTTATAATTAAAGCCAGCAATATTTTTAAAGTTATTTATGCATCTTGTCTTCAATTTCCTTATCAATTTAGAATACATGGATGCTTTTGCTTGACAGAATGTTAACTGAAATAGCATATTAACTTCTCAAAGAGGAGCTTGTGAGTATAAAATGACAGTGAACTAGAAAAATACTAAAAGCAGAACCAGCCTGGAGTAAAAGGTTGGCGAGTTTGTTATTGGTGGATAGCAGATGAATAGCAATAAAACACAGCTAGTAAAAGAATATGGGATAGAGCAATTGTTCTATTTTTATAATAGATTTAAAAAATTTATGTTAAGATATATATACCAGAATATTTACCTTTTTTTTTTTCAGCACTGGGGATTGAACCCAGGGGCATTGTACCTCTGAGCTATACCCCAGTCCTATTTTTTATTCTTATTTATTTATTTATTTATTTATTTATTTATTTATTTTTTTTGTGTGTGTGTGTGTGTGTATGTGGTACTGGGGATTGAGCCCAGGGTCATTCTAACTCCAAGCTATACCCTCAGCTCTATTTTTTTTATTCCTTATTTTGAAACAGGGTCTTACTAAGTTGTGGAGGGCCTCACTAAGTAGCTGAGACTGGCCACGAACCTGAGATCCTCCTCTCTTAGCCTCCCAATTACGGGGATAAGCCTGTGTCACCATGCCTGGCTTTTATTCTTTGTTTTGAAACAGGGTCTCACTAAGTTGCAGGAGGCCTCACTAAGTAGCTGAGGCTCACCACAAACCTGCGATCCTTCTGTCTCAGCCTCCCAAGTACTAGAAGTACAAGTGTGCACTACCTTGTATAGCTCTTTGGTGATAAATTCATTCATACTGTTGTAGAACCATTATCACCATTTATCTACGTAAGTTTCATCTTCTATAACTGAAACTCTGTCCCCATTAAACATTAACACCCCATTTCTCTCTCCCTCAGACCCTGGCAAACCACGCTTTACTTTCTGTCTTTATGAATTTAACTACTCTTGGTACTTCAAGTAGAACTATATAATATTTTTTTTTTATGACTGGCTTATTTTAGTTAGCATAATATCTTCAAGGTTTCATGTTGTAGCATATAAAAACTTTATTAGACAGAATAGTATTGTTTTATGTATATGCCACAATTTTGTTTATCCATTTATCCACTGATGAACAGTTGGGTTGCTTCCACTTTTCACCTATTATGAATAATGCTTCAATGAACCTGAATATACAAGTATCTATGAAACTCCCTATTTTCACTTCTTTTGGGCATATATTCCTTAGTGGAACTGGGAGATCAAACGACCATTTTCTATTAAGTAAGTGTGTGTGTGTTTGTGTGTGTGTTGTGGTGTTTGGTATGTTGTGTGTGGTATGGTGTGTGTGTGTGTGTGTGTTACTGGGGTGTGTGTATGTGTGTTACTGGGGACTGAATCCAGGGACATTCTATCTCTGAGTGCCACTCCCAGCCCTATTTTATTTTTTATATTGAAACAGGGTTGAAGTTCTGGAATGTTTTTATCTTCTCTAAATACAATCACTTAAAAATGTACCCATCAAGCCGGGGCGTGGTGGTGCATGTTTGTAATCCCAGCATTCAGGAGGCTGAGACCAGAGGATTGTGTGGACAGCCTCAGCTACTTAGTGAGGCCCTCCGCAACTTAGTGAGACCCTGTTTCAAAATAAAGAATAAAAAAAAAAAAAATAGGGCAGGGGGTGTAGCTCGGAGGTCAAATGCCTCTGGGTTCCATCCCCAGACCCGCAAAATAAATAAATAAATAAATAAATAAATAAATAAATAAATAAATAAAATAAAATGCACCCATCAAAAATTGACTGTTTCCACAAGTCATAATATTTTTTAAAACATAAAATTCTCAATTTTTTCCATTAGTATATCCCTGTCCTCCGAACAGCTTTTAACAATATAACATTTTTCAAATTCCATTTACCAGGATAAAGAACAACTTTCAAAACCAGACCAACACACCTTTTGCTGTAGTTCTTTTAATGCAGAATCTCTATCCATGCATGCCTGTCGGAAGGCTTCATATGCTTTATTGAGTTGCTCACCAATGTTTTTATCCATTCCTCTTTGTCCTGTAGCATCACTATAAAGGATGGAGTACATTACAGGTCTAGAAAATAACCAGAACAATTTAGATAGTTACTAAGTTAAATAAATTTCATTTAAAACTGTATCTTAAATATAGTCCTATAAAGTTTAATATAAACATTATGTGCCAAATATTATCAAGGCTTGTAAAAGAATAACATTTTCATCTAAAATCCTGACCAGAAATATTGTGAAATGTACAAATTTTAAAGATTCTTTACTAATGTTCCATTTTATAAAATGGGGTTCTATTTCTAAAAATGCTACTTTGATAGCTGGGCGTGGTGGCGCACACTTGTAATTCCCGTGCTTGGGAGGCGGAGACAGGAGGATCACGCAGGTTCGAAGCCAGCCGCACTGTATCCAAATAAAAATATAAAAATAAGTCTGGGAGTGTAGCCTGAAGGTAGAAGGGCTTCCAGGAACCCCAGTACCACCACCAAAAAAAAACAAAACAAAAAAAAACTACTTTGAGGAAATTAATTTATAGACTTAAGCTAAAATAAAATGTAAAAGGGCATTTTTATTATTAATCATTTGCTATAGAAATATACAACAGGATTAGCAATGTGGAAAGGGATTTCTTTTCACTAAATGGACAGTTACTCCCACTTATAAGGTGAATTCTTGCTACAATGAAATTAGCACAATATTAAATAGATAATAAATGTTTGTGGATGGAGTTCACACTGTTGTTATCACAGAGCAATTAAAATGTGTGAAAATGCTCTTATTTTAGCACAAAATCTAGGGAGAGCTGCTGTTGGATTATACATTAAAAAGAAAACTCACATTTCTTCAGTCATACACCACTACCTATTAGCCTTCCATCTTCCCTGCTGTTTCAGGACACAGGTGATTTGCTCAGAGGAGGTAATTTGGCTTTATCATCTCAGTTTGTGCAACATCTCTAACCGTATCCCTTGGCTCTGAAGAGAGCTAACTAATGACTGATTCTTCCAGTCCAGCTCTAAAAACCACAACAAAAGCCCTTTCTCTTAATCCTCTAAGATCCACACAATGGACAAAGTCCTCTCTTGTTTACAAAGACTACCAAATTTCTCCACCTTCTGGGAAACCTTTTATAATCTCAGTCTATAAACTTTCATAACATCTTTCATTTTATCTTTGGGCATATAATTTTTTACAAAGTTTAGTTTTTTCAATTGAGATATAATTCATATAAAATAAAATCCACAATTTTCAAGTGTACACTTAAGTACTTTATCACCTCAGAAAAAAACTCAGAGCCGGGCATGGTGGCACATGCTTGTAATCCCAGTACTTAGGAGGCTGAGATAGGAGGATCGCACAGGTTCGAAGGCAGCCTCACCTTCTTAGTGAGACGCTGTTTCCAAATAAAATATAAAAAAAGAGGTCTGGGAGTGGAGCCCAGAGGTAGAAGGCGCCTGGGTTCCAACCCCATTACCACAAAATCAATCAATCAATCAATCAATCAATATTAGCTGGGTGTGGTGGCGCACACTTGTAATCCCAGCATTTGGGAGGCTGAGACCAGAGGATCATGGTTCGCGGACAGCCTCAGCTACTCAGTGAGGCCCTCCACAACTTAGTGGTGAGACCCTGTTTCAAAGTAAAGAATAAAAAAAAGCATAGGGCAGGGGGTGGAGCTTGGAGGTGTAATGCCCCCTGGGTTCCATCCCCAGACCCACAAAACAAAAACAACAACAAAGAAAAAACTCTGAGCTGGTGGTATGTACCTGTAATCTCAGTACTTGGGAGGATGAAACAGGAGGATCACAGGTTAGGGGACAGCCTCAGCAATTTACCAAGACCCTGCTTCAAAATAAGGCTAGGGGTGTGGCTTAATAGCCAACACACACACACACACACACACACACACACACACACACCTCATTAAAAGTAGTAAGTGGAGTGTGGTGGCACACACTTGTAATCCCAGTACTTGGGAGGCTGAGACAGGAGGATTACAGGTTTGAGGCCAGCCTGAGTTAGTTAGTAAGGTTCTCCACAACTTAGTGAAACCCTGTTTCAAAATAAAGAATACAAACTAGGGCTGGGGTTGTAGCTCAGAGGTCGAATGCCCCTGGGTTCAATCCCCAGAACTGGGGGGGGGGTGCCAATTTTCCTTCTCTTCCCATCTCCTAGTAACCACTAATTTGTTTATCTTTATGGACTTATCTCTATTTGATATTTCATATGAATGGAATCATATAATACATGGCCTTTATGTCTGGCTTCTTTCATATAACATAATATTTTTGAGGTTCACTCTAGTTAGATAGCATGCAGCAGTATTCATTCCTTTATATGGCTAAATAATATTCCACTGTATGGATGTATGTTTTGTTTATTACAATGTTCTCAATTGACCGACATTTAAGTTGCTTCTGCTTTTTGGCTAATATGAATAAAACTACTATGAACATTTGTGTACACGTTTTTATGTGAACATATGTTTTCAATTCTCTCAGATATATGCCTAGGGGTAGAACTGCTGGGTCAGATGGTAATTCTGTTTAACTTTTTGAGACTGCCAAACTGTTTCCATAGTAGCCATACCATTTTACATATCATACCAGTAATACATAACAGTTCCAATTTCTCCACATCTTCGCCAACACTTCTTATAGTACATTTTTAAAGTCATAGCCATCCCAGTGGGCATGAAGTGGGACCAAATTTGTGGTTTTGATCAGCATTCCCTAATGACTAATGAAGTTAAGTATCTTTCCACGAGCTTGTTGGTCATTTATATATCTTTGGAGAAATGTCAGTTCAACGCTGGGCGTGGTGGCGCACGCTGAATCCCCGCGCTTGGGAGGCAGAGACAGGAGGATCGCGCAGGTTCGAAGCCAGCCGCGCGCACTGGCTTAGGAGACCCTGTTTCCAAATAAAAATGTAAAAATAGGTTTGGGAGTGTAGCCCGGAGGTAGAAGGGCTTCCAGGAACCCCAGTACCACCAAAAAATAAATAGGGCTGGGAGTGTAGCTCAGAGGTAGAATGCCCCTGGATTCCATCCCTGGTACCGAAAAAAAAAAAAAGGTCAGTTCAAATCCTTTGCCTACTTTTGAAATTTGTTTGTCTCCTTATTGTTAAGGTATAGAGTTCTATAATCTGGAAACTAGTTCCTTATCAGATATATGATTTGCACGTATTTTCTTATACTCTGAGAAAATACTTACCAATTCCCTCCCTCTTCCTCTCTCTCCCCGTCCCTCCCTCCACCCACCCACCCACCTACCTACCTACCCACCTTTATTTATGGTGCTAGGAAGACTCCAGGGCCTCACTTGTGTTAGACAAGTGCTCTTCCACTGACCTACTCTCTTACTGTCTGTCTCTCTTTTTATAGACATTTAAAACATGCCCATTAGGATGGTTTCTCATCTTGATTCAGGGTGCCTTGAGCTTCCTCCTGAAGGAACATCTTATTGTAAGCCCTACTTTTCCTCTGAAGGCTGGTAGAGGGCTGTAACAAGAAAAACTGCCATTTGTGCATGGCTAAAGACAAAGGTGATTTGCTGGTCCTCACCTGTAATCCCAGTGACTCAGGAGATAAAGGCACGGAGATCACAAGTTCAGTGTCAGCTTAGAAAATTTGGTGAGACATTTTCTTAAAAAAAAAAAAAAAGTCCTGAGGTAAAATCTCAGTGTCAGAATGCCCTAGGGCTCAATTCCCAATATTGGGGGGTGGGGGAAAGACTGTGGTAACTTGGTGATTTTTGTGTGTGTGTGTGTGTGGTACTAGGGTTCCTGGAAGCCTGTCTACCTCCAGGCTACACACCCAGACCTATTTTATAGGTTTTATTTGGAAACAGGTCTCTTAAACCAGCGCGGCTGGCTTTGAACCTGTGCGATCCTCCTGTCTCCGCCTCCCAAGTGCGGGGATTACAAGCGTGCACCACCATGCCTGGCTAACTTGGTGATTTTACAGCATTTTGAACTTTCATATACATGAGGTGGATGGATATTGGGGCCTAGTACCAGGAGCATCTTGTTATTTATTTATCCTATTCTGAAGAGAGATAAAAGCCAGGCGTGGTGGCGCAGGTTTGTAATCCCAGCATTTGGGAGGCTGAGACAGGAGTATCACGTTTTGAGGACAGCCTCAGCTACTACTTGGCAAGGCCCTTTGCAACTCAGTTTCAAAAAATAAAGAATAGAAAATAGGGCTTGGGTGTACCTTGGAGGTAGAATGCCCCTGGGTTCCATACCCAGTCCTGAAAAAAATAAAATAAAAAAGAAAAGAAAAGAGGGATAAAGAAGATACTTTGTGATAGCCATGTTCTCATAAGGAGGTTGTTATTGTTAACAAAGCTCATTTTACTTTCTTGATATTGTTCTTCTATACAGAACATTTTAAATGTCAATTAGCTCCAACTTGCCTATATTTTTCTTTTGCGGCATGTGCTTTCTTTTGTTGCCGTCTCTAATGAACTATTGTCTAATCCAAGGGTTTTATAATTTTAGTATTTACATTTGGTCTTTGATCCATATTAATTTTATATCTGACATGAGGTAGAGTCCAGATTTCTTCTATTGTGTAAGGCTATCCAAGTGTTCCAGCACCATTTGTTGAAAAGACTATTTTCCTATGGAACGGCCATGGCACTGTTGCTAAAACTCAGTTGGTCATAAATCACAGTCTTGTTTTATTTCCCTCTTTGTTTCTGATGCTAGAGATTGAACCCAAGATCCTGCACATAGTGAATACATGCTCTACCACTGAGTTATATCCCCAGGCTCCACAATGCTTTTTTTGTTTCTTTTTTCTTTTCTTTTCTTTTCTTTTTTTTTTTTTTTTGTTTGTGTGTGTGTGTGTGGTACTGGGGATGGAAGCCAGGGGGATTGTACCTCCAAGCTATACTCCCAGCCCTATTTTTTAGTCTTTTTATTTTTTAGAAACAGGATCTCACTGAGTTGTGAAGGGCCTCACTAAGTAGCCGAGGCTGCCTGCAAACCTTGATACTCTGGTCTCAGCCTCCTGAATGCTGGGATTATAAGTATGTGCCACCATACTCGGCCCCGCAATGCTTTTTAAAATTTTTTATCTTCTGGTACTGGAGATTGAGTCCAGGGGCAGTCTACCTACAAGCTATACAACTAGCCCTATTTTATTATTTGGAAACAGGGTCTCACTAAGTTGCAGAGGGTCTTGTTAAGTTGCTGAGGCTAGCTATGACTGGCAATTCTCCTGTCTCAACCTCTGAAGTACTGAGATTACAGGCAGATGCCACTACGGCTGGCTCCCACAATGCTCTTTTAAATACAAAGGTACAAGTAATACTTCAATCCTAGTAGTGAATCTTATTTAAAGATACTAAGTATATTCGTAAGTCATTTACCAGGCCTAAACAAACAAAAAGAACAATTCCAAGCTTTTTATTACAGGGATCACAGTGTCATTACTTGCTGAAAAACTGAAGAAATAGTAATCCTTTCATCATTTCACTTAGAAAGTTAGTTCTCACTGCTATCTCATAAATAAAAAAGATGAAATTCTGTTAGGATAATTAATATAGCTAGGACTTCTGCTTAGCCATAGATACTATGGAAACATAAGCTAATGCTTTAACCAATTATCAATAATAAAAGGTGTCACTTTGGGTACTTTATTTAGATATTTTTTAATTCAAGAAAGTATGTAGGGCCACATACAAAATACATAGAGTAAAAATAAAAATGCAAAAAGGGAAAAATAAAGTATAAGTAATCACAAGAACTATAATATACTAAAATATGCTAGTATAGAAACTAAAGGTTTGAAGTGGCTAAATTATTCATTATCTTAAAAAGCTGTATGTGTCAAGACAAATTACACCTGGATTTTAGAATCTGGGATAAATTAGAGCCTTTGAAGTGGGATTCTAGGTTGTTTTATGCTTTATTTCATTAATGATTCACCTTTACTTAAAGTACACTAAATCTTCTGCGACCCGTTTCTTTCTCTCCAGTACAGAAAAAGGTGTTTGGACTCCATTTTTAAGGAATTTCCTTGTTTGACAGTTCATGAGTCTGTGAGTTAAAAAAGAATGTCTGTTCCATCAAGAAGGTGCATTCTTCTTTTTAAAAATGTAAATGCAGCATTAAATATAGCTGCATCATATGCAAACAAGTCATGTGGAGCCTTCACTTCAGATCCTTGAATTAGATCACACAAATGTCACTAAGAGGAGCTGCTGAGTAAATTCCACATGGATGCATAAGAATGTATGATGAGGGGGTAAGTTTGAGCTCATACAAATAAATAAATGATACATTTAATTCCTACTTCACAATCAAAAGGAAAATTGGGAGTTAGATCCATGACAATGACCAGAGAAAAAGGAGTCTCTGGGATCCAACTAATTAAACTGGCCTGATTTCAAATTTAATGCCCTGAACTTTAAAGCCACTTCTTCATTTTTTAAAGCATTTAAGTGTAAAGTTAATTTCACAATGGAGGCAGTTATATTTCAATTGCATTTTGGTAAGCCGCCTGCAAAATTTACCAGGCCCCAGGGGAATGCTTTTTATTTACAGTAAATATGCTTAAATACAAATCTCATGGCCAGTCTCATTCCCTAAACCCAGAAGGTTTAGATTGGCACAATCCCTTAGAAATATTCTAGTGTTTCACTTTATTTCTTAGTTTGTTTTCTTTCTACTAACTAAGAAAAAGATTAAAACACACTGACATCTGAGAAGGTAACTGATACATGAGGAAATAATTACGACACTCAAATGTCCCAGAAGGTAGCTAGGTTAGATGGGTGCACCCTCTCACCTCAATCCTCCTGAAGGCTGGAAACTCACCTACCCACTCTTCTATTCTCCTCTAGCAATAGTTTTGTCTTCCCCACTGGGAGACAAGGTGGTTTCAGAAAGAAAGCTAAGTGGTGGGTAGTAGATTCTCATCTCAGTTCTCCAGCCCAGTGAGTGCCTATTGTGTGCTTACCCAGGGGAAGCACCAGGAAAATCCCTGGGCAACAAGCACTTCCTCTTTCAGTGATTCTTTAGTTCAATAATTAAACTGTCCTGAGACAAGAAGCAGCTTGATAAAGTGAGAACCAGACAGATATGAAACCACTCACATGACAGAACCATTAGCTGTAACTTTAAGCATATATATGAGTATCCTAAGATATCTAAGAGGTTATAGAGTTTGAGAGGTAAGTGGTCACATCCATTTATGAAATTCTGGACTGGCTTTGGGATTTGAATAGGTTTTTGAAGTACAGATAGGAATGTCCTCATCCATTTCTTTTATTTGATTAGCCAAGAGCATTCATCCTTTCTAAAACAGGTTTTCTACCACTGTAAATAAGTTTTTGTTGTTAAATAATACTCATTCTTCACTAAAACAGTCTAGGATCATATTCATTTCTTATGCATTTTTTCAGCTTGCTTTTTCTGAGCAGCACAACCTGCAGACCTGAGGCAATTCTTGTGTGTGACAATAAGGGTTACTGTGGAGGCTGAGACAGGAGGTGTGGAGGTTCAAGGCTAGCCTAAGCAACTATGGAAATGAATGAGTAGGCCAGAGCTTTTTCCATAATTCTCAAAAACAAGAAGGGGTAGAAATTAGATAAAGGACAAGTTCTGCATCTTTGATTTTCTTTGCTTTTAGATGAAGGGGATGGATAATACAATCTCCTTCAACTTCATGATTTAAAGAATTTATATAGCATTACTAAGCAAATACAGAGTACAGAAATTTTTACTTAACAAATATAGTGACTTTACTCATAAGTGATACTGTAGATTTAAAAGGAGTACCGTGTATGTTCCAAAGTAGGCCTTGAATGCAAATCAGTTGATATGGCATTTCATTTCATAATGATGAAAAGCAAGAATAAAGTTATACAAAGTGATTTGGAAATAATATACAATGATACCGTAAAATATACAACTGAAAATATGAACTATAGTACTGTGAAAATTACTATTAAAGCACAAGTACTCCTCATTTTAAGCTGAAATGGTCATGTGACTATGTTCTGTCATTAGCAAATGAGTATAATTTTCAAGCTAGGCTGTCCTCCTCTATTTCCCTTTCCCGGCTGGATGGAATGTTGCAGTGGTAAGCCACCTACATCCCCCTGGTGAGGGCAATGTTTAAGGATGGTGGGACATCAAGAATGAAGAAGCACAGGTCCTTAACTTTGTGGAGCTGCCAGATCAGCTCTAGACATCTGAAACTTTGAACTGCTTTATTTGAAAGAAACAATTTCTGTCTTGTTTAACCACCATTTTACGTGTTTCTAAAAGAGAAGAAGAGCTCTATCCTGACTGATAGAAAACTCAAGACTGGTTTGTACTGAACACAGTAGGTACTGCTTTTCTCCCTAGGAAAGACACAAATAATGAGCTCTTTTCTCCAACTAGAGCTTATTTAGTGAGGCAGACATATGTGAAAATAACCAATCTAGGAGGTCAATTACAAGTCTAAAACAAGTGTACAGACTCTGATAAGGGTTTAGGTAGCACAAATGTAAGCATTTGTAAGCTCTCACCTAGTGGCTCACTCAAGATTTGTATATTTAATGATAAGTTTTACCTCAAAAGAAGAAAAAAAGAACTGTTAAATAAGATGAGAAGGAGCCGGGTGTGGTGGCGCACACTTGTAATACCTACGCTTGGGAGGCCGAGACAGGAGGATCATGCAGGTTTGAAGCCAGCTGAGGCTGGTTTAAGAGACCCTGTTTCCAAATAAAATATAAAATAGGTCTGGGAGCATAGCCCAGAGGTAGAAGGCCCCTGGGTTCCATCCCCAGTACAACAACAACAACAACAACAAAAAGATGAGAAGGATTTCAGCAAGTAGAGAATGAGAGGGGAAGAACATTCTTTCTGAAAGAGTAGATGCATTGAGAAGACACTAATGATGGTAAATTTAGTGCCCGGAGTAAGTATTATGTTTATATGAGTTTAGCAGAGAAAAAGATGGAGAGGTAAAAGCACCAAGACAGACTACAGGCACAGCCACCGTGTACGATTATGCTGCATTGTAAAAACCGTAGTGACATCATTCATAAAGACTTATTGAAGGTGTAGTGTGCATTAACCGCACACCTGTAATCCCAGCACTTGGGAGACTGTGACTGGAGGACTGCAGGTTTGAGACCAGCTTCAGCAACTTAGTAAAAATTTCAGCAACCTAGTGAGACCCTGTTGCAAAACAAAAAATAAAATAGGGTTAGGGGTGCAGCTTGGAGGTACAGAGCCCCTGGGTTTAATCTTCAGACAGACAGACAGACAGACACACACACACACACACACACACACACACACACACACACACACACGAAGACTATGATTATAGTGGCACTCCCTGGAGCTGTAGAGTTCATTAACTGCATAAACTACATATACACTCAGTTTTGGACAGGTTGTAGTAGATACTAAATGCCACACTAAGAAATTTAAACTGTAGCCAGTCAACATTAAGGGGGCAATGGAAAGTTTTC